>NC_134353.1:810214325-810521075 GCF_048569485.1 Anomaloglossus baeobatrachus | reverse complement strand
CCGGACCGCAGTCCCAGACCGGCAAAGCGGTCTCGCTGGGACTCTTCCCCGTCTTCCTCACGCTGCTCGGAGGACTCTCAGGAAGACGAGGCAGATGTGGGAGCTCAGGGCTCTGACCCTGACTTCGCCCTTAACCTTGATACACCTGAGGGGGATGCTTTAGTAAATGATCTTATCTCATCCATCAACCAGGTCTTGGATCTCTCTCCCCCGCCTCCTCCTGTGGAGGAGGCGGCTTCTCAGCAGGAGAAACACCAGTTTCGGTTCCCCAAGCGTACGCGAAATACGTTTTTTGATCACTCTAACTTCAGGGATGCTGTCCAGAAGCCCAGGGCGGTCCCGGACAAGCGCTTTGCTAAACGGCATACTGACACGCGTTATCCCTTTCCATCTGAAGTTGTTAAGGGCTGGTCTCACTCTCCCAAGGTGGATCCGCCAGTCTCAGATTGGCTGCTAGATCCGTTGTGTCTGTTGCAGATGGCTCATCCCTGAAGGATGCCACTGACAGACAGATAGAGCTCTTCGTGAAGTCCATCTATGAGGCCACGGGCGCGTCTTTCGCCCCGGCCTTTGCCGCTGTGTGGGCTCTCCAAGCGATCTCGGCTTGTCTGGCTGAGATTAATGCTGTCACACGGAATTCTGCTCTGCATGTTTCGTCTTTGACTTCCCAGGCATCTGCCTTTTCGTCCTACGCCATGAACGCCGTCCTGGACTCCGCTAGCCGGACGGCTGTAGCATCCGCTAACTCCGTGGCAGTCCGCAGGGCCATGTGGCTGTGCGAATGGAAAGCAGACTCGGCTTCCAAAAGGTTCTTAACTGGTCTGCCTTTTTCTGACGACCGTTTATTTGGCGAACGATTGGATGAGATTATTAAGGAATCCAAGGGAAAGGAATCCTCCTTACGCCAGTCCAGACCTAAGAAGCCTCCGCAACGAAAAATACAATCAAGGTTTCGGTCCTTTCGTCCCTCCGCCAAGCCACAATCCTCCTCGTCCAACAGGCCAGAGAAAGGCCAGAGGAACTCCTATGCGTGGCGGTCCAAGTCACGCCCCCAAAAGGCCGCAGGAGGCACTGCCTCCAAGACGGCCTCCTCATGACTCTCAGCCTCCCCTAGCCGCATCCTCGGTCGGTGGCAGGCTCTCCCGCTTTGGAGACGCCTGGTGGCCACATGTTCAAGACCGATGGGTGAGAGACATTCTGTCTCAGGGTTACAGGATAGAGTTCAGCTCACGTCCTGCGGCTCGTTTCTTCAGAACCTCCCCGCCCCCCGCTCAGGCCGATGCACATTTTCAGGCAGTGGATGCTCTGAAGTCAGAAGGTGTTGTGATCCCCGTTCCCCCTCAGGAACGTGGTCGCGGCTTTTACTCCAACTTGTTCGTAGTGCCCAAAAAGGACGGGTCATTCCGTCCCGTTCTGGACCTCAAGCTACTCAACAGACATGTGAGAACCAGACGGTTTCGGATGGAATCTCTCTGCTCGGTCATCGCCTCGTTGTCACAAGGAGACTTCCTGGCATCGATCAACATCAAGGATGCTTATCTCCATGTGCCGATCGCACCCGAACATCAACGTTTCCTGCGTTTCGCCATCGGGGACGAACACCTCCAGTTCGTCGCATTGCCCTTCGGCCTGGCGACAGCCCCACGGGTTTTCACCAAAGTCATGGCATCCGTCGTGGCGGTCCTGCACTCTCAGGGCCACTCGGTGATCCCCTACTTGGACGATCTCCTAGTCAGGGCCCCTTCTCGGGTGGCGTGTCAACAAAGCCTTACCGTCGCTCTGGCGACTCTCCAGCAGTTCGGGTGGATCATCAACTTCCCGAAATCCAAGTTGACACCAACCCAATCACTGACTTACCTTGGGATGGAGTTTCACACACAGCCAGCGTTAGTCAAGCTACCGCGGGACAAACAGCTTTCTCTGCAGGCAGGGGTGCAATCACTTCTTCGGAGTCAATCACACCCCTTAAGGCGCCTCATGCACTTCCTGGGGAAGATGGTGGCAGCTATGGAGGCAGTGACGTTTGCACAATTTCATCTACGGCCACTCCAATGGGATATTCTCCGCAAATGGGACAAGAGTGCGGCTTCCCTCGACAAGAACGTCTCTCTTTCCCTCGCGACCAAAACATCACTTCAGTGGTGGCTCCTACCCACATCTCTGTCGGGAGGAAGATCATTCCTACCCCCAACCTGGGCTGTGGTCACCACGGACGCGAGCCTGTCAGGTTGGGGAGCGGTTTTTCTCCACCACAGGGCTCAAGGAACCTGGACTCCGATAGAATCGTCCCTTCAGATCAATATTCTGGAGATAAGGGCAGTATATCTAGCTCTATTGGCTTTCCATCGGTGGCTGGAGGGCAGGCAGATCCGAATCCAGTCGGACAACGCCACTGCCGTCGCCTACATCAATCACCAAGGCGGCACTCGCAGTCGTCTGGCCTTCCAGGAAGTCCGGCGGATTCTGCAGTGGGTGGAAGACACAGGCTCCACCATCTCCGCAGTTCACATCCCGGGCGTAGAAAACTGGGAAGCAGATTTTCTCAGTCGTCAGGGCATGGACGCGGGGGAATGGTCTCTTCACCCAGACATGTTTCGGGAGATCTGTCGCCGCTGGGGAACGCCGGACGTCGATCTCATGGCGTCACGGCACAACAACAAGGTCCCGGCCTTCATGGCACGGTCTCAGGATCACAGAGCTCTGGCGGCGGACGCGTTAGTGCAGGATTGGTCGCAGTTCCGACTGCCGTATGTGTTTCCCCTTCTGGCAATGCTGCCCAGAGTACTACGCAAGATCAGGTCCGACTGCCGTCGCGCCATTCTCATCGCTCCAGACTGGCCGAGGCGGTCGTGGTATCCGGATCTGTGGCATCTCACGGTGGGTCAACCGTGGGCACTTCCAGACCGCCCAGACTTGCTGTCACAAGGTCCGTTTTTCCATCTGAATTCTGTGGCCCTCAACCTGACTGTGTGGCCATTGAGTCCTGGCTCCTAGCGTCTTCAGGGTTATCTCAGGATGTCATTGCCACCATGAGACAGGCCAGGAAGCCAACGTCCGCCAAGATCTATTATAGGTCTTGGCAAATCTTCCTGTCCTGGTGCACTGCTAACGGTTTTTCTCCATGGCCGTTTGCCTTACCCACATTCCTTTCATTCCTTCAATCTGGAGTGGACAAGGGTTTGTCCCTCGGCTCTATCAAGGGCCAAGTGTCGGCGCTCTCCGTGTTTTTTCAAAAGCGTCTAGCCAGGCTTCCGCAGGTCCGCACGTTCCTGCAGGGGGTCTGCCACATAGTCCCACCTTACAAACGTCCGTTGGAACCTTGGGACCTTAACAGGGTCCTGACGGCTCTTCAAAAGCCGCCTTTTGAGCCACTGCGGGATGTCTCTCTCTCCCGTCTTTCGCAGAAGGTGGCCTTCCTAGTGGCAGTCACGTCTCTTCGGAGAGTGTCTGAGCTTGCAGCGCTGTCATGCAAAGCTCCCTTCCTGGTTTTTCACCAGGATAAGGTGGTTCTCCGTCCGGTCCCGGAATTTCTCCCTAAGGTGGTATCCCCTTTTCATCTAAATCAGGATATCTCCTTGCCTTCCTTTTGCCCTAATCCAATTCACCAGTGTGAAAAGGATTTGCACTCTTTGGATCTAGTGAGAGAATTCCGGTTCTACGTGTCTCGCACGGCGCCCCTGCGCCGTTCAGATGCGCTCTTTGTGCTTGTCGCTGGCCAGCGTAAGGGCTCTCAGGCCTCCAAGTCAACCTTGGCTCGGTGGATCAAGGAACCGATTCTCGAGGCCTACCGTTCTTCTGGGCTTCCACTTCCTTCAGGGTTGAAAGCCCATTCTACCAGAGCTGTAGGTGCGTCCTGGGCTTTGCGGCACCGGGCGACGGCTCAGCAGGTGTGTCAGGCAGCTACGTGGTCTAGTCTGCACACTTTCACGAAGCACTATCAAGTGCATACCTATGCATCGGCAGAGGACAGTCTAGGTAGGCGAGTCCTTCAGGCAGCGGTTGCCCACCTGTAAGAGGGGGCCGTTTTTCGGCTCTTTCGATTGAGGTATTCTTTTACCCACCCAGGGACTGCTCTTGGACGTCCCAATTGTCTGGGTCTCCAAGGGAATTTTGTTTACTTACCGTAAATTCCTTTTCTTCTAGCTCCTATTGGGAGACCCAGCACCCGCCCCTGTGCCCTTTGGGCTAGTTGTTCTTTTGTGTACACATGTTGTTCATGTTGAATTGTTCTTATGGTTCATGGTCTTCAGTTCTCCGAACATCCTTCGGATTGAATTTACCCTAGACCAATTTATAAGTTTTCTCCTTCCTGCTTTTGCACCAAAACTGAGGAGCCCGTGGTCCACGGGAGGGTGTATAGGCAGAGGGGAGGGGTTACACTTTTTAAAGTGTAATACTTTGTGTGGCCTCCAGAGGCAGAAGCTATACACCCAATTGTCTGGGTCTCCCAATAGCAGCTAGAAGAAAAGGAATTTACGGTAAGTAAACAAAATTCCCTTTTTTATGGCTTCCAAACTTGATGCATGTGGAATGCTACTATAGAGTGCCTCAACGTCAATAGAGGCCAATTGTACTCCATCCTCCAAGGTAATGCCATCCAGTTTACACAAAAGATCTATAGTGTCTCTTAAATATGATGGTAATGCCAATACATAGCTTCTAAGAACTTTATCAAGATACACACTACAATTCTGAGTAAGGGAATTAATTCCAGCAACAATGGGGCGACCTTTTAAGGGATTCAAACCCTTGTGAACCTTTGGGAGACTATAAAAGACCGGCGTCACCGGAAATTTCATAATCATGAAATCCTTCTCATTCTTAGAGATAACCTTATCTTGAAAGGCCCTCAAAAGAATATTTTCTAGCTGATTTTTAAAAATTTTGATGGGATCCTTATTCAGAATGGTATAAGTTGCAGTATCTTTCAGTATATTTAGACACATAGTAGAATATATAGCCCTATCCAGGATCACAAGGTTACCATCTTTGTCGGAAGGCTTGAATATTAAATCATTATTCTTCTCTAAGTTGTCTAATGCTTCCCTTTCAAACTTACTCAGATTTTGTGTGTATCCACCAAGGTTATTGCCCAATTTCTTGAGATCTTCACTGACTAAATCAGTTGACGAACGGGGCCCCTCCGTGGGTGGCGCAGGGAAGGCCCTTGACGCAAGGTCCCCGCATGGGTTATTCTCTGCAGCATAAGTAAGTGCTCCATTTGCCGAGATAACCCATTGGGACCCCCAAGTGTCAGAGCTTGGGAGCGGGGGTGGCCCTTGACGAACGGGGCCCCTCTGTGGGTGGCGCGGGGAAGGCCCTTGACACAAGGGGCCCTCATGGGTTATTCTCTGCAGCATAAGTAAGTGCTCCATTTGCCGAGATAACCCATTGGGACCCCCAAGTGTCAGAGCTTGGGAGCGGGGGTGGCCCTTGACGAACGGGGCCCCTCCGTGGGTGGCGCGGGGAAGGCCCTTGACACAAGGTGCCCCCATGGGTTATTCTCTGCAGCATAAGTAAGTGCTCCATATGCCGAGATAACCCATTGGGACCCCCAAGTGTCAGAGCTTGGGAGCGGGGGTGGCCCTTGACGAACGGGGCCCCTCCGTGGGTGGCGCGGGGAAGGCCCTTGACGCAAGGTGCCCCCATGGGTTATTCTCTGCAGCATAAGTAAGTGCTCCATATGCCGAGATAACCCATTGGGACCCCCAAGTGTCAGAGCTTGGGAGCGGGGGTGGCCCTTGACGAACGGGGCCCCTCCGTGGGTGGCGCGGGGAAGGCCCTTGACGCAAGGTGCCCCCATGGGTTATTCTCTGCAGCATAAGTAAGTGCTCCATATGCCGAGATAACCCATTGGGACCCCCAAGTGTCAGAGCTTGGGAGCGGGGGTGGCCCTTGACGAACGGGGCCCCTCCGTGGGTGGCGCGGGGAAGGCCCTTGACGCAAGGTGCCCCCATGGGTTATTATCTGCAGCATAAGTAAGTGCTCCATATGCCGAGATAACCCATTGGGACCCCCAAGTGTCAGAGCTTGGGAGCGGGGGTGGCCCTTGACGAACGGGGCCCCTCCGTGGGTGGCGCGGGGAAGGCCCTTGACGCAAGGTGCCCCCATGGGTTATTCTCTGCAGCATAAGTAAGTGCTCCATATGCCGAGATAACCCATTGGGACCCCCAAGTGTCAGAGCTTGGGAGCGGGGGTGGCCCTTGACGAATGGGGCCCCTCCGTGGGTGGCGCGGGGAGGGCCCTTGACGCAAGGGGCCCTCATGGGTTATTCTCTGTCTGCAGCATAAGTAAGTGCTCCATTTGCCGAGATAACCTATTGGGACCCCCAAGTGTCAGAGCTTGGGAGCGGGGGTGGCCCTTGACGAACGGGTCCCCTCCGTGGGTGGCGCGGGGAGGGCCCTTGACGCACGGGGCCCCCATGGGTTGTTCTCTGCAGCACAGAGTATTTGAGGAGAGCCATCAGATTCAGTAAATCTGACCCCTGTTCCTTCCTCTCTCGCAGTGTAATGGTTGGAATCCTAACAAGATGTTCAACTTCAATGAGGACAACTACGGGGTGAAGACGACGTGCGACAGCAGCCTGTCCTGATCCTTGTGCCCGGTGTCTTTCGTCACCCTCGGTGAAGCTGCTTTGTTCCTTCATCATGTTTTTTTTTTTTTTTAACCCCTTCACGACCCTTGACGGATCTATCCGTCATGGAGCGTGTGAGGTTAGTCCCCGCCCCCTGCCGTGGGCAGGTCCCGGCGATCCGCGCACATTTCAGCTGTTTTCAACAGCTGACATATGTGCCTGCATGTTCCGAGTGGAATCGCATTCCACCCGAAACATTTAACCCCTTACGTCTCGCTGCCAAAGTCTGGCAGCAAGATTTATATGCGTGCGGCCATTGCTTTTACTTACTGCCGACCCCACCGGAAGTCACGTGCGTGATCACGTGACTTTCGGTGGTTGCCATGGTAGCACAGGGTCATGTGATGACACCTGTAGCTAACATGAGTCACTTCCTCTCAGTGCCGGCATAATGCGGAGAGTAAAGCAGCGTATCTGCAGTTCTCAGCTCTGTAGCTGAGATCTACAGATAGGGCAGAGCGATCGGATTGCTGATCGCTATAGCCCCCTAGGGGGACTAGTAAAATAATAAAAAAAAAGTTTTCAAAAAGAAATAAAAAACAAAAAAACCTAAAAGTTCAAATCACCCCCCTTTCGCCCCATTAGGGTTAAAAGGGTTAAAAAAATAAATAAATATACACATATTTGGTATTGCCGCGTTCAGAAATGCCCGATCTATCAAAATATAAAATCAATTAATCTGATCAGTAAACGGCGTAGCGGCAAAAAAAATCCAAACGCCAAAATTACGTTTCTTTGTCGCTCCATTGGGAGACCCAGACAATTGGGTGTATAGCTTCTGCCTCCGGAGGCCACACAAAGTTATTACACTTTAAAAAGTGTAACCCCTCCCCTCTGCTATACACCCTCCCGTGCATCACGGGCCCATCAGTTTTATGCTTTGTGTTGAAGGAGGCACACATTCACGCAAGCTCCACATTTTAGTCAGCAGCAGCTGCTGACTTTATCGGATGGAAGACAAGAGGGCCCCAGGGCCCCCGGCATGCTCCCTTCTCACCCCACTTTGGTCGGCGGTGCTGTTAAGGTTGAGGTACCCATTGCGGGTACAAAGGCTGGAGCCACATGCCGTTATCCTTCCCCATCCCTTAGGGGCTCTGGGAGAAGTGGGATCCTAACCGGTCACCAGGCACTGGGACCGGGCTCCCTCCGCAGCCCCTGTGGGAACCTGACGGACAGGAGACTGGATGTCACCAGGGACAAGACCCTGCTTCTCTGAGGTACTCTGTGTCCCCTTGGGGACGGCGCATAGAGCGCCTGTGGATCGGACGCTGCAGCAGCTGCTCTGTGTTTGGGGTCGACGGGACTACCGCGCCGACCGTGCCTGTTTGCCGGCCGCGCTTATAAATCGAGTCCCCGGCTTTTGCGGCCTAGTACCGCATATTCCCGCCCCCGGGCCTGCCAGTCAGGGGCAAGGGCGGGACGCTAGACTGAACGTCAGCGGTGAGGGCTGTAGCATACTTAGTATCCTCCTCCCCCCTCACTGAGCACCGTGGGGCACCAGATTCCCGCACTTTCTGAGGCACGCCCACGGCTCCCTCCTCCTCTCAGAACGCTGGCAGCCATTGTTATCATCGCTGCTGCCGGAGGAGAACTTCAGATAGAGCTCCACAACTCTGGGAGGCCCAGGCAGGGAATCTGGTGGACACACAACCGCTGAGCGCGGTCGGTAAGCCGCACCTGTTACAGGTGCTGGCCCCCCTGGGTGCCGCAGTGTATATATATATATATATCCATATTGGGTATATATTTGCTCTGCTCGGCCGCAGTATTTGCTTGGCTATATACCCTCACTGTTTGCTAAGAGGAGATAACAGCATGTCGTCTGCAAAAAGCAAGGGTGCCAAGGCACAGGCTTATTTTGCAACTTGTACCTCTTGTGCGGCTATGTTACCTGCAGGTTCCACCTACCCTCATTGTGTGCAATGCTCGGCCCCTGTGACACTCACTCAGCCGGAGCCTCAGGCACTGGTGGGACCCTCGGCTCAGGTAGAACCACCGGCTGCCACTGTCCAGGTGGCAGGGACAGAGTTTGCAGTGTTGGCTGAGAAACTTTCTGAGTCCCTTTCACAATCCATGGCTCAGTCTATGGACAAATGGTCTGCTAAGATACTTGAAGCTTTGCAGTCCAGACCGGTAACACAGGCCCCGGGCACTGTTGAATCATTGACCCCAGGCCCCCCTCGGTTGGAGCAGCAAACTGCTCCTGAGGTGACACATAGGTCCCACGGGGAGGACTCCAACTCGGACCGCAGTCACAGACCGTCTAAGCGGGCTCGCTGGGGACCTTCATCCACTTCATCACGCTGCTCAGGGTCTCAGCATGAGGACTCCCTGGAGGATGAGGCGGAGGTTGCAGCTCAGGGCTCTGATCCTGACGGTGCTCTCAATCTTGATACACCTGAAGGAGACGCCATTGTAAATGACCTTATAGCGTCCATTAACCAGGTGCTAGAACTTCCTCCTCCAACTCCACCTGTTGAAGAGTCAGCTTCACAACAGGAGAAACACCAGTTTAGGTTTCCCAAACGTACAAGGAGTGCTTTTTTCGATCACTCTAACTTCAGGGATGCTGTCCGGAAGCACAGAGCATATCCGGACAAGCGCTTTACTAAGCGCCTTAATGACACACGTTACCCCTTCCCACCTGACGTAGTTAAGGGTTGGGCTCAGTGTCCCAAGGTGGATCCTCCAGTCTCTAGGCTGGCGGCTAGATCCGTGGTATCAGTGGCAGATGGCTCATCGCTCAAAGATGCCACTGACAGGCAAATAGAGCTACTGATGAAATCCATCTATGAAGCCATAGGTGCGTCTTTTGCTCCAGCATTTGCAGCCGTGTGGGCGCTCCAAGCTATCTCAGCTTGTCTGTCTGAGATTAATGAGGTCACACGCGCTGCTACTCCGCAGGTCGTGTCTTTGACTTCTCAGGCGTCGGCTTTTTCGTCCTACGCCATGAACGCTGTCCTCGACTCGGTGAGCCGTACAGCGGTAGCATCCGCCAATTCGGTGGCAGTCCGCAGGGCCATGTGGCTACGCGAATGGAAGGCAGACTCTGCTTCCAAGAAGTTCTTAACCGGTTTGCCATTTTCCGGCGACCGCTTGTTTGGCGAGCAATTGGACGAAGTTATCAAGCAATCCAAGGGAAAGGACTCGTCCTTACCCCAGTCTAAACCGAACAGACCTCAGCAGCGAAAGATTCAACCGAGGTTTCAGTCCTTTCGGCCTTCAGCCAGGTCCCATTCCTCCACGTCCAACAGGTCACAGAAGGGCCAGAGCAACTCTTCTGCATGGCGGTCTAAGTCACGTCCTAAAAAGACCGCCGGAGGAGCCGCCCCCAAGGCGGCCTCCTCATGACTTTCGGTCTCCACAAACCGCATCCTCGGTCGGTGGCAGGCTCTTCCGCTTTTGCGACGCCTGGTGGCCACATGTCCAAGACCGATGGGTGAGAGACATTCTGTCTCACGGTTACAGGATAGAGCTCCGTTCTCGTCCTCCGAATCGTTTCTTCAGAACATCTCCGCCTCCCGAGCGAGCCGATGCACTTTTTCAGGCGGTAAACACTCTGAAGGCAGAAGGAGTGGTGATTCCCGTTCCACCTCAGGAACATGGTCACGGCTTCTACTCCAACTTGTTCGTGGTGCCAAAAAAGGACGGATCATTCCGTCCCGTTCTAGACCTCAAGCTGCTCAACAAGCATGTGAGCACCAGAAGGTTTCGGATGGAATCTCTCCGCTCAGTCATCGCCTCGATGTCACAAGGAGACTTCCTAGCATCAATCGACATCAAAGATGCTTATCTCCATGTGCCGATCGCTCCCGAGCATCACCGCTTTCTGCGTTTCGCCATCAAGGACGAACACCTTCAGTTCGTGGCGCTGCCATTCGGCCTGGCGACAGCCCCACGGGTCTTCACCAAGGTCATGGCAGCAGTGGTGGCGGTCCTACACTCTCAGGGCCACTCGGTGATCCCTTACTTAGACGATCTTCTAGTCAAGGCACCCTCCAGGGTGGCATGCCAACACAGCCTGACCGTCACTCTGGAGACTCTCCAGAGGTTCGGGTGGATCATCAATTTCCCAAAGTCAAATTTGACACCGACCCAATCGCTAACTTACCTCGGGATGGAGTTTCATACCCTTTCAGCGATAGTGAAGCTCCCGCTGGACAAACAGCGTTCACTACAGACAGGGGTACAATCTCTTCTTCGGGGTCAGTCACACCCCTTGAGGCGCCTCATGCACTTCCTAGGGAAGATGGTGGCAGCAATGGAGGCAGTTCCTTTTGCGCAGTTTCATCTGCCTCCACTTCAATGGGACATCCTCCGCAAATGGGACAAGAGGCCGACGTCCCTAGACAGGAACGTTTCGCTGTCACGGACAGTCAAGACCTCTCTTCAGTGGTGGCTTCTTCCCACTTCCTTGTCGAAAGGAAAATCCTTCTTGCCCCCATCCTGGGCTGTGGTCACGACGGACGCGAGTCTGTCAGGGTGGGGAGCGGTCTTCCTCCACCACAGGGCTCAGGGAACCTGGACTCCGACAGAGTCCTCCCTTCAGTTCAACGTTCTGGAGATAAGGGCAGTGTATCTGGCCCTACAGGCGTTCCAGCGGTGGCTGGAGGGCAGGCAGATCCGAATACAGTCGGACAACGCCACGGCGGTTGCGTACATCAACCACCAGGGCGGCACACGCAGTCGTCAAGCCTTCCGAGAAGTTCAGCGGATTCTGCTGTGGGCGGAAGCCACAGCCTCCACCATCTCCGCAGTTCACATCCCGGGCGTAGAAAACTGGGAAGCAGATTTTCTCAGTCGCCAGGGCATAGACGCAGGGGAATGGTCTCTTCACCCGGACGTGTTTCGGGAGATCTGTTGCCGCTGGGGAACGCCGGACGTCGATCTAATGGCGTCTCGGCACAACAACAAAGTCCCGGCATTCATGGCTCGGTCCAAAGATCACAGAGCTCTGGCGGCAGACGCGTTAGTTCAGGACTGGTCGCAGTTTCGACTGCCTTATGTATTTCCTCCTCTGGCACTGCTGCCCAGAGTATTACGCAAGATCAGGTCCGACTGCAGTCGCGCCATCCTCGTCGCTCCAAACTGGCCGAGGAGATCGTGGTACCCGGATCTGTGGCACCTCACGGTGGGTCAACCGTGGGCACTCCCAGACCGACCAGACTTGCTGTCTCAAGGGCCATTTTTCCATCTGAATTCTGCGGCCCTCAACCTGACTGTGTGGCCATTGAGTCCTGGCTCCTAGCATCATCAGGGTTATCTCAAGATGTCATTGCCACCATGAGACAGGCCAGGAAACCAACGTCCACCAAGATCTACCACAGGACTTGGAGGATCTTCTTATCCTGGTGCTCGAATAATGGTTTTACTCCCTGGCCGTTTGCATTGCCCACTTTTCTTTCTTTCCTTCAATCCGGAATGGACAAGGGCTTGTCTCTCGGCTCTCTCAAGGGACAAGTATCGGCGCTTTCCGTGTTTTTTCAAAAGCGTCTAGCCAGGCTTCCGCAGGTCCGCACGTTCCTGCAGGGGGTTTGCCACATAGTTCCACCTTACAAGCGTCCGCTAGAACCCTGGGATCTTAACAGGGTGCTGACGGCTCTCCAGAAGCCACCTTTCGAGCCGATGCGGGATGTCTCTCTATCTCGCCTTTCGCAGAAGGTGGCCTTCCTAGTGGCAGTCACATCACTTCGGAGAGTGTCTGAGCTAGCAGCGCTGTCATGCAAAGCCCCCTTCCTGGTGTTTCACCAGGATAAGGTGGTTCTGCGTCCGGTCCCGGAATTTCTCCCTAAGGTGGTATCCCCGTTTCATCTCAATCAGGATATCTCCTTACCTTCTTTTTGCCCTCATCCAGTTCACCAATGTGAAAAGGATTTGCATTTGTTAGATCTCGTGAGAGCACTCAGGCTCTACATTTCACGCACGGCGCCCCTGCGCCGTTCTGATGCGCTCTTTGTCCTTGTCGCTGGCCAGCGTAAGGGGTCGCAGGCTTCCAAGTCAACCTTGGCTAGGTGGATCAAGGAACCGATTCTTGAAGCCTACCGTTCGTCTGGGCTTCCGATTCCTTCAGGGCTGAAAGCCCATTCTACCAGAGCCGTAGGTGCGTCCTGGGCATTGCGGCACCAGGCTACGGCTCAGCAGGTGTGTCAGGCGGCTACCTGGTCGAGTCTGCACACTTTTACAAAACACTATCAGGTGCATGCCCATGCTTCGGCAGACGCCAGCCTAGGTAGGCGAGTCCTTCAGGCGGCAGTGGCCCACCTGTAAGAAGGGGCCGTTTTTTCGGCTCTTTTTTTATCGAGGTATTCTTTACCCACCCAGGGATTGCTTTTGGACATCCCAATTGTCTGGGTCTCCCAATGGAGCGACAAAGAAGAAGGGAATTTTGTTTACTTACCGTAAATTCCTTTTCTTCTAGCTCCTATTGGGAGACCCAGCTCCCGCCCCTGTTCCCTTCGGGCTATTGTTCTTTTGTGTACACATGTTGTTCATGTTCAATTGTTCTTTGGTTCATGGTTTCAGTTCTCCGAACATCCTTCGGATTGAGTTTACCTTAGACCAATTTATAAGTTTCCTCCTTCCTGCTTTGGCACCAAAACTGATGGGCCCGTGATGCACGGGAGGGTGTATAGCAGAGGGGAGGGGTTACACTTTTTAAAGTGTAATAACTTTGTGTGGCCTCCGGAGGCAGAAGCTATACACCCAATTGTCTGGGTCTCCCAATAGGAGCTAGAAGAAAAGGAATTTACGGTAACTAAACAAAATTCCCTTCTTTTTTGTTTGCCGCAAGTTTTGCGCAGAATGCAATAACAGGCGATCAAAACGTAGCATCTGCGCAAAGATTGTACCATTAGAAACGTCAGCTCGAGACGCAAAAAATAAGCTGTCACTGAGCCATAGAACCCAGAAAAATGAGAACGCTACAGGTTTCGGAAAATGGCGCAAAACGTGCGCCACTTTTATTGGACAAACTTGTGATTTTTTTTTAACCCCTTAGGTACAAGTAAACCTATACATGTTTAGTGTCTTCAAACGCGCACCGACCTCAGGCATCAGAATAACACATCAGTTTTACCATATAGTGAACACGGTGAATAAAACCTCCCAAAAACTATTGTGCGATCACACTTTTTTTGCGTTTTTTCCACACTTGGAATTTTTTTGCTATTTTTCCAGTACACTATATGGTAAAACTTATGGTTTCATTTAAAAGTACAACTCGTCCCGCAAAAAACAAGCCCTCGTATGGCAAGATTGACAGAAAAATAAAAATGTTACGGCTCTCGGAAGAAGGGGAGCAAAAAACAAAACCGCAAAAATGGAAAACGCCCGGGGGCTGAAGGGGTTAAACATTACATTTTTATTAGAATATTGAATGTCTTCTGCTTCAGTTCAGTAGTTTCCAGAAATTGACTTTCTTTGTCGCTCCATTGGGAGACCCAGACAATTGGGTGTATAGCTTCTGCCTCCGGAGGCCACACAAAGTATTACACTTTAAAAAGTGTAACCCCTCCCCTCTGCCTATACACCCTCCCGTGCATCACGGGCCCATCAGTTTTATGCTTTGTGTTGAAGGAGGCACACATTTACGCAAGCTCCACATTTTAGTCAGCAGCAGCTGCTGACTTTATCGGATGGAAGAAAAGAGGGCCCCAGGGCCCCCGGCATGCTCCCTTCTCACCCCACTATGGTCGGCGGTGCTGTTAAGGTTGAGGTACCCATTGCGGGTACAAAGGCTGGAGCCACATGCTGTTATCCTTTCCCATCCCTTAGTGGCTCTGGGAGAAGTGGGATCCTAACCGGTCACCATGCACTGGGACCGGGCTCCCTCCGCAGCCCCTGAGGGAATCTGACGGACAGGAGACTGGATATCATCAGGGACAGGCCCTGCTTCTCAGAGGTACTCTGTGTCCCCTTGGGGACGGCGCATAGAGCGCCTGTGTATCGGACGCTGCAGCAGCTGCTGTGTGTTTTGTGTCGCCGGTACTACCGCGCTGACCGCGCCTGTTTGCCGGCCACGCTTCTAAATTTAGTCCCCGGCTTCTGCGGCCTAGTACCGCATATTCCCGCCCCCGGGCCTGCCAGTCAGGGGTAAGGGCGGGACGCTAGACTGGACGTCAGCGGTGAGGGCTGGAGCATACTTAGTATCCTCCTCCCCCCTCACTGAGCACTGTGGGGCACCAGATTCCCGCACTTTCTGAGGCACGCCCACGGCTCCCTCCTCCTCTCAGAACGCTGGCAGCCATTGTTATCATCGCTGCTGCCGGTGGAGAACTTCAGACAGAGCTCCACAACTCTGGGAGGCCCAGGCAGGGAATCTGGTGGACACACAACCGCTGAGGGCGGTCGGTAAGCCGCACCAGTTACCAGGTGCTGGCCCCCCTGGGTGCCGAAGTGTATATATATATCCATATTGTGTATACATTTGCTCTGTTCGGCCGCATTATTTGCTTTTGGCTATATACCCTCACTGATTGCTCTAAGAGGAGACAACAGCATGTCGTCTGCAAAAAGCAAGGGTGCCAAGGCACAGGCTTATTTTGCAACTTGTACCTCTTGTGCGGCTATGTTACCTGCAGGTTCCACCTACCCTCATTGTGTGCAATGCTCGGCCCCTGTGACACTCACTCAGCCGGAGCCTCAGGCACTGGTGGGACCCTCGGCCCAGGTAGAACCACCGGCTGCCACTGTCCAGGTGGCAGGGACAGAGTTTGCAGTGTTGGCTGAGAAACTTTCTGAGTCTCTTTCACAATCCATGGCTCAGTCTATGGACAGATGGTCTGCTAAGATACTAGAAGCTTTGCAGTCCAGACCGGTAACACAGGCCCCGGGCACTGTTGAATCATTGCCCCCAGACCCCCTCGGTCGGCGCAGCAAACTGCTCCTGGGGTGTCTCCTAGGTCCCACGGTGAGGACTCCGACACGGACCGCAGTCCCAGACCGGCTAAGCGGGCTCGCTGGGAACTTCCCTCGACTTCATCACACTGCTCAGGGTCTCAGCATGAGGACTCTCTGGAGGATGAAGCGGGGTGGCAGATCAGGACTCTGATCCTGACGTTGCTCTCAATCTGGATACACCCGAAGGGGACGCCATAGTAAATGACCTTATAGCATCCATCAACCAGGTGCTAGAACTTTCTCCTCCAACTCCACTAATAGAGGAGTCAGCTTCACAGCAGGAGAAACACCAATTTAGGTTTCCCAAACGTACACGGAGTGCGTTTTTCGATCACTCCAACTTCAGAGATGCGGTCCAGAAGCACCGAGCATTTCCGGACAAGCGCTTTACTAAGCGCCTTAATGACACACGTTACCCCTTCCCCACTGAAGTAGTTAAGGGTTGGGCTCAGTGTCCCAAGGTGGATCCTCCAGTCTCCAGACTGGCGGCTAGATCTATTGTAGCAGTGGCAGATGGTTCATCGCTAAAGGATGCCACTGACAGGCAAATAGAGCTCCTGATGAAATCCATCTATGAAGCCATAGGCGCGTCTTTTGCTCCGGCATTCGCAGCCGTATGGGCACTCCAAGCTATCTCAGCTTGTCTGTCTGAGATTAATGCAGTCACACGTGCCTCTACTCCGCAGGTTGTGTCTTTAACCTCTCAGGCGTCGGCTTTTTCGTCCTACGCCATGAACGCCGTCCTGGACTCGGCGAGCCGTACAGCGGTAGCATCCGCCAATTCAGTGGCAGTCCGCAGGGCCATGTGGCTACGCGAATGGAAGGCAGACTCTGCTTCCAAGAAGTTCTTAACCGGTTTGCCATTTTCTGGCGACCGTCTGTTTGGCGAGCAATTGGATGAAATTATTAAACAATCCAAGGGAAAGGACTCGTCCTTACCCCAGTCCAAACCAAACAGACCTCAGCAACGGAAGATACAACCGAGGTTTCGGTCCTTTCGGCCCTCAGCCAGATCTCAATTCTCCACGTCCAACAGGCCAGAGAAGGGCCAGAGGAACTCTGATTCATGGCGGTCTAAGTCACGTCCTAAAAAGACCGCCGGAGGAACCGCTCCCAAGGCGGCCTCCTCATGACTTTCGGCCTCCCCAAACCGCATCCTCGGTCGGTGGCAGGCTCTCCCGCTTTTGCGACGCCTGGTTGCCACATGTCCAAGACCGATGGGTGAGAGACATTCTGTCTCACGGTTACAGGATAGAGCTCAGCTCTCGTCCTCCGACTCGTTTCTTCAGAACATCTCCGCCCCCCGAGCGAGCCGATGCTCTTTTTCAGGCGGTGAACACTCTGAAGGCAGAAGGAGTGGTGATCCCTGTTCCCCTTCAAGAGTGTGGTCGCGGTTTTTACTCCAACTTGTTTGTGGTGCCAAAAAAGGACGGATCATTCCGTCCCGTTCTGGACCTCAAACTGCTCAACAGACACGTGAAAACCAGACGGTTCCGGATGGAATCTCTCCGCTCCGTCATCGCCTCGATGTCCCAAGGAGACTTCCTAGCATCAATCGACATCAGGGATGCTTATCTCCACGTGCCGATTGCACCAGAGCATCAGCGCTTCCTGCGTTTCGCCATCGGAAACGAACACCTTCAGTTCGTGGCACTGCCTTTCGGCCTGGCGACAGCCCCACGGGTCTTCACCAAGGTCATGGCAACAGTGGTGGCAGTCCTACACTCTCAGGGACACTCGGTGATCCCTTACTTAGACGATCTTCTAGTCAAGGCACCCTCCCGGGTGGCATGCCAACACAGCCTGAACACTGCCCTGGAGACTCTCCAGAGGTTCGGGTGGATCATCAATTTCCCAAAGTCAAAATTGACACCGACACAATCGCTGACTTACCTCGGGATGGAGTTTCATACTCTCTCAGCGATAGTGAAGCTACCGCTGGACAAACAGCGTTCACTACAGACAGGGGTGCAATCTCTCCTTCGAGCCCAGTCACACCCCCTGAGGCGCCTCATGCACTTCCTAGGGAAGATGGTGGCAGCAATGGAGGCAGTTCCATTTGCGCAGTTTCATCTGCGTCCACTCCAATGGGACATTCTACGCAAATGGGACAGGAGGTCGACGTCCCTCGACAGGAACATCTCCCTTTCTCGGGCAGCCAAAGCCTCTCTTCAGTGGTGGCTTCTTCCCACTTCTTTGTCGAAGGGAAAATCCTTCCTGCCCCCATCCTGGGCTGTGGTCACGACGGACGCGAGTCTGTCAGGGTGGGGAGCGGTCTTCCTCCACCACAGGGCTCAGGGAACCTGGACTCCGGCAGAGTCCTCCCTTCAGATCAATGTTCTGGAAATAAGGGCAGTGTATCTAGCCCTAAAGGCGTTCCAGCGGTGGCTGGATGGCAGGCAGATCCGAATTCAGTCGGACAACGCCACGGCGGTGGCGTACATCAACCACCAAGGCGGCACACGCAGTCGTCAAGCCTTCCAAGAAGTTCGGCGGATCCTGCTGTGGGTGGAAGCCACAGCCTCCACCATCTCCGCAGTTCACATCCCGGGCGTAGAAAACTGGGAAGCAGACTTTCTCAGTCGCCAGGGCATGGACGCAGGGGAATGGTCTCTTCACCCGGACGTGTTTCAAGAGATCTGTTGCCGCTGGGGAACGCCGGACGTCGACCTAATGGCGTCCCGGCACAACAACAAAGTCCCGGCATTCATGGCACGGTCTCAAGATCACAGAGCTCTGGCGGCAGACGCATTAGTTCAGGATTGGTCGCAGTTTCGACTGCCTTATGTCTTTCCTCCTCTGGCACTGCTGCCCAGAGTGTTACGCAAGATCAGGTCCGACTGCCGCCGCGCCATCCTCATCGCCCCAGACTGGCCGAGGAGGTCGTGGTACCCGGATCTGTGGCATCTAACGGTGGGTCAACCGTGGGCACTACCAGACCGACCAGACTTGCTGTCTCAAGGGCCTTTTTTCCATCTGAATTCTGCGGCCCTCAACCTGACTGTGTGGCCATTGAGTCCTGGATCCTAGCATCCTCAGGGTTATCTCAAGAGGTCATTGCCACTATGAGACAGGCCAGGAAACCGACATCCGCCAAGATCTACCACAGGATGTGGAGGATCTTCTTATCCTGGTGCTCTGATCAGGGTTTTACTCCCTGGCCGTTTGCCTTGCCCACTTTTCTGTCTTTCCTTCAATCCGGAATGGACAAGGGTTTGTCTCTCGGCTCTCTCAAGGGACAAGTATCGGCGCTTTCCGTGTTTTTTCAAAAGCGTCTAGCCAGGCTTCCGCAGGTCCGCACATTCCTGCAGGGGGTTTGCCACATAGTCCCACCTTACAAGCGTCCGCTAGAACCCTGGGATCTTAACAGGGTGCTAACGGCTCTTCAGAAACCACCTTTCGAGCCGATGAGGGATGTTTCTCTTTCACGCCTTTCGCAGAAGGTGGTCTTCCTAGTGGCAGTCACGTCACTTCGGAGAGTGTCTGAGCTAGCAGCGCTGTCATGCAAAGCCCCCTTCCTGGTATTTCACCAGGATAAGGTGGTTCTGCGTCCGGTCCCGGAATTTCTCCCTAAGGTGGTATCCCCTTTTCATCTCAATCAGGATATCTCCTTACCTTCTTTTTGTCCTAATCCAGTTCACCAATGTGAAAAGGATTTGCACTTGTTAGATCTCGTGAGAGCACTCAGACTCTACATTTCTCGCACGGCGTCCCTGCGCCGTTCTGATGCGCTCTTTGTCCTTGTCGCTGGCCAGCGTAAGGGGTCGCAGGCTTCCAAGTCAACCCTGGCTCGGTGGATCAAGGAACCGATTCTTGAAGCCTACCGTTCGTCTGGACTTCTGGTTCCTACAGGGCTGAAAGCCCATTCTACCAGAGCCGTAGGTGCGTCCTGGGCATTGCGGCACCAGGCTACGGCTCAGCAGGTGTGTCAGGCGGCTACCTGGTCGAGTCTGCACACTTTCACAAAACACTATCAGGTGCATACCTATGCTTCGGCGGATGCCAGTCTAGGTAGGCTAGTCCTTCAGGCGGCGGTTGCCCACCTGTAAGAGGGGGTCGTTTTTATGGCTTTTTTTTATCGAGGTATTCTTTACCCACCCAGGGACTGCTTTTGGACGTCCCAATTGTCTGGGTCTCCCAATGGAGCGACAAAGAAGAAGGGAATTTTGTTTACTTACCGTAAATTCCTTTTCTTCTAGCTCCTATTGGGAGACCCAGCACCCGCCCCTGTTCCCTTCGGGCTGTTGTTCTTTTGTGTACACATGTTGTTCATGTTGAATTTTTCTTTGGTTCATGGTTTCAGTTCTCCGAACATCCTTCGGATTGAGTTTACCTTAGACCAATTTATAAGTTTCCTCCTTCCTGCTTTGGCACCAAAACTGATGGGCCCGTGATGCACGGGAGGGTGTATAGGCAGAGGGGAGGGGTTACACTTTTTAAAGTGTAATACTTTGTGTGGCCTCCGGAGGCAGAAGCTATACACCCAATTGTCTGGGTCTCCCAATAGGAGCTAGAAGAAAAGGAATTTACGGTAAGTAAACAAAATTCCCTTCTTCTTCCCTTTGTTGTCCGTTGCAGATAAGTTCACGGATTCACCCATCGCCATGAACTCCAAGGTGAACGGGGACCACAATGACAAGGTGCTGATGCGCTGGGACAGAGGAGAAAGCAGCAGCGTCGACTATGACCTGGACTCTGATATGGTAAGTGCTCCGTAAGCCGAAACAACCCATCGGGACCCCCGAGTGTCAGAGGTTGGGAGCGGGGGTGGCCCTTGACGAACGGGGCCCCTCCGTGGGTGGCGCGGGGAGCGGGGGTGGCCCTTGACGAACGGGGCCCCTCCGTGGGTGGCGCGGGGAAGGCCCTTGACACAAGGTGCCCCCATGGGTTATTCTCTGCAGCATAAGTAAGTGCTCCATATGCCGAGATAACCCATTGGGACCCCCAAGTGTCAGAGCTTGGGAGCGGGGGTGGCCCTTGACGAACGGGGCCCCTCCGTGGGTGGCGCGGGGAAGGCCCTTGACGCAAGGTGCCCCCATGGGTTATTCTCTGCAGCATAAGTAAGTGCTCCATATGCCGAGATAACCCATTGGGACCCCCAAGTGTCAGAGCTTGGGAGCGGGGGTGGCCCTTGACGAACGGGGCCCCTCCGTGGGTGGCGCGGGGAAGGCCCTTGACGCAAGGTGCCCCCATGGGTTATTCTCTGCAGAATAAGTAAGTGCTCCATATGCCGAGATAACCCATTGGGACCCCCAAGTGTCAGAGCTTGGGAGCGGGGGTGGCCCTTGACGAACGGGGCCCCTCCGTGGGTGGCGCGGGGAAGGCCCTTGACGCAAGGTGCCCCCATGGGTTATTCTCTGCAGCATAAGTAAGTGCTCCATATGCCGAGATAACCCATTGGGACCCCCAAGTGTCAGAGCTTGGGAGCGGGGGTGGCCCTTGACGAACGGGGCCCCTCCGTGGGTGGCGCGGGGAGCGGGGGTGGCCCCTGACGCACGGGGCCCCCATGGGTTGTTCTCTGCAGCACAGAGTATTTGAGGAGAGCCATCAGATTCAGTAAATCTGACCCCTGTTCCTTCCTCTCTCGCAGTGTAATGGTTGGAATCCTAACAAGATGTTCAACTTCAATGAGGACAACTACGGGGTGAAGACGACATGCGACAGCAGCCTGTCCTCATACACGTGAGTGATGATCCTTGTGTCCGGTGTCTTTCGTCACCCTCGGTGAAGCTGCTTTGTTCCTTCATCATGTTGTTTGTTTTTTTTTAACCCCTTCACGACCCTTGACGGATCTATCCGTCATGGAGCGTGTGAGGTTAGTCCCCGCCCCCTGCCGTGGGCAGGTCCCGGCGATCCGCGCACATATCAGCTGTTTTCAACAGCTGACATATGTGCCTGCATGTTCCGAGTGGAATCGCATTCCACCCGGAACATTTAACCCCTTACGTCTCGCTGCCAAAGTCTGGCAGCGAGATTTATATGTGTGCGGCCATTGCTTTTACTTACTGCCGACCCCACCGGAAGTCACGTGCCGGATCACGTGACTTTCGGTGGTTGCCATGGTAGCACAGGGTCATGTGATGACACCTGTAGCTAACATGAGTCACTTCCTCTCAGTGCCGGCATAATGCCAGCACGGAGAGTAAAGCAGCGTATCTGCAGTTCTCAGCTCTGTACCTGAGATCTACAGATAGGGCAGAGCGATCGGATTGCTGATTGCTATAGTCCCCTAGGGGGACTAGTAAAATAATTAAAAAAAAAGTTTTCAAAAAGAAATAAAAAACAAAAAAACCTAAAAGTTCAAATCACCCCCCTTTCACCCCATTAGGGTTAAAAGGGTTAAAAAAATAAATAAATATACACATATTTGGTATTGCCGCGTTCAGAAATGCCCGATCTATCAAAATATAAAATCAATTAATCTGATCAGTAAACGGCGTAGCGGCAAAAAAAATCCAAACGCCAAAATTACGTTTTTTGTTTGCCGCAAGTTTTGCGCAGAATGCAATAACAGGCGATCAAAACGTAGCATCTGCGCAAAGATTGTACCATTAGAAACGTCAGCTCGAGACGCAAAAATAAGCTGTCACTGAGCCATAGATCCAGAAAAATGAGAACGCTACAGGTTTCGGAAAATGGCGCAAAACGTGCGCCACTTTTATTGGACAAACTTGTGATTTTTTTTTAACCCCTTAGGTACAAGTAAACCTATACATGTTTGGTGTCTACAAACTCGCACCGACCTCAGGCATCAGAATAACACATCAGTTTTACCATATAGTGAACACGGTGAATAAAACCTCCCAAAAACTATTGTGCGATCACACTTTTTTTGCGGTTTTTCCACACTTGGAATTTTTTTGCTATTTCTTTGTCGCTCCATTGGGAGACCCAGACAATTGGGTGTATAGCTATGCCTCCGGAGGCCACACAAAGTATTACACTAAAAGTGTAAAGCCCCTCCCCTTCTGCCTATACACCCCCCGTGCTCACGGGCTCCTCAGTTTTTATGCTTTGTGCGAAGGAGGCAGACATCCACGCATAGCTCCACAGCTTGGTCGGCAGCAGCTGCTGACCAGGTCGGATGGAAGAAAAGAGGGCCCATAACAGGGCCCCCAGCATGCTCCCTTCTCACCCCACTTTGTCGGCGGTGTTGTTAAGGTTGAGGTACCCATTGCGGGTACACAGGCAGGAGCCACATGCTGTTTTCCTTCCCCATCCCATAGGGCTCTGGGTGAAGTGGGATCCAGGATCGGTCTCTAGGCACTGGGACCGTGCTCCCTCCGCAGCCCCTGGGAATCTGCAGGATAGGAGCTGAGTATCGTCAGGGACAAGGCCCTGCTACTATGAGGTACTCTGTGTCCCCGTGGGGACCGCGCATGGAGCGCTGGTGCCAGACACATTACAGGACATGGAGCGCTTGTGCCAGACACTTTCCAGCACGGCTGGGTGTGTTAGTGCGCCGGACATGCAGCGCCTGTGCCAGACACTTTCCAGCACTGCTGGGTGTGTTAGTGCGCCGGACATGGAGCGCTTGTGCCAGACACTTTCCAGCACGGCTGGGTGTGTTAGTGCGCCGGACATGGAGCGCTTGTGCCAAACACTTTCCAGCACTGCTGGGTGTGTTTGTGCGCCGGGGGACTACCGCGCGGCCGCGCTTATTGCCGGCCGCGCTTATAACTTTAGTCCCCGGCTTCTGCGGCCTAGTGTCGTTTATTCCCGCCCACAGGCCTGCCAGTCAGGGAAGGGGCGGGACGCTGCACGGATCGTCAGCGGAGGGCTGGAGCATACATTAGTATCCTCCTCCCTCCTCACTCAGTACAGTGGGGCACTGGATTCCCGCACTTTTCTTGGGCACGCCCACGATCTCCTCCTCCCCACAGAACGCCGGCAGCCATTCCTGTCAGCGATTCAGACGCTGGAGAGGAGAGACAACACAGGGAGACCCAGGCAGGGAATCCGGTGACCACACAACTGCTTTGAGCGGTCGGTAAGCAGCACCTATGGTGCTGGCCCCACTGAGTACCGAAGTGTATATATATATATAGGCTTATAGGCTATACATTGCACTGTACGGTCGCTCTGTTGATTTTTGGCTATATACCCTCCTGGTTGTTCTCAGAGGAGACAACATGTCATCTGCAAAAAGCAAGGGTGCCAAAGCACAGGCGTACTTTGCAACTTGTACCTCATGTACAGCTGTACTACCGGCAGGTTCCACTGACCCTCATTGTGTGCAATGCTCGGCCCCTGTGGCACTTACTCAGCCGGAGCCTCTGCGACTGGTGGCCCAGGTGGATCCACCTGCTACCACTGTCCAGGTGACAGGGACGGAGTTTGCAGCCTTTGCTGACAAACTGTCTGAGACTATGGATAAATGGTCTGCTAAAATACTGGAAGCATTGCAGTCCAGACCGGTGATTCTGGCCCCGGGCTCTATCCAATCCTTGACCCCTGGTCCCCCTCAGTTGGAACAGCAAAGTGCCCCTGGGGTATCCCATAGGTCCCAGGGTGAGGTCTCTGACACGGACCGCAGTCCCAGGCCGACCAAGCGGGGTCGCTGGGAAATTCCCTCCACCTCATCACACTGTTCAGGGTCCCAGCAGGGGGACTCTCTGGAGGATGAAGCGGAGGTATCAGATCAGGATTCTGATCCTGAAGCCGCTCTCAACCTAGATACGCCTGAAGGTGACGCAGTAGTGAATGACCTTATAGCGACCATCAATCAGGTGTTGGATATTTCTCCCCCAGCTCCTACAATTGAGGAGTCTGCTTCTCAGGAGAAATTCCGTTTCAGGTTTCCAAAGCGTTCATTAAATATGTTTCTGGATCACTCTGACTTCAGAGAGGCAATCCAGAAAAACCGAGACTGTCCAGACAAGCGTTTTTCCAAGCGTCTTAAGGACACACGTTATCCCTTCCCCCCCGAGGTGGTCAAGGGCTGGACTCAGTGTCCTAAGGTGGATCCTCCAATCTCCAGACTGGCGGCTAGATCCATAGTTGCAGTGGAAGATGGGGCTTCACTCAAAGATGCCACTGACAGACAGATGGAATTACGGTTGAAATCCATCTATGAAGCTATAGGCGCGTCTTTTGCCCCAGCATTCGCTGCCGTATGGGCACTCCAAGCTATCTCAGCTTGTCAGGCGCAGATTAATGCAGTAACACGTACATCTGCCCCGCAAGTGGTGTCCTTAACCAATCAGGCGTCGGCGTTTGCGTCCTACGCCATTAATGCTATCCTGGACTCTGCGAGCCGTACGGCGGTGGCATCCGCCAACTCGGTGGTACTCCGCAGGGCCATGTGGCTACGTGAATGGAAGGCAGACTCTGCTTCCAAAAAGTTCTTAACCGGTTTGCCATTGGCTGGCGACCGCTTGTTTGGTGAGCGATTGGATGAAATCATTAAACAATCCAAGGGAAAGGATTCATCCTTACCCCAGTCCAAACCAAACAGACCTCAACCACGGAAGGTACAATCGAGGTTTCGGTCCTTTCGGACCGCGGGCAGATCTCAATTTTCCTCGTCCAAAAGGCCTCAGAAAGATCAGAGGAACTCCGATGCATGGCAGTCTAAGTCACGTCCTAAGAAGACCGCCGGAGGAACCGCTCCCAAAGCGGCCTCCGCATGACTTTCGGCCTCCTCAAACCGCATCCTCGGTCGGTGGCAGGCTCTCCCGCTTTTGCGACGCCTGGCTGCCACAAGTAAAAGACCGATGGGTGAGAGACATTCTATCTCACGGTTACAGGATAGAGTTCAACTCTCGTCCTCCGACTCGTTTCTTCAGAACATCTCCACCACCCCACAGAGCCGAGGCTCTTATGCAGGCGGTGGGCACCCTGAAGGAGGAAGGAGTGGTGATCCCGGTTCCTCTTCAGCAACGGGGTCACGGTTTTTACTCCAACTTGTTCGTGGTGCCAAAAAAGGACGGATCCTTCCGTCCCGTTCTGGACCTAAAGCTGCTCAACAAGCATGTGAAAACCAGGCGGTTCCGGATGGAATCGCTCCGCTCCGTCATCGCCTCAATGTCCCAAGGAGATTTCCTGGCATCAATAGACATCAAAGATGCTTATCTCCACGTACCGATTGCACCAGAGCATCAGCGCTTCCTGCGCTTCGCCATAGGGGACGAACACCTTCAGTTCGTGGCACTACCTTTTGGCCTGGCAACAGCCCCACGGGTCTTCACCAAGGTCATGGCAACAGTGGTGGCAATCCTACACTCTCAGGGACACTCAGTGATCCCTTACTTAGACGATCTGCTTGTCAAGGCACCCTCTCAAGGGGCATGCCAACACAGCCTGAACATTGCTCTGGAAACTCTCCAGAGTTTCGGGTGGATCATCAATTTTCCAAAGTCAAATCTGACACCGGCCCAATCACTGACATATCTTGGCATGGAGTTTCATACTCTCTCAGCGATAGTGAAGCTTCCGCTGAACAAACAGCGTTCACTACAGACAGGGGTGCAATCTCTCCTTCATGGTCAGTCACACCCCCTGAGGCGCCTCATGCACTTCCTAGGGAAGATGGTGGCAGCAATGGAGGCAGTTCCTTTTGCGCAGTTTCATCTGCGCCCACTTCAATGGGACATTCTCCGCAAATGGGACAGGAAGTCGACGTCCCTCGACAGGAACGTCTCCCTTTCTCGGGCAGCCAAAGCTTCCCTTCTGTGGTGGCTTCTTCCCACTTCTCTGTCGGAGGGGAAATCCTTCCTGCCCCCATCCTGGGCTGTGGTCACGACGGACGCGAGCCTGTCAGGGTGGGGAGCGGTCTTTCTCCACCACAGGGCTCAGGGGACTTGGACTCAGACAGAGTCCTCCCTTCAGATCAATGTTCTGGAGATAAGGGCAGTGTATCTTGCCCTAAAAGCGTTCCAGCCGTGGCTGGAAGGCAAACAGATCCGAATTCAGTCGGACAACTCCACAGCGGTGGCATACATCAACCACCAAGGCGGGACACGCAGTCGGCAAGCCTTCCAGGAAGTTCGGCGGGTTCTGCTGTGGGTGGAAGCCACAGCCTCGACAATATCCGCAGTTCACATCCCGGGCGTAGAAAACTGGGAAGCAGACTTTCTCAGTCGCCAGGGCATGGATGCAGGGGAATGGTCCCTTCACCCGGACGTGTTTCAGGAGATCTGTTGCCGCTGGGGCATGCCGGATGTCGACCTAATGGCGTCCCGGCACAACAACAAGGTCCCGACGTTCATGGCACGGTCTCAAGATCACAGAGCTCTGGCGGCAGACGCCTTAGTTCAGGATTGGTCGCAGTTTCAACTCCCTTATGTGTTTCCTCCTCTGGCACTGTTGCCCAGAGTGTTACGCAAGATCAGGGCCGACTGCCGCCGCGCCATCCTCGTCGCTCCAGACTGGCCGAGGAGGTCGTGGTACCCGGATCTGTGGCATCTCACGGTCGGCCAACCGTGGGTACTACCAGACCGACCAGACTTGCTGTCTCAAGGGCCGTTTTTCCATCTGAATTCTGCGGCCCTGAACCTGACTGTGTGGCCATTGAGTCCTGGATCCTAGCGTCTTCAGGATTGTCTCAAGAGGTCATTGCCACCATGAGACAGGCTAGGAAACCAACGTCCGCCAAGATCTACCACAGGACGTGGAAAATATTCCTGTCGTGGTGCTCTGCTCAGGGTGTTTCTCCCTGGCCGTTTACCTTGCCCACTTTTCTGTCCTTCCTTCAATCCGGATTAGAAAAGGGTTTGTCACTAGGCTCCCTTAAGGGACAAGTCTCTGCGCTCTCTGTCTTTTTTCAGAAGCGCCTAGCCAGACTTCCACAGGTTCGCACGTTCCTGCAGGGGGTTTGTCACATCGTACCTCCTTACAAGCGTCCGTTAGAACCCTGGGATCTGAACAGGGTGCTGATGGTTCTTCAGAAACCACCGTTCGAGCCAATGAGGGATATCTCTCTCTCACGCCTATCGCAGAAAGTGGTTTTCCTAGTAGCAGTCACTTCGCTTCGGAGAGTGTCTGAGCTAGCAGCGCTGTCATGCAAAGCCCCCTTCCTGGTGTTTCACCAGGACAAGGTGGTGCTGCGTCCGGTTCCGGAATTTCTCCCTAAGGTGGTATCCCCCTTTCATCTCAATCAGGATATCTCCTTACCCTCTTTTTGTCCTCATCCAGTTCACCAATGATGTGAAAAGGATTTGCACTTGTTAGATCTGGTGAGAGCACTCAGATTCTACATTTCTCGTACGGCGCCCCTGCGCCGCTCGGATGCACTCTTTGTCCTTGTCGCTGGCCAGCGTAAAGGGACACAAGCTTCCAAGTCAACCCTGGCTCGGTGGATCAAGGAACCAATTCTCGAGGCTTATCGTTCCTCCGGGCTTCCGGTTCCCTCAGGGCTGAAGGCCCATTCTACCAGGGCCGTGGGAGCGTCCTGGGCTTTGCGGCACCAGGCTACGGCTCAGCAGGTGTGTCAGGCGGCTACCTGGTCGAGCCTGCACACTTTCACGAAACACTATCAGGTGCATACCTATGCTTCGGCAGATGCCAGCCTAGGTAGGCGAGTCCTTCAGGCGGCGGTTGCCCACCTGTAGGACGGAGCCGGTTACGGCTCTATTATGAGGTATTATTTACCCACCCAGGGACTGCTTTTGGACGTCCCAATTGTCTGGGTCTCCCAATGGAGCGACAAAGAAGAAGGGAATTTTGTTTACTTACCGTAAATTCCTTTTCTTCTAGCTCCAATTGGGAGACCCAGCACCCGCCCCTGTTTTTTGTGTACACATGTTGTTCATGTTGAATGGTTTCAGTTCTCCGATATTCCTTCGGATTGAAGTTACTTTAAACCAATTATAATTTTTTCCTCCTTCTTGCTTTTGCACCAAAACTGAGGAGCCCGTGAGCACGGGGGGTGTATAGGCAGAAGGGGAGGGGCTTTACACTTTTAGTGTAATACTTTGTGTGGCCTCCGGAGGCATAGCTATACACCCAATTGTCTGGGTCTCCCAATTGGAGCTAGAAGAAAAGGAATTTACGGTAAGTAAACAAAATTCCCTTCTTTTCCAGTACACTATATGGTAAAACTTATGGTTTCATTTAAAAGTACAACTCGTCCCGCAAAAAACAAGCCCTCGTATGGCAAGATTGACAGAAAAATAAAAATGTTACGGCTCTCGGAAGAAGGGGAGCAAAAAACAAAACCGCAAAAATGGAAAACGCCCGGGGGCTGAAGGGGTTAAACATTAAATTTTTATTAGAATATTGAATGTCTTCTGCTTCAGTTCAGTAGTTTCCAGAAATTGACTTTCTTTGTCGCTCTATTGGGAGACCCAGACAATTGGGGTGTATAGGCTATGCCTCCGGAGGCCGCACAAAGTATTACACTCAAAAGTGTTAAGCCCCTCCCCTTCTGCCTATACACCCCCGTGCTCCCATGGGCTCCTCAGTTTTTTGCTTTGTGCGAAGGAGGTCAGACACGCACGCACAGCTCCACAGATTGGTCAGCAGCAGCTGCTGACCATGTCGGATGGAAGAAAAGTGGGCCCATATAGGGCCCCCAGCATGCTCCCTTCTCACCCCACTCTTTTCGGCGGTGTTGTTAAGGTTGAGGTATCCATTGCGGGTACGGAGGCTGGAGCCCACATGCTGTTTTCCTTCCCCATCCCCCTCAGGGTTCTGGTGGAAGTGGGATCCTATCGGTCTCCAGGCACATGAGACCGTGCTTCATCCACAACTCCTGTGGAGCCTGCTGGATAGGAGCCTGGTATCGTTCAGGGACATGGCCCTGCTACTTGGAGGTACTCTGTGTCCCCGTGGGGACCGCGCACAGCAACACTCCAGCTTTGCTGGGTGTGCTAGTGCACCGGGGACCGCGGCGCTGACCGGGTTAATATGTGCCATTACACACTCAGCGTTGCTGAGTGTGTTTATGTATAGGGACTGCCGCATTGACCGCCGCTGCCTTGGAAATACTGCGGCGCGGCTAGGACTTGTAGTGCGCCGGGGACTTCCACGCCGGCCGCGCTTTTACGGCGGCCGCGTTTATTACTAGAGTCCCCGGCTTTTTGCGGCCTAGTTTCCTTTCCTCCCGCCCATAGCCCTGACAGGCAGGGGAAGGGCGGGACGCTGCATAGAACGAGCAGCACTGAGGGCTGGAGCATGCTTTGCATACTCCACTCCCCTCACTGTGCACAGTGCAGGCACCAGTTCCCGCTCTTTCTGGGTCACGCCCACGGCTCCCTCCTCTCCTCAGGACGCATTCCTGTCAGCTCCTCGGACGCTGCAGAGGGGGACAAAATCTGGGAGACCCAGGCAGGGACTCTGGTGGCCTCACAACCGCTTTAAGCGGGTGGTAAGCAGCACCTGTGGTGCTAGCCCCATTGTGCAGTAGTGTAACATTATATTTTTTTTTTTTACACTGTATAGTGCACAGTTGATTTCTGGCTATATACCCTATTGTGTTGCTCAGGGAAGATAATAGCATGGCGCCCACGAAAGGCAGGGGTGCCAAAACACAGGCTTATTATGTTGCCTGCGCCGCATGTACGACCCCGCTACCGGCAGGTTCCACTGACCCTCATTGTCTGCACTGTTAGGCCCCTGTGGCACTTGCTCAGCCAGAGCCTCTGCTAGGGGGGGCCCAGGGGGAGCCACCTGCTAACACTGTTCAGGTGACAGGGACGGAGTTTGCAAAACTCTCTGAGACTATGGCTAAGATACTAGAAGCCTTGCAGTCCAGGCCGGTATCTCAGCACAGGGACTCTGTTGATTCTTTGTTCCCGGGCCCACCTCAGCTGGACCAACAATGTCCTCCCGGGGTATCTCATGGATCCCAAGCTGAGGGTTCTGACACAGACCCCAGCCCCAGACCGACTAAGCGAGCTCGCTTAGATTTTCCCTCGACATCATCATATTGTTCAGGGTCTCAGCGAGGGGAATCGCTGGTCGATGACGCAGAAGTAGCTGATCAGGATTCTGATCCTGAGGCCGCTCTCAATCTTGATACTCCGGACGGGGACGCCATAGTGAACGACCTTATTGCGTCCATCAATCGTATGTTGGATATTTCTCCCTCAGCTCCTCCGGCGGAGGAGTCGGCTTCCCAGCAGGAGAAATTCCGTTTCAGGTTTCCCAAGCGTACACCGAGTATGTTTCTGGACCACTCTGATTTCAGAGAGGCAGTCCAGAATCACCATGCTTGTCCAGATAAGCGTTTTTCTAAGCGCCTTAAGGATACACGTTATCCCTTTCCCCCTGACGTGGTCATGGGTTGGACTCAGTGTCCCAAGGTGGATCCTCCAATCTCCAGACTGGCAGCTAGATCCATACTTGCAGTGGAAGATGGGGCTTCACTCAAAGATGCCACTGACAGGCAGATGGAGCTCTGGTTGAAATCCATCTATGAAGCTATCGGCGCTTCTTTTGCCCCAGCATTCGCAGCCGTATGGGCGCTACAAGCTATCTCCGCAGGTCAAGCGCAAATTGACGCAGCCACACGCACGTCCGCGCCACAGGTGGCGTCCATACCCACTCAGACGTCGGCATTTGCGTCTTACGCTATTAATGCTATCCTGGACTCTGCGAGCTGTACGGCGGTTGCAGCCGCCAATTCGGTGGTACTCCGCAGGGCCTTGTGGCTACGGGAATGGAAGGCAGATTCTGTTTCCAAAAAGCGCTTAACCAGTTTGCCAATTTCGGGCGAACGATTGTTTGGCCAGAGTTTAGATGAAATCATCAAACAATCCAAGGGAAAGGATACATCCTTACCCCAGCCCAAACCGAACATACCCCAACAGAGGAAGGGGCAGTCGAGGTTTCGGTCCTTTCGGGGCGCGGGCAGGTCCCAATTCTCCTCGTCCAAAATGCCTCAGAAAGATCAAAGGAACTCTGATGCATGGCGGTCTAAGTCACGTCCTAAACAGACCACCGGAGGTGCCGCTACCAAAGCGGCTTCCTCATGACTTTCGGCATCCTCACTCCGCATCCTCGGTCGGTGGCAGGCTCTCCCGCTTTTGCGACACCTGGCTGCCACGGGTAAAAGACCGTTGGGTGAGAGACATTCTGTCTCACGGTTACAAGATAGAGTTCACCTCTCGTCCCCCGACTCGATTCTTCAGGTCATCCCCGCCTCCCGAGCGAGCCGAGGCTCTTCTGCAGGCGCTGGGCATTCTGAAGGCAGAAGGAGTGGTGGTCCCTGTTCCTCTTCAGCAACAGGGCCACGGTTTTTACTCCAACTTGTTTGTGGTCCCAAAGAAGGACGGGTCTTTTCGACCTGTCCTGGACCTGAAACTTCTCAACAAACACGTAAAGACCAGGCGGTTCCGGATGGAATCCCTCCGCTCCGTCATCGCCTCAATGTCCCAGGGAGATTTCCTTGCATCGATCGATATCAAGGATGCTTATCTCCACGTACCGATTGCTCCAGAGCACCAGCGCTTCTTGCGCTTCGCCATAGGGAACGAACACCTGCAGTTCGTGGCACTGCCGTTCGGCCTGGCAACAGCCCCACGAGTTTTCACCAAGGTTATGGCTACTGTAGTAGCGGCCCTCCAGTCTCAGGGTCACTCGGTGATCCCGTACTTGGACGATCTGTTGATCAAGGCACCCTCTCTAGAGGCATGCCAACACAGCCTCGACGCTACCCTGGAGACTCTCCAGAGTTTCGGGTGGATCATCAATTTTCCAAAGTCAAATCTGACACCGGCCCACATACCTTGGCATGGAGTTTCATACCCTCTCAGCGATAGTGAAGCTTCCGCTGATCAAGCAGCGGTCACTACAGACAGGGGTACAATCTCTCCTTCAAGGTCGGTCACACACCTTGAGACGCCTCATGCACTTCCTGGGGAAGATGGTGGCAGCAATGGAGGCAGTTCCTTTCGCGCAGTTTCACCTGCGTCCTCTTCAATGGGACATCCTTCGCAAATGGGACAGGAAGCCGACGTCCCTCGACAGGAACGTCTCCCTCTCGCAGGCGACCAAAGCTTCCCTTCGGTGGTGGCTTCTTCCCACTTCATTATCGAAAGGGAAATCCTTCCTACCCCCATCCTTGGAGGTGGTCACGACGGACGCGAGTCTGTCAGGGTGGGGAGCGGTTTTTCTCCACCACAGGGCTCAGGGTACGTGGACACAGCAAGAGTCCTCGCTTCAGATCAATGTTCCGGAAATACGGGCAGTGTATCTTGCCCTGAAAGCGTTCCAGCAGTGGCTGGAAGGCAAGCAGATCAGAATTCAGTCAGACAATTCCACAGCGGTGGCATACATCAACCACCAAGGCGGCACACGCAGTCGGCAAGCCTTCCAGGAAGTCCGGCGGATTCTACTGTGGGTGGAAGCCATGGCCTCCACCATCTCCGCAGTTCACATTCCAGGCGTGGAAAACTGGGAAGCAGATTATCTCAGTCGCCAGGGCATGGACGCAGGGGAATGGTCCCTTCACCCGGACGTGTTTCAGGAGATCTGTTGCCGCTGGGGGGTGCCGGACGTCGATCTCATGGCGTCCCGGCACAACAACAAGGTACCAGCGTTCAGGGCACGGTCTCAAGATCCCAGAGCTCTGGCGGCAGACGCCTTGGTTCAGGATTGGTCGCAGTTTCAGCTCCCTTATGTGTTTCCTCCGCTGGCACTGTTGCCCAGAGTGTTACGCAAGATCAGGGCCGACTGCCGCCGCGTCATCCTCGTCGCTCCAGACTGGCCGAGGCGGTCGTGGTACCCGGATCTGTGGCATCTCACGGTCGGCCAACCGTGGGCACTACCAGACCGACCAGACTTGCTATCTCTAGGGCCGTTTTTCCATCTGAATTCTGCGGCCCTCAACCTGACTGTGTGGCCATTGAGTCCTGGATCCTAGCGTCTTCAGGGTTATCTCAAGACGTCATTGCCACTATGAGACAAGCTAGGAAACCAACGTCCGCCAAGATCTACCACAGGACGTGGAAAATTTTCCTGTCGTGGTGCTCTGCTCAGGGTATTTCTCCCTGGCCTTTTGCCTTGCCCACTTTTCTGTCCTTTCTTCAATCTGGACTGGAAAAGGGTTTGTCGCTCGGCTCCCTTAAGGGACAAGTCTCGGCGCTCTCTGTGTTTTTCCAGAAGCGCCTAGCCAGACTTCCACAGGTAGGCACGTTCCTGCAGGGGGTTTGTCACATCGTCCCTCCTTACAAGCGGCCGTTAGAACCCTGGGATCTGAACAGGGTGCTGACGGTTCTTCAGAAACCACCATTCGAGCCAATGAGGGATATTTCTCTCTCACGCCTTTCGCAGAAAGTGGTTTTTCTAGTAGCAGTCACCTCACTTCGGAGAGTGTCTGAGCTAGCAGCGCTGTCATGCAAAGCCCCTTTCCTGGTGTTTCACCAGGACAAGGTGGTTCTGCGTCCGGTTCCGGAATTTCTCCCTAAGGTGGTATCCCCCTTTCATCTCAATCAGGATATCTCCTTACCTTCTTTTTGTCCTCATCCAGTTCACCAATGTGAAAAGGATTTGCACTTGTTAGATCTGGTGAGAGCACTCAGACTCTACATTTCTCGTACGGCGCCCCTGCGCCGCTCGGATGCACTCTTTGTCCTTGTCGCTGGCCAGCGTAAAGGGTCACAGGCTTCCAAATCAACCCTGGCTCGGTGGATCAAGGAGCCAATTATCGAAGCTTACCGTTCGGCTGGGCTTCCGGTTCCCTCAGGGCTGAAGGCCCATTCTACCAGAGCCGTGGGCGCGTCCTGGGCTTTGAGGCACCAGGCTACGGCTCAGCAGGTGTGTCAGGCGGCTACCTGGTCGAGCCTGCACACTTTCACGAAGCACTATCAGGTGCATACCTATGCTTCGGCGGATGCCAGCCTAGGTAGACGAGTCCTTCAGGCGGCGGTTGCCCACCTGTAGGAAGAGGCCGTTTTATGGCTCTCTTACGAGGTATTATTTTACCCACCCAGGGACTGCTTTTGGACGTCCCAATTGTCTGGGTCTCCCAATAGAGCGACAAAGAAGAAGGGAATTTTGTTTACTTACCGTAAATTCCTTTTCTTCTAGCTCTAATTGGGAGACCCAGCACCCGCCCCTGTTTTTTTGTGTACACATGTTGTTCATGTTGAATGGTTTCAGTTCTCCGATATTCCTTCGGATTGAAGTTACTTTAAACCAGTTTATAATTCTTTTTCCTCCTTCTTGCTTTTGCACCAAAACTGAGGAGCCCGTGGGAGCACGGGGGTGTATAGGCAGAAGGGGAGGGGCTTAACACTTTTGAGTGTAATACTTTGTGCGGCCTCCGGAGGCATAGCCTATACACCCCAATTGTCTGGGTCTCCCAATTAGAGCTAGAAGAAAAGGAATTTACGGTAAGTAAACAAAATTCCCTTCTTCTTCCCTTTGTTGTCCGTTGCAGATAAGTTCACGGATTCACCCATCGCCATGAACTCCAAGGTGAACGGGGACCACAATGACAAGGTGCTGATGCGCTGGGACAGAGGAGAAAGCAGCAGCGTCGACTATGACCTGGACTCTGATATGGTAAGTGCTCCGTAAGCCGAAACAACCCATCGGGACCCCCGAGTGTCAGAGGTTGGGAGAGGGGGTGGCCCTTGACGAACGGGGCCCCTCCGTAGGTGGCGCGGGGAGCGGGGGTGGCCCTTGACGAACGTGGCCCCTCCGTGGGTGGCGCGGGGAAGGCCCTTGACGCAAGGTGCCCCCATGGGTTATTCTCTGCAGCATAAGTAAGTGCTCCATATGCCGAGATAACCCATTGGGACCCCCAAGTGTCAGAGCTTGGGAGCGGGGGTGGCCCTTGACGAACAGGGCCCCTCCGTGGGTGGCGCGGGGAAGGCCCTTGACGCAAGGTGCCCCCATGGGTTATTCTCTGCAGCATAAGTAAGTGCTCCATATGCCGAGATAACCCATTGGGACCCCCAAGTGTCAGAGCTTGGGAGCGGGGGTGGCCCTTGACGAACGGGGCCCCTCCGTGGGTGGCGCGGGGAAGGCCCTTGACGCAAGGTGCCCCCATGGGTTATTCTCTGCAGCATAAGTAAGTGCTCCATATGCCGAGATAACCCATTGGGACCCCCAAGTGTCAGAGCTTGGGAGCGGGGGTGGCCCTTGACGAACGGGGCCCCTCCGTGGGTGGCGCGGGGAAGGCCCTTGACGCAAGGTGCCCCCATGGGTTATTCTCTGCAGCATAAGTAAGTGCTCTATATGCCGAGGTAACCCATTGGGACCCCCAAGTGTCAGAGCTTGGGAGCGGGGGTGGCCCTTGACGAACGGGGCCCCTCCGTGGGTGGCGCGGGGAAGGCCCTTGACGCAAGGTGCCCCCATGGGTTATTCTCTGCAGCATAAGTAAGTGCTCCATATGCCGAGATAACCCATTGGGACCCCCAAGTGTCAGAGCTTGGGAGCGGGGGTGGCCCTTGACGAACGGGGCCCCTCCGTGGGTGGCGCGGGGAAGGCCCTTGACGCAAGGTGCCCCCATGGGTTATTCTCTGCAGCATAAGTAAGTGCTCCATATGCCGAGATAACCCATTGGGACCCCCAAGTGTCAGAGCTTGGGAGCGGGGGTGGCCCTTGACGAACGGGGCCCCTCCGTGGGTGGCGCGGGGAAGGCCCTTGACGCAAGGTGCCCCCATGGGTTATTCTCTGCAGCATAAGTAAGTGCTCCATATGCCGAGATAACCCATTGGGACCCCCAAGTGTCAGAGCTTGGGAGCGGGGGTGGCCCTTGACGAACGGGGCCCCTCCGTGGGTGGCGCGGGGAAGGCCCTTGACGCAAGGTGCCCCCATGGGTTATTCTCTGCAGCATAAGTAAGTGCTCCATATGCCGAGATAACCCATTGGGACCCCCAAGTGTCAGAGCTTGGGAGCGGGGGTGGCCCTTGACGAACGGGGCCCCTCCGTGGGTGGCGTGGGGAGCGGGGGTGGCCCCTGACGCACGGGGCCCCCATGGGTTGTTCTCTGCAGCACAGAGTATTTGAGGAGAGCCATCAGATTCAGTAAATCTGACCCCTGTTCCTTCCTCTCTCGCAGTGTAATGGTTGGAATCCTAAAAAAGATGTTCAACTTCAATGAGGACAACTATGGGGTGATGACGACGTGCGACAGCAGCCTGTCCTCATACACGTGAGTGATGATCCTTGTGCCCGGTGTCTTTCGTCACCCTCGGTGAAGCTGCTTTGTTCCTTCATCATGTTTTTTTTTTTTTTTTAACCCCTTCACGACCCTTGACAGATCTATCCGTCATGGAGCGTGTGAGGTTAGTCCCCGCTCCCTGCCGTGGGCAGGTCCCGGCGATCCGCGCACATATCTGCTGTTTTCAACAGCTGACATATGTGCCTGCATGTTCCGAGTGGAATCGCATTCCACCCGGAACATTTAACCCCTTACGTCTCGCTGCCAAAGTCTGACAGCGAGATTTATATGTGTGCGGCCATTGCTTTTACTTACTACCGACCCCACCGGAAGTCACGTGCCGGATCACGTGACTTTCGGTGGTTGCCATGGTAGCACAGGGTCATGTGATGACACCTGTAGCTAACATGAGTCACTTCCTCTCAGTGTCGGCATAATGCCAGCACGGAGAGTAAAGCAGCGTATCTGCAGTTCTCAGCTCTGTAGCTTAGATCTACAGATAGGGCAGAGCGATCGGATTGCTGATCGCTATAGTCCCCTAGGGGGACTAGTAAAATAATAAAAAAAAAGTTTTCAAAAAGAAATAAAAAACAAAAAAACCTAAAAGTTCAAATCACCCCCCTTTCACCCCATTAGGGTTAAAAGGGTTAAAAAAATAAAAAAATATACACATATTTGGTATTGCCGCGTTCAGAAATGCCCGATCTATCAAAATATAAAATCAATTAATCTGATCAGTAAACGGCGTAGCGACAAAAAAAATCCAAACGCCAAAATTACGTTTTTTGTTTGCCGCAAGTTTTGCGCAGAATGTAATAACAGGCGATCAAAAAGTAGCATCTGTGCAAAGATTGTACCATTAGAAACGTCAGCTCGAGATGCAAAAAATAAGCTGTCACTGAGCCATAGATCCAGAAAAATGAGAACGCTACAGGTTTCGGAAAATGGCGCAAAACGTGCGCCACTTTTATTGGACAAACTTGTGATTTTTTTAACCCCTTAGGTACAAGTAAACCTATACATGTTTGGTGTCTACAAACTCGCACCGACCTCAGGCATCAGAATAACACATCAGTTTTACCATATAGTGAACACGGTGAATAAAACCTCCCAAAAACTATTGTGCGATCACACTTTTTTTGCGGTTTTTCCACACTTGGAATTTTTTTGCTATTTTTCCAGTACACTATATGGTAAAACTTATGGTTTCATTTAAAAGTACAACTCGTCCCGCAAAAAACAAGCCCACGTATGGAAAGATTGACAGAAAAATAAAAATGTTACGGCTCTCGGAAGAAGGGGAGCAAAAAACAAAACCGCAAAAATGGAAAAAGCCCGGGGGCTGAAGGGGTTAAACATTAAATTTTTATTAGAATATTGAATGTCTTCTGCTTCAGTTCAGTAGTTTCCAGAAATTGACTTTCTTCCCTTTGTTGTCCGTTGCAGATAAGTTCACGGATTCACCCATCGCCATGAACTCCAAGGTGAACGGGGACCACAATGACAAGGTGCTGATGCGCTGGGACAGAGGAGAAAGCAGCAGCGTCGACTATGACCTGGACTCTGATATGGTAAGTGCTCCGTAAGCCGAAACAACCCATCGGGACCCCCGAGTGTGAGAGGTTGGGAGCGAGGGTGGCCCTTGACGAACGGGGCCCCTCCGTGGGTGGCGCGGGGAGCGGGGCTGGCCCTTGACGAACGGGGCCCCTCCGTGGGTGGCGCGGGGAAGGCCCTTGACGCAAGGTGCCCCCATGGGTTATTCTCTGCAGCATAAGTAAGTGCTCCATATGCCGAGATAACCCATTGGGACCCCCAAGTGTCAGAGCTTGGAAGCGGGGGTGGCCCTTGACGAACAGGGCCCCTCCGTGGGTGGCGCGGGGAAGGCCCTTGACGCAAGGTGCCCCCATGGGTTATTCTCTGCAGCATAAGTAAGTGCTCCATATGCCGAGATAACCCATTGGGACCCCCAAGTGTCAGAGCTTGGGAGCGGGGGTGGCCCTTGACGAACGGGGCCCCTCCGTGGGTGGCGCGGGGAAGGCCCTTGACGCAAGGTGCCCCCATGGGTTATTCTCTGCAGCATAAGTAAGTGCTCCATATGCCGAGATAACCCATTGGGACCCCCAAGTGTCAGAGCTTGGGAGCGGGGGTGGCCCTTGACGAACGGGGCCCCTCCGTGGGTGGCGCGGGGAAGGCCCTTGACGCAAGGTGCCCCCATGGGTTATTCTCTGCAGCATAAGTAAGTGCTCCATATGCCGAGATAACCCATTGGGACCCCCAAGTGTCAGAGCTTGGAAGCGGGGGTGGCCCTTGACGAACAGGGCCCCTCCGTGGGTGGCGCGGGGAAGGCCCTTGACGCAAGGTGCCCCCATGGGTTATTCTCTGCAGCATAAGTAAGTGCTCCATATGCCGAGATAACCCATTGGGACCCCCAAGTGTCAGAGCTTGGGAGCGGGGGTGGCCCTTGACGAACGGGGCCCCTCCGTGGGTGGCGCGGGGAAGGCCCTTGACGCAAGGTGCCCCCATGGGTTATTCTCTGCAGCATAAGTAAGTGCTCCATATGCCGAGATAACCCATTGGGACCCCCAAGTGTCAGAGCTTGGGAGCGGGGGTGGCCCTTGACGAACGGGGCCCCTCCGTGGGTGGCGCGGGGAAGGCCCTTGACGCAAGGTGCCCCCATGGGTTATTCTCTGCAGCATAAGTAAGTGCTCCATATGCCGAGATAACCCATTGGGACCCCCAAGTGTCAGAGCTTGGGAGCGGGGGTGGCCCTTGACGAACGGGGCCCCTCCGTGGGTGGCGCGGGGAAGGCCCTTGACGCAAGGTGCCCCCATGTGTTATTCTCTGCAGCATAAGTAAGTGCTCTATATGCCGACATAACGCATTGGGACCCCCAAGTGTCAGAGCTTGGGAGCGGGGGTGGCCCTTGACGAACGGGGCCCCTCCGTGGGTGGCGCGGGGAAGGCCCTTGACGCAAGGTGCCCCCATGGGTTATTCTCTGCAGCATAAGTAAGTGCTCCATATGCCGAGATAACCCATTGGGACCCCCAAGTGTCAGAGCTTGGGAGCGGGGGTGGCCCTTGACGAACGGGGCCCCTCCGTGGGTGGCGCGGGGAAGGCCCTTGACGCAAGGTGCCCCCATGGGTTATTCTCTGCAGCATAAGTAAGTGCTCCATATGCCGAGATAACCCATTGGGACCCCCAAGTGTCAGAGCTTGGGAGCGGGGGTGGCCCTTGACGAACGGGGCCCCTCCGTGGGTGGCGCGGGGAAGGCCCTTGATGCAAGGTGCCCCCATGGGTTATTCTCTGCAGCATAAGTAAGTGCTCCATATGCCGAGATAACCCATTGGGACCCCCAAGTGTCAGAGCTTGGGAGCGGGGGTGGCCCTTGACGAACGGGGCCCCTCCGTGGGTGGCGCGAGGAAGGCCCTTGACGCAAGGTGCCCCCATGGGTTATTCTCTGCAGCATAAGTAAGTGCTCCATATGCCGAGATAACCCATTGGGACCCCCAAGTGTCAGAGCTTGGGAGCGGGGGTGGCCCTTGACGAACGGGGCCCCTCCGTGGGTGGCGCGGGGAAGGCCCTTGACGCAAGGTGCCCCCATGGGTTATTCTCTGCAGCATAAGTAAGTGCTCCATATGCCGAGATAACCCATTGGGACCCCCAAGTGTCAGAGCTTGGGAGCGGGGGTGGCCCTTGACGAACGGGGCCCCTCCGTGGGTGGCGCGGGGAAGGCCCTTGACGCAAGGTGCCCCCATGGGTTATTCTCTGCAGCATAAGTAAGTGCTCCATATGCCGAGATAACCCATTGGGACCCCCAAGTGTCAGAGCTTGGGAGCGGGGGTGGCCCTTGACGAACGGGGCCCCTCCGTGGGTGGCGCGGGGAGCGGGGGTGGCCCATGACGCACGGGGCCCCCATGGGTTGTTCTCTGCAGCACAGAGTATTTGAGGAGAGCCATCAGATTCAGTAAATCTGACCCCTGTTCCTTCCTCTCTCGCAGTGTAATGGTTGGAATCCTAACAAGATGTTCAACTTCAATGAGGACAACTATGGGGTGAAGACGACGTGCGACAGCAGCCTGTCCTCATACACGTGAGTGATGATCCTTGTGCCCGGTGTCTTTCGTCACCCTCGGTGAAGCTGCTTTGTTCCTTCATCATGTTTTTTTTTTTTTCTTCGGCGCTCCATTGGGAGACTCAGACGATTGGGTGTATAGCACTGCCTCCGGAGGCCACACAAAGCATTACACTAAAAAGTGTAAGGCCCCTCCCCTTCTGGCTATACACCCCCAGTGGGATCACTGGCTCACCAGTTTTCTGCTTTGTGCGAAGGAGGTCAGACATCCACGCATAGCTCCACTGTTTAGTCAGCAGTAGCTGCTGCCTATGTCGGATGGAAGAAAAGAGGGCCCATACTAGGGCCCCCAGCATGCTCCCTTCTCACCCCACTTGCGGTTTGTAAGGTTGAGGTACCCATTGCGGGTACGGAGGCTGGAGCCCACATGCTGCTTTCCTTCCCCATCCCCCTGAGGGGCTCTGTGGAAGTGGGATCTTACCGGCCCCCAAACCCTGAGGCCGGGCTCCATCCACAGACCCAGAGACCCTGCTGGAGGAGCTGAGTACAGTCAGGGACAAGGCCCTGCAACGTTCAGGTACTCTGTGTCCCCGCACAGACAGGCCACGCACACTCCAGGCTTGCTGGGTGTGCTAGTGCACCGGGGGCATTAGCGCTGCGCGCTCGGGTTAGAGTCACTGCAGCCTAGCTGAGTGATTTATGTCTTGGGAACTACCGCGCCGGCCGCTCCGGGAGCGGCGGCGCGGCTGGGACTTGTAGTGCGCCGGGGACTCGCGCTGCCCGCGCTTTTACGGCGGCAGCGCTCATAAATCTAGTCCCCGGCTTTTGCGGCCTAGCTCTGCTTCGTTCCCGCCCCCACCCTGTCAATCAGGGAAAGGGAGAGACGCTGTTCTATAGTCAGCGCCGAGGGCTGGAGTCTTATTTACATACTCCAGCCCTCTCACTGGGCACAGTGGGGACGCAAGTTTCCCGCTCTTGGTCTCAACACGCCCAGGGCCCGCCCCTCTCCACAGGACGCCGGCAGCCATTCCTGCATGCAGTCTTGCTGGAGAACGGACACAGGCTCTGGGGGACTCAGACAAGGGACTCTGGCGACCACACACCCGCGTTTTTGCGGGCGGTAAGCTGCACATAAGTGCTGGCCCCACTAGTGCCACAGTGTTATTTGGTGCATTTTCTTCAGCGCTCTATTGGGAGACCCAGACGATTGGGGTATAGCTACTGCCCTCCGGAGGCCACACAAAGCACTACACCAAAAGTGCAAGGCCCCTCCCCTTCTGGCTATACCCCCCCGTGGTATCACGGGTACTCCAGTTTTAGCTTTGTGTGCGAAGGAGGTCAGACATTCCATGCATAGCTCCACAGATTTTAGTCAGCAGTAGCTGCTGACTAGTTCGGATGGAAGAAAAGAGGGCCCATATAGGGCCCCCAGCATGCTCCCTTCTCACCCCTGGATGGTGTTGTAAGGTTGAGGTACCTATTGCTGGTACAGGGCTGGAGCCTCACATGCTGTTTTCCTTCCACATCCCCTTGGGGGCTCTGTGGAAGTGGGATCCTGCCGGCCTCAAAGCTCTGACGCCGGGCTCCATCCACAGACCCATAGCACCTGGTGGATGCCGAGCAGGAGTACCATCAGGGACCGGGCCCTGCATCATACAGGTACTCTGTGTCCCCGGCAGGCACAGACACACCCCGGGCTGGCTGGGTGTTGTAGTGCGCCGGGGACCGTACACTGAGCTGGTGTTCCTACAGTTATCTGGGGGACTTTGTGTTCTGGGAACGCAGCGCCGACCCTCACTGGACCGGGCGGCGCTGCTGTGACTTGTGGTGCGCCGGGGATACGCCGACCGCGCTTTTACGGCGGCGGCGTTTATAACTCTAGTCCCCGGCTTTTGGGCCTAGGACGCCGGCAGCTCCGATCGTTCCCGCCCCCACCCTGTCAATCAGGGTAGGGGAGAGACGCTGTTTCACGGCAGCGACGAGGGCTGGAGCCTGATTTACATGCTCCAGCCCTCTCACTAGGCACAGAGGGAAGCAGGCTTCCCGCTCTTGGTCAGGAACGCCCAGGGCCCGCCCCCCTTCCTCTCTCAGGATGCCGGCAGCCATTACATGCATGTCTGGCTGGAGGAAGGACGCAAGGCTCTGGGAGACCTAGACTGAGGGGCTTTGGGAGACCACACACCCGCTCTTAAGCGGGCGGTAAGCGGCTTTTCAGCTGGCCCCTCTAGTGCCTTACTGTGTATTAGTGTACTGTGTCACTGGACATAGATATTTATTGATTTCTTGCACTGTGAGGTCGCTTCCTGGCTGAATACCCCAGATCGCTCTGAGGAGGCAGCAACATGTCATCCACAAGACGCAAAGCTGCCAAGGCTAGGGCTGTGTGCACTGCGTGTGCTGCATGTGGGGCTGCTCTACCAGCAGGCTCCAAGGACCCCCATTGTGTGCAATGCTCAGATCCGGTGCTGCTTCGCCAGCCGGAGTCAGGAGAGATAGTGACCCAGGCTGAGACGCCTGTAAGTCCTGCCCCGGTGTCAGGGACAGACTTTGCAGTTTTTGCGGTTAATATGTCTGTGACTATGGCAAAAATCCTGGAAACTTTGCAATCCATGCCTGGGGCTCAGTCTATGGACACGGCGAGGTCTATGTCCTCTAATCCTCCGCAGTTGGATTTAATCCAGACTGCAAGGGGGTCCCCGGCTTCTCAGGATGAGTATAATGACTCAGATGATTGCCCCAGCCACCCCAAGCGGGCTCGCTGGGAAAGACCCTCAACGTCATCACACTGCTCAGGGTCTCAGCGCAATCAGTCTCCCTGTGATGTGTCTGAAGAGAGTGATCAGGAGTCTAATCCTGGAACCCCTCTCAATCTGGATACCCCGGATGGGGACGCCATGGTAAACGATCTTATCTCAGCCATCAATAGGCTGTTAGATATTTCTCCCCCAGCCCCTTCAGCAGAAGAGGCAGCGGCAGAGCAGGAGAAGTTTCGTTTCCTCTATCCCAAGCGTAAATTAAGTGCTCTGTTGGATCACTCTGACTTCAGAGAATCAATCCAGAAACACGACGCTCATCCAGAAAAGCGTTTCTCTAAACGTTCTGAGGATACACGTTTTCCTTTCCCCCCTGATGTGGTCAAGCGCTGGACCCAGTGTCCAAAGGTGGACCCCCCGATTTCCAAGCTTTCAGCTAGATCCATAGTTGCAGTGGAGGATGGCGCTTCACTTAAGGATGCCAATGACAGACAGATGGACCTTTGGTTAAAATCTGTCTATGAAGCTATCGGCGCGTCGTTTGCTCCAGCATTCGCAGCCGTATGGGCACTCCAAGCTATTTCAGCTGGTTTAGCAAAAGTGGATGCTATCATACATCCAGCGGTGCCGCAAGTGGCGTCCCTTACCTCGCAGATGTCTGCGTTTGCCTCTTACGCTATCAATGCGGTCCTAGAATCTACCAGCCGCACCTCAATGGCGTCTGCCAATTCGGTAGTTTTGCGCAGGGCATTGTGGTTAAAGGACTGGAAAGCAGATGCTGGTTCCAAAAAATGTTTAACCAGCTTGCCTTTATCTAGAGATAGACTGTTTGGCGAGCCATTGGCTGACATCATTAAACAGTCCAAGGGTAAAGACTCCTCTTTACCCCAGCCCAGATCAAGCAAACCTCAGCAGAGAAAGTGGCAGCAGAAGTTTCAGTCCTTTCGAGGTTCGGGCAAAACACAATTCTCCTCGTCCAAAGGGACTCAGAGGACGCAAAGAAACTCAGATTCCTGGCGGGCTCACTCACGCCCCAAGAAAGCAAATGGAGGAACCGCTTCCAAAGCGGCTACCTCATGACTTCCAGTCCCCTCCCTCCGCATCTCCGGTCGGGGGCAGGCTCTCCCGCTTTTACGACACTTGGATGTCACAGGTCAAAGACCGGTGGGTGACAGACATTTTGTCGCGCGGGTACAGAATCGAGTTCAGTTCTCGTCCTCCAGCTCGGTTCTTCAGAACCTCCCCACATCCAGACCGTGTAGATGTCCTGCGGCAGGCGGTGGACTCCCTAAGAGCGGAAGGAGTAGTGGTTCCTGTACCGTCTCAGGAACAAGGGAGAGGGTTTTACTCCAATCTCTTTGTGGTGCCAAAAAAGGACGGCTCGTTCCGTCCTGTTCTGGACCTAAAACTGCTCAACAAACATGTGCACGCCAGACGGTTCCGGATGGAAACCCTCCGTTCTGTCATTGCCTCAATGTCTCAAGGAGACTTCCTTGCCTCAATAGACATCAAAGATGCTTATCTCCACGTGCCAATTGCTACAGAACATCAACGTTTTCTACGTTTTGTGATAGGAGACGACCATCTTCAGTTCGCAGCTCTGCCATTCGGTCTGGCGACAGCCCCCCGGGTCTTCACCAAGGTCATGGCGGCGGTGGTAGCAGTCTTGCACTCTCAGGGACACTCGGTGATCCCTTACCTAGACGATCTACTTGTCAAGGCACCCTCTCAAGAGGCATGCCAACTCAGTCTACAGGCTACGCTGGAGACTCTCCAGACTTTTGGATGGATCATCAACTTTCCAAAGTCAAATCTGTCACCGACACAGTCACTAACGTATCTTGGCATGGAGTTCCATACTCGAGCAGCGAGAGTGAAGCTTCCGCTAAACAAGCAGCGGTCCCTACAGACAGGGGTGCAATCTCTCCTTCAGGGCCAGTCGCACCCCTTACGGCACCTCATGCACTTCCTAGGGAAGATGGTGGCAGCCATGGAAGCAGTTCCCTTTGCGCAGTTTCATCTGCGTCCACTTCAATGGGACATTCTCCGCCAATGGGACGGGAAGACGACTTCCCTAGACAGGAAAGTCTCTCTTTCCCAGACGGCCAAGGACTCCCTACAATGGTGGCTCCTTCCCACCTCATTGTCTCAGGGAAGATCCTTCCTGCCCCCATCCTGGGCAGTGGTCACGACAGATGCGAGTCTGTCGGGGTGGGGAGCAGTGTTTCTACACCACAGGGCTCAGGGGACGTGGACTCCGCAAGAGTCCACCCTTCAGATCAATGTTCTGGAAATCAGGGCAGTGTATCTTGCCCTACTAGCCTTTCAACAGTGGCTGGAAGGAAAGCAGATCCGAATCCAGTCGGACAACTCCACAGCGGTGGCATACATCAACCACCAAGGAGGGACGCGCAGCCGGCAAGCCTTTCAGGAAGTCCGGCGCATTCTGAATTGGGTGGAGGACACAGCATCCACCATCTCCGCGGTTCACATCCCAGGCGTAGAAAACTGGGAAGCAGACTTCCTCAGTCGCCAGGGTATGGACGCAGGGGAATGGTCCCTTCACCCGGACGTGTTTCAAGAAATCTGTCGCCGCTGGGGGGTGCCGGACGTCGACCTAATGGCGTCTCGGCACAACAACAAGGTCCCGGCATTCATGGCGCGGTCGCGCGATCAAAGAGCTCTGGCGGCAGACGCCTTGGTGCAAGATTGGTCGCAGTTCCGCCTCCCATATGTATTCCCGCCTCTGGCACTCTTGCCCAGAGTATTACGCAAGATCAGATCCGATTGCAGCCGCATCATACTCGTCGCCCCAGACTGGCCGAGGAGATCGTGGTATCCGGATCTGTGGCATCTCACGGTCGGCCGACCGTGGTCACTTCCAGACCGTCCAGACCTGCTGTCTCAAGGGCCGTTTTGCCATCAGAATTCTGCGGCCCTGAACCTGACTGTGTGGCCATTGAGTCCTGGATCCTATCGTCAACAGGCTTATCCCAGGGAGTGGTAGCCACAATGAGACAAGCTAGGAAGTCAACTTCTGCTAAGATCTACCACAGAACGTGGAAGATTTTCTTAACCTGGTGCTCTGCTCAGGGAGTGTCTCCCTGGCCATTTGCATTGCCCACTTTTCTGTCTTTCCTGCAATCAGGGTTGGAAAAGGGCTTGTCGCTCAGCTCCCTTAAAGGGCAAGTCTCGGCACTATCCGTGTTTTTTCAGAAGCGTCTAGCACGTCTTCCCAAGGTGCGCACGTTCCTGCAGGGGGTCTGTCATATTGTGCCCCCGTACAAGCGGCCGTTGGATCCATGGGATCTGAACAGAGTACTAGTGGCTCTCCAGAAGCCGCCTTTTGAGCCTCTCAAAGAAGTTTCTTTTTCTCGCCTGTCACAGAAAGTGGCGTTTCTTGTTGCGATCACATCGCTTCGGCGAGTGTCTGAGCTGGCAGCTCTGTCATCCAAGGCTCCCTTCTTGGTGTTCCACCAGGACAAGGTAGTGCTGCGCCCCATTCCGGAGTTTCTCCCTAAGGTCGTATCCTCGTTTCATCTTAATCAGGATATATCCTTGCCTTCCTTTTATCCTCATCCGGTTCACCGGTATGAAAAGGACTTGCGTTTGCTAGATCTGGTGAGAGCACTCAGGATCTACATTTCCCGCACGGCGCCCATGCGCCGTTCCGATGCACTTTTTGTCCTTGTCGCCGGTCCGCGCAAGGGGTTGCAGGCTTCTAAAGCCACCTTGGCTCGATGGATCAAAGAACCAATTATAGAGGCCTACCGTTCTGCTGGGCTTCCGGTTCCTTCAGGGCTAAAAGCCCACTCAACCAGAGCCGTGGGTGCGTCCTGGGCATTACGGCACCAGGCTTCGGCTCAACAGGTGTGTCAGGCAGCTACCTGGTCGAGTCTGCACACTTTCACCAAGCATTATCAGGTGCATACATATGCTTCGGCGGATGCCAGCTTAGGTAGAAGAGTCCTGCAGGCGGCAGTGACATCCCCGTAGGGGGGGGGCTGTTTTGCAGCTCTAACATGAGGTATTTCTTTACCCACCCAGGGACAGCTTTTGGACGTCCCAATCGTCTGGGTCTCCCAATAGAGCGCTGAAGAAGAAGGGAATTTTGTTACTTACCGTAAATTCCTTTTCTTCTAGCTCTTATTGGGAGACCCAGCACCCGCCCTGTTGTCCTTCGGGATTGTTTTTGCTGTTTGCGGGTACACATGTTGCTCATGTTGAACGGTTTTTCAGTTCTCCGATGTTACTCGGAGTTAATTTGTTTAAACCAGTTGTTGGCTTCCTCCTTCTTGCTTTGGCACTAAAACTGGAGTACCCGTGATACCACGGGGGGGTATAGCCAGAAGGGGAGGGGCCTTGCACTTTTGGTGTAGTGCTTTGTGTGGCCTCCGGAGGGCAGTAGCTATACCCCAATCGTCTGGGTCTCCCAATAAGAGCTAGAAGAAAAGGAATTTACGGTAAGTAACAAAATTCCCTTCTTTTCCCTGTACCATATATATATTATATTGCACTGTACAGTCGCTTCTTGGCTTATACCCTACATTGCTCTGAGGAGACAACAACATGTCATCCGCAAAACGCAAGGGTGCCAAGGCACAGGCGGTATGCACTGCTTGTGCCGCATGTGGGGCTAATCTACCGGCAGGTTCCAATGACCCCCATTGTGTGCAATGTTCAATCCCTGTGCCACTTCGGCAGCCAGAGTCTATGGTAGTAGTGGCCCAGGCAGAGACGCCTGTGAACCCTGCCCCGGTGACGGGGACAGAATTTGCAGTTTTTGCTGATAAGATGTCTGTGACTATGACAAAAATCCTGGAGACCTTGCAGTCCAGGCCAGTTACTCAGACCATGGACACTGCTGTGTCTATGCTCCCCGGTCCCCCTCAGTTGGAACTAATCCGTACTTCAAGGGGGTCCCAGGCATCACAGGCTGAAGACTCTGACTCGGATGACAGTCCCAGGCAGGCTAAGCGGGCTCGCTGGGAAAGACCCTCGACGTCATCACACTGGTCAGGGTCTCAGCGAGACGAGGCTCTGTATGAGGAGACAGAGGTGGGTGATCAGGAATCTAATCCTGACACCGCTCTCAATCTAGATACCCCTGATGGTGACGCTATGGTAAATGTATAGCGGCCATCAATAGGCTGTTGGATATTTCTCCCCCAGCCCCTTCAGCAGAGGAGGCAGCTGCACAGCAGGAGAAGTTCCATTTCCGGTATCCCAAGCGTAACCTGAGTACTTTTCTGGACCACTCTGACTTCAGAGAATCAGTCCAGAAACATCATGCTTATCCAGACAAGCGTTTCTCCAAACGTCTTAAGGATACACGTTATCCCTTTCCCCCTGACGTGGTCAAACGCTGGACCCAGTGTCCAAAGGTGGACCCCCCAATCTCCAGGCTTGCAGCTAGATCCATAGTTGCAGTGGAAGATGGGGCTTCACTTAAAGATGCCAATGACAGACAGATGGACCTTTGGTTAAAGTCTGTCTATGAAGCTATCGGCGCGTCGTTTGCTCCAGCATTCGCGGCCGTGTGGGCACTCCAAGCTATTTCAGCTGGCCTGGCACAGGTGGACTCTATCATACGTCCAGCAGTGCCGCGAGTGGCGTCCCTAACCTCGCAAATGTCTGCGTTTGCGACTTACGCTATCAACGCTGTCTTGGATTCTACAAGCCGTACCTCAATGGCGTCTGCCAACTCTGTTGTCTTGCGCAGAGCCTTGTGGTTAAAAGAATGGAAAGCGGATTCTGCTTCCAAAAAATGTTTAACCAGCTTGCCACTATCTGTAGATAGACTGTTTGGTGAACAATTGGCTGAAATCATTAAGCAATCCAAGGGTAAGGACTCCTCCTTACCCCAGCCCAGATCAAGCAAACCTCAACAGAGGAAGTGGCAGGCGAGGTTTCGGTCCTTTCGAGGCTCCAGCAAGACCCAATTCTCCTCGTCCAAAGGGACTCAGAAGGAGCAAAGGAGCTCAGATTCCTGGCGGGCTCATTCACGCCCCAAGAAAGCAACCGGAGGAACCGCTTCCAAGGCGGCTGCCTCATGACTTTCGGCCTCATCTCTCCGCATCCTCGGTCGGTGGCAGGCTCTCCCGCTTTTGCGACATTTGGCTGCCACAGGTCAAAGACCGGTGGGTAACAGACATTTTGTCTCACGGGTACAGGATAGAATTCAGTTCTCGTCCTCCGCCTCGGTTCTTCAGAACCTCCCCACATCCCGACCGAGCAGATGCCCTTCTGCAAGCGGTGTGCTCACTAAAAGCAGAAGGAGTGGTGATCCCTGTTCCTCTTCAGGAACAAGGGCAAGGTTTTTACTCCAATCTCTTTGTGGTTCCAAAAAAGGACGGCTCGTTTCGTCCTGTTCTGGACCTAAAGCTCCTCAACAAGCATGTGAACGCCAGGCGGTTCCGGATGGAATCCCTCCGCTCCGTCATTGCCTCAATGTCTCAAGGAGATTTTCTTGCAACAATAGACATCAAGGATGCTTATCTCCACGTGCCGATTGCTACAGAGCACCAACGTTTTCTACGTTTCGTGATAGGAGACGACCATCTCCAGTTCGTAGCTCTGCCATTTGGTCTGGCGACAGCCCCACGGGTTTTCACCAAGGTCATGGCGGCAGTGGTAGCAGTCTTGCATTCTCAGGGACATTCGGTGATCCCTTACTTAGACGATCTACTTGTCAAAGCACCCTCTCAAGAGGCATGCCAACACAGCCTGAATGTTGCGCTGGAGACTCTCCAGACTTTCGGGTGGATCATCAACTTTTCAAAGTCCAACCTGGCACCGACTCAATCACTAACGTATCTTGGCATGGAGTTTCATACTCTCTCAGCGATAGTGAAGCTTCCGCTGGACAAGCAGCGGTCACTACAGACAGGGGTGCAGTCTCTCCTGCAGGGTCAGTCGTACCCCTTAAGGCGCCTCATGCACTTCCTTGGGAAGATGGTGGCAGCAATGGAGGCAGTCCCGTTCGCGCAGCTTCATCTGCGCCCACTTCAATGGGACATTCTCCGCCAATGGGACGGGAAGACAACTTCCCTAGACAGGAAAGTCTCCCTTTCTCAGACGGCCAAGGACTCTCTGCAATGGTGGCTTCTTCCCACCTCGTTATCACAGGGAAGATCATTCCTGCCCCCATCCTGGGCAGTGGTCACGACAGACGCGAGTCTGTCAGGGTGGGGAGCAGTTTTTCTCCACCACAGGGCTCAAGGGACGTGGACTCAGCAGGAGTCCACACTTCAGATCAATGTTCTGGAAATCAGGGCAGTGTATCTTGCCCTATTAGCCTTCCAGCAGTGGCTGGAAGGAAAGCAGATCCGAATTCAGTCGGACAACTCCACAGCGGTGGCATACATCAAACACCAAGGAGGGACACGCAGTCCGCAAGCCTTCCAGGAAGTCAGGCGGATTCTGATGTGGGTGGAGGAAAGAGCATCCACCATATCAGCAGTTCACATCCCGGGCGTAGAAAACTGGGAAGCAGACTTCCTCAGTCGCCAGGGCATGGACGCAGGGGAATGGTCCCTTCACCCGGACGTGTTTCAGGAAATCTGCCGCCGCTGGGGAGTGCCGGACGTCGACCTAATGGCGTCTCGGCACAACAACAAGGTCCCGGCCTTCATAGCGCGGTCTCGCGATCAAAGAGCTCTGGCGGCAGACGCCTTAGTGCAAGATTGGTCCCAGTTCCGGCTCCCTTATGTGTTTCCACCTCTGGCACTCCTGCCCAGAGTGTTACGCAAGATCAGATCCGATTGCGGCCGCGTCATACTCGTCGCCCCAGACTGGCCGAGGAGGTCGTGGTACCCGGATCTGTGGCATCTCACGGTCGGCCAACCGTGGGCACTACCAGACCGTCCAGACTTACTGTCCCAAGGGCCGTTTTTCCATCGGAATTCTGCGGCCCTGAACCTGACTGTGTGGCCATTGAGTCCTGGATCCTAGCGTCTTCGGGATTACCCCAAGGGGTCGTGGCCACCATGAGACAGGCTAGGAAGTCCACTTCTGCTAAGATCTACCACAGAACGTGGAAGATTTTCTTATCCTGGTGCTCTGCACAAGGAGTATCCCCCTGGCCATTCGCGTTACCTGTCTTTCTTTCCTTCCTGCAATCTGGGTTGGAGAAGGGCTTGTCGCTCGGCTCCCTTAAAGGGCAAGTCTCGGCACTATCCGTGTTTTTTCAGAAGCGTCTAGCGCGACTTTCTAAGGTGCGCACGTTCCTGCAGGGGGTGTGTCATATCGTACCTCCGTACAGGAGGCCGTTAGATCCGTGGGATCTAAACAAGGTCCTTGTTGCTCTCCAGAAGCCGCCTTTCGAGCCCCTGAGGGATGTGTCACTCTCTCGACTCTCACAGAAAGTGGCATTTCTGGTAGCGGTCACGTCTCTTCGGAGAGTGTCTGAACTAGCAGCGCTGTCATGCAAAGCTCCTTTCTTCGGCGCTCTATTGGGAGACCCAGACGATTGGGTGTATAGCACTGCCTCCGGAGGCCACACAAAGCAATTACACTAAAATGTGTAAGGCCCCTCCCCTTCTGGCTATACACCCCCAGTGGGATCACTGGCTCACCAGTTTTCTGCTTTGTGCGAAGGAGGTCAGACATCCACGCATAGCTCCACTGTTTGTAGTCAGCAGTAGCTGCTGGCTCTATCGGATGGAAGAAAAGAGGGCCCATATAGGGCCCCCAGCATGCTCCCTTCTCACCCGCGGTGGTGCTTGTAAGGTTGAGGTACCTATTGCTGGTACAGAGGCTGGAGCCCACATGCTGTTTTCCTTCCACATCCCCTGGAGGGCTCTGTGGAAGTGGGATCTTGCCGGCCCCCAAGCCCTGGGGCCGGGCTCCATCCACAGACCCAGAGAACCTGCTGGATTTGGAGCGGGAGTGCCGTTCAGGGACAAGGCCCTGCAACTTTCAGGTTCTCTGTGTCCCCGGCAGGCACGGACACTCTCAAGGCTTGCTGAGCGTTATAGTGCGCCGGGGACAGTAACGCTGTACGCTGGGGTTAGGTCACTGCAGCTTTGCTGAGTGACGTTACATGTTGGGAACTACTGCGCCGACCGCTCCCGGAGCGGCGGCGCAGCTGCGACTTGTGGTGCGCCGGGGACTTTGCGCCGACCGCGCTTTTACGGCGGCGGCGCTTCTAACTTTAGCCCCCGGCTTCTGCGGCCTAGCGCCGCTTCGTTCCCGCCCCCACCCTGTCAATCAGGGTAGGGGAGAGACGCTGCTCAATTGGCAGCGCCGAGGGCTGGAGCTTTATTTACATGCTCCAGCCCTCTCACTAGGCACAGGGGGAAGCAGACTTCCCGCTCTTCGTCGGTGTACGCCCAGGGCCCGCCCCCCCTCTCCACAAGGACGCCGGCAGCCATTACACATGCGATCTGGCTGGGGAAAGGCAGCAGGCTCTGGGAGACCCAGACTAGAGGGATTTCTGGCGACCACACACCGCTCCTAAGCGGGCGGTAAGCAGCACAGTAGTGCTGGCCCCACTAGTGCCTCAGTGATATATTAGTGTACTTCTTTCTTGGTACCATATATATATATATATATTTATATAGTGCACTGTAAGGTCGCTTCTTGGCTGGACACCCTGTACTGCTCTGAGGAGGCAGCAACATGTCATCCGCAAAACGCAAGGCTGCCAAGGCACGGGCTGTGTACACTGTTTGTACTGCATGTGGGGCTGATCTACCGGCAGGCTCCAATGACTCACATTGTGTGCAATGTTCAGTCCCAGTGGCACTTCGTCAGCCAGAGCCTATTGTGGTGGTAGCCCAGGCAGAGACGCCTGTGAACCCTGCCCCGGTGACGGGGACAGACTTTGCAGTGTTTGCTGATAAAATGTCTGAGACTATGACAAAAATCCTGGAGACCTTGCAGGCCAGGCCAGTTCCTCAGACCATGGACACTGCTGTGTCTATGCTCTCCGGTCCCCCTCAGTTGGAACTAATCCGTACTTCAAGGGGGTCTCAAGCATCACAAGCTGAAGTCTCTGACTCAGATGACAGTCCCAGGCAGCCTAAGCGAGCTCGCTGGGAAAGACCCTCGACGTCATCACACTGCTCAGGGTCTCAGCGAGAAGAGTCTCTCTGTGATGAGACTGAGGACGGTGATCAGGATTCTAATCCTGAGGCCCCTCTCAATCTGGATGCCCCTGATGGTGACGCCATGGTTAATGACCTTATATCGGCGATTAATAGACTGTTGGATATTTCTCCCCCAGCTCCTTCAGCAGAGGAGGCAGCTGCACAGCAGGAGAAGTTCCATTTCCTGTATCCCAAGCGTAAATTAAGTGCTTTTTTGGACCACTCTGACTTCAGAGAATCAATCCAGAAGCACGACGCTCATCCAGACAAGCGTTTCTCTAAACGTTCTAAGGATACCCGTTATCCTTTTCCCTCTGAAGTGGCCAAACGCTGGACCCAGTGCCCAAAGGTGGATCCCCCAATTTCCAAGCTTGCGGCTAGATCCATAGTCGCAGTAGAGGATGGCGCTTCACTTAAAGATGCCAACGACAGACAGATGGACCTTTGGTTAAAATCTGTCTATGAAGCTATCGGCGCGTCGTTTGCTCCAGCATTCGCGGCCGTGTGGGCACTACAAGCTATTTCAGCTGGTTTAGCACAGGTGGATGCTATCATGCATCCAGCAGTGCCGCAGGTGGCGTCCCTAACTTCGCAAATGTCTGCGTTTGCGACCTATGCTATCAATGCTGTCCTAGAATCTACGAGCCGTACCTCTATGGCGGCCGCCAATTCTGTGGTTTTACGCAGAGCCTTATGGTTAAAGGACTGGAAAGCAGATGCTGGTTCCAAAAAATGCTTAACCAGCTTGCCATTATCTAGAGACAGACTGTTTGGTGAGCCATTGGCTGAAATCATAAAACAGTCCAAGGGTAAGGACTCTTCCTTGCCACAGCCCAGAGCAAGTAAACCTCAACAGAAAAAGTGGCAGTCGAGGTTTCGGTCCTTTCGAGGCTCGGGCAAGGCCCAATTCTCCTCGTCCAAAACGACTCAGAAAGGACAAGGGAGCTCAGATTCCTGGCGGGCTCATTCACGCCCCAGGAAAGCAAATGGAGGAACCGCTTCCAAAGCGGCTACCTCATGACTTTCGGCCGCCTCCCTCCGCATCCTCGGTCGGTGGCAGGCTCTCCCGCTTTTGCGACATTTGGCTGTCACAGGTCAAAGACCGGTGGGTAACAGACATTTTGTCTCGCGGGTACAGAATCGAGTTCAGTTCTCGGCCTCCACTTCGGTTCTTCAGAACCTCCCCACACCCCAACCGAGCAGATGCCCTGCTGCAGGCGGTGGACTCTCTAAGAGCAGAAGGAGTGGTGGTCCCTGTCCCCCCTCAGGAACGGGGGCGAGGATTTTACTCCAATCTCTTTGTGGTTCCAAAAAAGGACGGCTCCTTCCATCCTGTTCTGGACCTAAAACTGCTCAACAAGCATGTGAACGCCAGGCGGTTCCGGATGGAATCCCTCCGCTCAGTCATTGCCTCAATGTCCCAAGGAGATTTCCTAGCATCAATAGACATCAAAGATGCTTATCTCCACGTGCCGATTGCTACGGAGCACCAACGCTTTCTGCGCTTCGTGATAGGAGACGACCATCTTCAGTTCATGGTTCTGCCATTTGGTCTGGCGACAGCCCCTCGGGTGTTCACCAAGATCATGGCAGCAGTGGTAGCAGTCTTGCACTCTCACGGACACTCTGTGATCCCTTACTTGGACGATCTACTGGTCAAGGCACCCTCTCAGGAGGCATGCCAAATCAGCCTGAATTTTGCACTGGAGACTCTCCAGGCGTTCGGGTGGATCATCAACTTCCCAAAGTCAAATCTGTCACCGACCCAATCACTAACGTATCTTGGCATGGAGTTTCATACTCTCTCAGCGATAGTGAAGCTTCCGCTGGACAAGCAGCGGTCTCTACAGACGGGGGTGCAGGCTCTCCTTCAAAGTCAGTCGCACTCCTTAAGAGGCCTCATGCACTTCCTCGGGAAGATGGTGGCGGCAATAGAGGCGGTTCCGTTGGCGCAGTTTCATCTGCGTCCACTTCAATGGGACATTCTCCGCCAATGGGACGGGAAGTCGACATCCCTGGACAGGAAAGTCTCCCTTTCCCAGACGGCCAAGGACTCTCTGCAGTGGTGGCTCCTTTCCACCTCATTATCACAGGGAAGATCCTTCCTACCACCGTCCTGGGCGGTGGTCACGACAGACGCGAGTCTGTCAGGGTGGGGAGCAGTGTTTCTCCACCACAGGGCTCAGGGTACGTGGACTCAGCAGGAGTCCATCCTTCAGATCAATGTTCTGGAAATCAGAGCAGTGTTTCTTGCCCTACTAGCCTTCCAGCAGTGGCTGGAAGGGAAGCAGATCCGAATTCAATCGGACAACTCCACAGCGGTGGCATACATCAATCACCAAGGGGGGACTCGCAGTCGGCAAGCCTTCCAGGAAGTCCGGCGCATTATGATGTGGGTGGAAGCCACGGCCTCCACCATATCCGCAGTTCACATCCCCGGCGTAGAAAACTGGGAAGCAGACTTCCTCAGTCGCCAGGGCATGGACGCAGGGGAATGGTCCCTTCACCCGGACGTGTTTCAGGAAATCTGTCGCCGATGGGGAAGGCCGGACGTCGACCTAATGGCGTCCCGGCACAACAACAAGGTCCCAACCTTCATGGCACGGTCTCGCGATCAAAGAGCTCTAGCAGCAGACGCCCTAGTGCAAGATTGGTCGCAGTTCCGGCTCCCTTATGTGTTTCCACCTCTGGCACTCTTGCCCAGAGTGCTACGCAAGATCAGATCCGACTGCAGCCGCGTCATACTCGTCGCTCCAGACTGGCCGAGGAGGGCGTGGTATCCGGATCTGTGGCATCTCACGGTCGGCCAACCGTGGGCACTACCAGACCGACCAGACTTACTGTCCCAAGGGCCGTTTTTCCATCGGAATTCTGCGGCCCTCAACCTGACTGCGTGGCCATTGAGTCCTGGATCCTAGCGTCTTCAGGCTTATCCCAAGGGGTCGTTGCCACCATGAGACAGGCTAGGAAGCCCACGTCTGCTAAGATCTACCACAGAACGTGGAGGATATTCTTATCCTGGTGCTCTGCTCAGGGAGTGTCTCCCTGGCCATTTGCATTACCTACCCTTCTTTCTTTCCTGCAATCTGGGTTAGAAAAAGGTTTGTCGCTCGGCTCCCTTAAAGGACAAGTCTCGGCGCTATCCGTCTTTTTTCAGAAGCGTCTAGCACGACTTTCTAAGGTGCGCACGTTCCTACAGGGGGTTTGCCATATCGTTCCCCCGTACAAGCGGCCGTTAGATCCATGGGATCTGAACAGGGTACTAGTTGCCCTCCAGAAGCCGCCCTTCGAGCCTCTGAAGGAGGTTTCACTTTCTAGACTATCACAGAAAGTGGCTTTTCTGGTAGCGATCACATCTCTTCGGAGAGTGTCTGAGCTAGCAGCGCTGTCTTCCAAGGCTCCCTTCCTGGTCTTCCACCAGGACAAGGTAGTGCTGCGCCCCATTCAGGAGTTTCTCCCGAAGGTGGTATCCTCTTTTCATCTTAATCAGGATATCTCTTTGCCTTCGTTTTGTCCTCATGCAGTTCATCGGTATGAGAAGGATTTACATTTGTTAGATCTGGTGAGAGCACTCAGAATCTACATTTCCCGCACGGCGCCCCTGCGCCGTTCGGATGCACTCTTTGTCCTTGTCGCTGGTAAGCGCAAAGGGTCGCAGGCTTCTAAGGCCACCCTGGCTCGATGGATCAAAGAACCAATTCTTGAAGCCTACCGTTCTGCGGGGCTTCCGGTTCCATCAGGGCTGAAGGCCCATTCTACCAGAGCCGTGGGTGCGTCCTGGGCATTGCGACACCAGGCTACGGCTCAACAGGTGTGCCAGGCAGCTACCTGGTCGAGTCTGCACACTTTCACCAAACATTATCAGGTGCATACCTATGCTTCGGCGGACGCCAGCCTAGGTAGAAGAGTCCTGCAGGCGGCAGTTGCCTCCCCGTAGGGGAGGGCTGTCTTTGCAGCTCTAACATGAGGTATTTCTTTACCCACCCAGGGACAGCTTTTGGACGTCCCAATCGTCTGGGTCTCCCAATAGAGCGCCGAAGAAGAAGGGAATTTTGTTACTTACCGTAAATTCCTTTTCTTCTAGCTCTTATTGGGAGACCCAGCACCCGCCCTGTTGTCCTTCGGGATTTTTGGTTTGTTTGCGGGTACACATGTTGTTCATGTTGAACGGTTTTCAGTTCTCCGATGTTACTCGGAGTGAATTTGTTTAAACCAGTTATTGGCTTTCCTCCTTCTTGCTTTTGCACTAAAACTGGTGAGCCAGTGATCCCACTGGGGGTGTATAGCCAGAAGGGGAGGGGCCTTACACTTTTTAGTGTAATTGCTTTGTGTGGCCTCCGGAGGCAGTGCTATACACCCAATCGTCTGGGTCTCCCAATAAGAGCTAGAAGAAAAGGAATTTACGGTAAGTAACAAAATTCCCTTCTTCCTGGTGTTCCACCAGGACAAGGTAGTGCTGCGCCCCATTCAGGAGTTTCTCCCTAAGGTGGTATCCTCTTTTCACCTTAATCAGGATATCTCCTTGCCTTCCTTTTATCCGCATGCAGTTCATCGGTATGAAAAGGATCTCCATTTGTTGGATCTGGTGAGAGCAGTCAGAATCTACATTTCCCGCACGGCGCCCCTGCGCCGCTCGGATGCACTCTTTGTCCTTGTCGCTGGTAAGCGCAAAGGGTCGCAGGCTTCAAAAGCCACCCTGGCTCGATGGATCAAAGAACCAATTCTTGAAGCCTACCGTTCTGCTGGGCTTCCGGTTCCATCAGGGCTGAAGGCCCACTCTACCAGAGCCGTGGGTGCGTCCTGGGCATTACGACACCAGGCTACGGCTCAACAGGTGTGCCAGGCAGCTACCTGGTCGAGTCTGCACACTTTCACCAAACATTATCAGGTGCATACCTATGCTTCGGCGGACGCCAGCCTAGGTAGAAGAGTCCTGCAGGCGGCAGTTGCCTCCCCGTAGGGGAGGGCTGTCTTTGCAGCTCTGACATGAGGTATTTCTTTACCCACCCAGGGACAGCTTTTGGACGTCCCAATCGTCTGGGTCTCCCAATGGAGCGCCGAAGAAGAAGGGAATTTTGTTACTTACCGTAAATTCCTTTTCTTCTAGCTCCTATTGGGAGACCCAGCACCCGCCCTGTTGTCCTTCGGGATTTTTGGTTGTTTTCGGGTACACATGTTGTTCATGTTGAACGGTTTTCAGTTCTCCGACGTTACTTCGGAGTGAATTTGTTTAAACCAGTTATTGGCTTTCCTCCTTCTTGCTTTTGCACTAAAACTGGTGAGCCAGTGATCCCACTGGGGGTGTATAGCCAGAAGGGGAGGGGCCTTACACTTTTTAGTGTAATGCTTTGTGTGGCCTCCGGAGGCAGTGCTATACACCCAATCGTCTGGGTCTCCCAATAGGAGCTAGAAGAAAAGGAATTTACGGTAAGTAACAAAATTCCCTTCTTTTTTAACCCCTTCACGACCCTTGACGGATCTATCCGTCATGGAGCGTGTGAGGTTAGTCCCCGCCCCCTGCCGTGGGCAGGTCCCGGCGATCCGCGCACATATCTGCTGTTTTCAACAGCTGACATATGTGCCTGCATGTTCCGAGTGGAATCGCATTCCACCCGGAACATTTATCCCCTTACGTCTCGCTGCCAAAGTCTGACAGCGAGATTTATATGTGTGCGGCCATTGCTTTTACTTACTGCCGACCCCACCGGAAGTCACGTGCCGGATCACGTGACTTTCGGTGGTTGCCATGGTAGCACAGGGTCATGTGATGACACCTGTAGCTAACATGAGTCACTTCTTTGTCGCTCTATTGGGAGACCCAGACAATTGGGTGTATAGGCTATGCCTCCGGAGGCCGCACAAAGTATTACACTCAAAAGTGTTAAGCCCCTCCCCTTCTGCCTATACACCCCCCGTGCTCCCACGGGCTCCTCAGTTTTTTGCTTTGTGCGAAGGAGGTCAGACACGCACGCACAGCTCCACAGATTGGTCAGCAGCAGCTGCTGACCATGTCGGATGGAAGAAAAGTGGGCCCATATAGGGCCCCCAGCATGCTCCCTTCTCACCCCACTCTTGTCGGTGGTGTTGTAAGGTTGAAGTATCCATTGCGGGTACGGTGGCTGGAGCCCACATGCTGTTTTCCTTCCCCATCCCCCTCAGGGTTCTGGTGGAAGTGGGATCCTATCGGTCTCCAGGCACATGAGACCGTGCTTCATCCACAACTCCTGTGGAGCCTGCTGGATAGGAGCCGGGTATCGTTCAGGGACATGGCCCTGCTACTTGGAGGTACTCTGTGTCCCCGTGGGGACCGCGCACAGCAACACTCCAGCTTTGCTGGGTGTGCTAGTGCACCAGGGACCGCGGCGCTGACCGGGTTAATATGTGCCATTACACACTCAGCGTTGCTGAGTGTGTTTATGTATAGGGACTGCCGCATTGACCGCCGCTGCCTTGGAAACATTGCGGCGCGGCTGGGACTTGTAGTGCGCCGGGGACTTCCACGCCGGCCGCGCTTTTACGGCGGCCGCGTTTATTACTAGAGTCCCCGGCTTTTTGCGGCCTAGTTTCCTTTCCTCCCGCCCATAGCCCTGACAGGCAGGGGAAGGGCGGGACGCTGCACAGAACGAGCAGCACTGAGGGCTGGAGCATGCTTTGCATACTCCACTCCCCTCACTGTGCACAGTGCAGGCACCAGTTCCCGCTCTTTCTGGGTCACGCCCACGGCTCCCTCCTCTCCTCAGGACGCGTTCCTGTCAGCTCCTCGGACGCTGCAGAGGGGGACAAAATCTGGGAGACCCAGGCAGGGACTCTGGTGGCCTCACAACCGCTTTAAGCGGGTGGTAAGCAGCACCTGTGGTGCTAGCCCCATTGTGCAGTAGTGTAACATTATATGTTTATTTTACACTGTATAGTGCACAGTTGATTTCTGGCTATATACCCTATTGTGTTGCTCAGGGAAGATAATAGCATGGCGCCCACGAAAGGCAGGGGTGCCACAACACAGGCTTATTATGTTGCCTGCGCCGCATGTACGACCCCGCTACCGGCAGGTTCCACTGACCCTCATTGTCTGCACTGTTCGGCCCCTGTGGCACTTGCTCAGCCAGAGCCTCTGCTAGGGGGGGCCCAGGGGGAGCCACCTGCTAACACTGTTCAGGTGACAGGGACGGAGTTTGCAAAACTCTCTGAGACTATGGCTAAGATACTAGAAGCCTTGCAGTCCAGGCCGGTATCTCAGCACAGGGACTCTGTTGATTCTTTGTTCCCAGGCCCACCTCAGCTGGACCAACAATGTCCTCCCGGGGTATCTCATGGATCCCAAGCTGAGGGTTCTGACACAGACCCCAGCCCCAGACCGACTAAGCGAGCTCGCTTAGATTTTCCCTCGACATCTTCATATTGTTCAGGGTCTCAGCGAGGGGAATCGCTGGTCGATGACGCGGAAGTAGCTGATCAGGATTCTGATCCTGAGGCCGCTCTCAATCTTGATACTCCGGACGGGGACGCCATAGTGAACGACCTTATTGCGTCCATCAATCGTATGTTGGATATTTCTCCCTCAGCTCCTCCGGCGGAGGAGTCGGCTTCCCAGCAGGAGAAATTCCGTTTCAGGTTTCCCAAGCGTACACCGAGTATGTTTCTGGACCACTCTGATTTCAGAGAGGCAGTCCAGAATCACCATGCTTGTCCAGATAAGCGTTTTTCTAAGCGCCTTAAGGATACACGTTATCCCTTTCCCCCTGACGTGGTCATGGGTTGGACTCAGTGTCCCAAGGTGGATCCTCCAATCTCCAGACTGGCAGCTAGATCCATACTTGCAGTGGAAGATGGGGCTTCACTCAAAGATGCCACTGACAGGCAGATGGAGCTCTGGTTGAAATCCATCTATGAAGCTATCGGCGCTTCTTTTGCCCCAGCATTCGCAGCCGTATGGGCGCTACAAGCTATCTCAGCAGGTCAAGCGCAAATTGACGCAGCCACACGCACGTCCGCGCCACAGGTGGCGTCCATAACCACTCAGACGTCGGCATTTGCGTCTTACGCTATTAATGCTATCCTGGACTCTGCGAGCCGTACGGCGGTTGCAACCGCCAATTCGGTGGTACTCCGCAGGGCCTTGTGGCTACGGGAATGGAAGGCAGATTCTGTTTCCAAAAAGCGCTTAACCAGTTTGCCAATTTCTGGCGAACGATTGTTTGGCGAGCGTTTGGATGAAATCATCAAACAATCTAAGGGAAAGGATACATCCTTACCCCAGCCCAAACCGAACATACCCCAACAGAGGAAGGGGCAGTCGAGGTTTCGGTCCTTTCGGGGCGCGGGCAGGTCCCAATTCTCCTCGTCCAAAAGGCCTCAGAAAGATCAAAGGAACTCTGATGCATGGCGGTCTAATTCACGTCCTAAACAGACCACCGGAGGTGCCGCTACCAAAGCGGCTTCCTCATGACTTTCGGCATCCTCACTCCGCATCCTCGGTCGGTGGCAGGCTCTCCCGCTTTTGCGACACCTGGCTGCCACGGGTAAAAGACCGTTGGCTGAGAGACATTCTGTCTCACGGTTACAAGATAGAGTTCACCTCTCGTCCCCCGACTCGATTCTTCAGGTCATCCCCGCCTCCCGAGCGAGCCGAGGCTCTTCTGCAGGCGCTGGGCATTCTGAAGGCAGAAGGAGTGGTGGTCCCTGTTCCTCTTCAGCAACAGGGCCACGGTTTTTACTCCAACTTGTTTGTGGTCCCAAAGAAGGACGGGTCTTTTCGACCTGTCCTGGACCTGAAACTTCTCAACAAACACGTAAAGACCAGGCGGTTCCGGATGGAATCCCTCCGCTCCGTCATCGCCTCAATGTCCCAGGGAGATTTCCTTGCATCGATCGATATCAAGGATGCTTATCTCCACGTACCGATTGCTCCAGAGCACCAGCGCTTCTTGCGCTTCGCCATAGGGAACGAACACCTGCAGTTCGTGGCACTGCCGTTCGGCCTGGCAACAGCCCCACGGGTTTTCACCAAGGTTATGGCTACTGTAGTAGCGGTCGTCCACTCTCAGGGTCACTCGGTGATCCCGTACTTGGACGATCTGTTGATCAAGGCACCCTCTCTAGAGGCATGCCAACGCAGCCTCGACGCTACCCTGGAGACTCTCCAGAGTTTCGGGTGGATCATCAATTTTCCAAAGTCAAATCTGACACCGGCCCAATCGCTGACATACCTTGGCATGGAGTTTCATACCCTCTCAGCGATAGTGAAGCTTCCGCTGATCAAGCAGCGGTCACTACAGACAGGGGTACAATCTCTCCTTCAAGGTCGGTCACACACCTTGAGACGCCTCATGCACTTCCTGGGGAAGATGGTGGCAGCAATGGAGGCAGTTCCTTTCGCGCAGTTTCACCTGCGTCCTCTTCAATGGGACATCCTTCGCAAATGGGACAGGAAGCCGACGTCCCTCGACAGGAACGTCTCCCTCTCGCAGGCGACCAAAGCTTCCCTTCGATGGTGGCTTCTTCCCACTTCATTATCGAAAGGGAAATCCTTCCGACCCCCATCCTGGGAGGTGGTCACGACGGACGCGAGTCTGTCAGGGTGGGGAGCGGTTTTTCTCCACCACAGGGCTCAGGGTACGTGGACACAGCAAGAGTCCTCGCTTCAGATCAATGTTCTGGAAATACGGGCAGTGTATCTTGCCCTGAAAGCGTTCCAGCAGTGGCTGGAAGGCAAGCAGATCAGAATTCAGTCAGACAATTCCACAGCGGTGGCATACATCAACCACCAAGGCGGCACACGCAGTCGGCAAGCCTTCCAGGAAGTCCGGCGGATTCTACTGTGGGTGGAAGCCACGGCCTCCTCCATCTCCGCAGTTCACATTCCAGGCGTGGAAAACTGGGAAGCAGATTATCTCAGTAGCCAGGGCATGGACGCAGGGGAATGGTCCCTTCACCCGGACGTGTTTCAGGAGATCTGTTGCCGCTGGGGGGTGCCGGACGTCGATCTCATGGCGTCCCGGCACAACAACAAGGTACCAGCGTTCATGGCACGGTCTCAAGATCCCAGAGCTCTGGCGGCAGACGCCTTAGTTCAGGATTGGTCGCAGTTTCAGCTCCCTTATGTGTTTCCTCCGCTGGCACTGTTGCCCAGAGTGTTACGCAAGATCAGGGCCGACTGCCGCCGCGTCATCCTCGTCGCTCCAGACTGGCCGAGGCGGTCGTGGTACCCGGATCTGTGGCATCTCACGGTCGGCCAACCGTGGGCACTACCAGACCGACCAGACTTGCTATCTCTAGGGCCGTTTTTCCATCTGAATTCTGCGGCCCTCAACCTGACTGTGTGGCCATTGAGTCCTGGATCCTAGCGTCTTCAGGGTTATCTCAAGAGGTCATTGCCACTATGAGACAAGCTAGGAAACCAACGTCCGCCAAGATCTACCACAGGACGTGGAAAATTTTCCTGTCGTGGTGCTCTGCTCAGGGTATTTCTCCCTGGCCTTTTGCCTTGCCCACTTTTCTGTCCTTTCTTCAATCTGGACTGGAAAAGGGTTTGTCGCTCGGCTCCCTTAAGGGACAAGTCTCGGCGCTCTCTGTGTTTTTCCAGAAGCGCCTAGCCAGACTTCCACAGGTACGCACGTTCCTGCAGGGGGTTTGTCACATCGTCCCTCCTTACAAGCGGCCGTTAGAACCCTGGGATCTGAACAGGGTGCTGACGGTTCTTCAGAAACCACCATTCGAGCCAATGAGGGATATTTCTCTCTCACGCCTTTCGCAGAAAGTGGTTTTTCTAGTAGCAGTCACTTCACTTCGGAGAGTGTCTGAGCTAGCAGCACTGTCATGCAAAGCCCCTTTCCTGGTGTTTCACCAGGACAAGGTGGTTCTGCGTCCGGTTCCGGAATTTCTCCCTAAGGTGGTATCCCCCTTTCATCTCAATCAGGATATCTCCTTACCTTCTTTTTGTCCTCATCCAGTTCACCAATGTGAAAAGGATTTGCACTTGTTAGATCTGGTGAGAGCACTCAGACTCTACATTTCTCGTACGGCGCCCCTGCGCCGCTCGGATGCACTCTTTGTCCTTGTCGCTGGCCAGCGTAAAGGGTCACAGGCTTCCAAATCAACCCTGGCTCGGTGGATCAAGGAGCCAATTATCGAAGCTTACCGTTCGGCTGGGCTTCCGGTTCCCTCAGGGCTGAAGGCCCATTCTACCAGAGCCGTGGGCGCGTCCTGGGCTTTGAGGCACCAGGCTACGGCTCAGCAGGTGTGTCAGGCGGCTACCTGGTCGAGCCTGCACACTTTCACGAAGCACTATCAGGTGCATACCTATGCTTCGGCGTATGCCAGCCTAGGTAGACAAGTCCTTCAGGCGGCGGTTGCCCACCTGTAGGAAGAGGCCGTTTTACGGCTCTCTTACGAGGTATTATTTTACCCACCCAGGGACTGCTTTTGGACGTCCCGATTGTCTGGGTCTCCCAATAGAGCGACAAAGAAGAAGGGAATTTTGTTTACTTACCGTAAATTCCTTTTCTTCTAGCTCTAATTGGGAGACCCAGCACCCGCCCCTGTTTTTTTGTGTACACATGTTGTTCATGTTGAATGGTTTCAGTTCTCCGATATTCCTTCGGATTGAAGTTACTTTAAACCAGTTTATAATTCTTTTTCCTCCTTCTTGCTTTTGCACCAAAACTGAGGAGCCCGTGGGAGCACGGGGGGTGTATAGGCAGAAGGGGAGGGGCTTAACACTTTTGAGTGTAATACTTTGTGCGGCCTCCGGAGGCATAGCCTATACACCCAATTGTCTGGGTCTCCCAATTAGAGCTAGAAGAAAAGGAATTTACGGTAAGTAAACAAAGAAGGGAATTTTGTTTACTTACCGTAAATTCCTTTTCTTCTAGCTCCAATTGGGAGACCCAGACAATTGGGTGTATAGCTACTGCCTCCGGAGGCCACACAAAGTATTACACTTAAAAGTGTAAGGCCCCTCCCCTTCTGGCTATACACCCCCCCGTGGGATCACGGGCTCCTCAGTTTTCGTGCAAAAGCAAGAAGGAGGAAAGCCAATAACTGTTTTAAATACAAATTCAACCCGAGAAACAGTCTCGGAGAACTGAACTGTTCAACATGAACAACATGTGCACCCGAAAAAAACAAACTTCCTAAGAAAACAGGGCGGGTGCTGGGTCTCCCAATTGGAGCTAGAAGAAAAGGAATTTACGGTAAGTAAACAAAATTCCCTTCTTCTTTGTCGCTCCTAATTGGGAGACCCAGACAATTGGGACGTCCAAAAGCAGTCCCTGGGTGGGTAAAAGAATACCTCGTGATAGGGCCGTCAAACAGCCCTTTCCTACAGGTGAGCCACCGCCGCCTGAAGGACTTGTCTACCTAGGCCGGCATCCGCCGAAGCGTAGGTATGCACCTGATAATGCTTGGCAAAAGTGTGCAGACTCGACCAGGTAGCCGCCTGGCACACCTGCTGAGCCGTAGCCTGGTGCCGTAATGCCCAGGACGCACCCACGGCTCTGGTAGAATGGGCCTTCAGCCCTGATGGAATCGGAAGCCCAGCCGAACGGTAGGTGTGAAGAATTGGTTCCTTGATCCACCGCGCAAGGGTGGATTTGGAAGCTTGCGACCCTTTACGCTGACCAGCGACAAGGACAAAGAGTGCATCCGAGCGGCGCAGAGACGCCGTGCGGGAAATGTAGATCCTGAGTGCTCTCACCAGATCCAATAAATGCAAACCCTTTTCAAATTGGTGAACTGGATGCGGACACAAAGACGGTAAAGTGATATCTTGATTGAGATGAAAGGAAGATACCACCTTGGGAAGAAATTCTGGAATTGGACGCAGAACTACCTTGTCCTGGTGAAACACCAGGAATGGAGATCTGCATGATAACGCCGCCAGCTCGGACACTCTCCGAAGAGACGTGACTGCCACTAGAAAGGCCACTTTCTGTGAAAGACGAGAAAGGGAAACCTCCTTCATAGGCTCGAAAGGCGGCTTCTGGAGAGCAATTAGAACCTTGTTCAGGTCCCAGGGCTCCAACGGCCGCTTGTAAGGGGGGACGATATGACAAACCCCTTGCAGGAACGTGCGTACCTGAGGAAGTCGCGCCAGGCGTTTCTGAAAAAATACGGATAGCGCGGAGACTTGACCTTTAAGGGAGCCAAGCGACAAACCTTTCTTTGTCGCTCCTAATTGGGAGACCCAGACAATTGGGTGTATAGCTACTGCCTCCGGAGGCCACACAAAGTATTACACTTAAAAGTGTAAGGCCCCTCCCCTTCTGGCTATACACCCCCCCGTGGGATCACGGGCTCCTCAGTTTTATGCTTTGTGCGAAGGAGGCCAGACATCCACGCATAGCTCCACTGTTTAGTCAGCAGCAGCTGCTGACTATGTCGGATGGAAGAAAAGAGGGCCCATACTAGGGCCCCCAGCATGCTCCCTTCTCACCCCACTTTCTGTCGGCGGTGTTTGTTAAGGTTGAGGTACCCATTGCGGGTACGGAGGCTGGAGCCCACATGCTGATTCCTTCCCCATCCCCATTAGGGCTCTGGGTGAAGTGGGACTTTACCGGTCTCCGGGCACTGAGGCCGTGCTCCATCCACAGCCCCTGGAGGATCTGCTGGATACGGAGCGGAGTTTTCTCAGGGACAGGACCCTGCTCCATCAAGGTACTCCGTGTCCCCGTGCTTATCGCACGCACACTGCAGCATTGCTGGGTGTGTTAGTGCGCCGGGGTAAACAGCGCTGCTGCGCTGGTGCCGTTACTCACTACAGCTCTGCTGAGTGAGGTGACTTTGTACGATCGGCCGATTCGGCCGCTGGGGTCAGTGTTTACTGGTCGCGGCTGGGATTTGTGGTGCGCCGGGGACTTCCGCGCTGGCCGTGCATATATGACGGCCGCGCTAGATTACTACAGTCCCCGGCTTTTGCGGCCTGGTTCGTATCGTTCCCGCCCCCGGACCTGCCAGTCAGGAGGAGGGCGGGACGCTGTACAGTCCAGCAGCGTTAAGAGCTGGAGTCTGTTTTACATACTCCAGCCCTCACACTAGGCACAGGGGGACGCAGTTTCCCGCTCTTTTGTTTGGGACGCCCACGGTCCGCCCCTCTTCACAGGACGCCGTCAGCCATTCCTGCCTGCACGCTGAACTGCGGAGGGGAGGCTGGGAGACCCAGACAAGGGATTCTACGACCTCACACCCGCTTTTCAGCGGGCGGTAAGCAGCCCTCAAGGGCTCTCCCCCACTTGTGCCATAGTGTACTTTGTATTTTGTGCTGGCAATACTTTGCACTGTACAGTCGCTGGTGGTTTTCTGCTATATACCCTCCTTAGATTTCTCAAGGAGATAACAGCATGTCGTCCGCAAAAAGCAAAAGTGCCAAGGCACGGACTTTATATGCTGCTTGTACCGCATGTGGGGCTACTCTACCAGCAGGTTCCACTGACCCCCATTGTGTGCAGTGCTCGGCCCCTGTGGCAATTGCTCAGCCGGGGCCGCTGCTAGAGGTGACCCAGGGAGAACCACCTGTTAATGCTGTCCAGGTGACGGGGACGGAGTTTGCAGCTTTTGCTGACAGATTGTCTATGACTATGTCTAAAATTCTTGAAACATTGCAGTCTAGACCAGTAACTCAGACCATGGGCACTGTTGATCCATTGCCCCCTGGTCCCCCTCAGCTGGACCACTTCCTAGCTCCGGGGGTGTCACATGCACCCCAGGGTGACGGCTCTGACTCGGACGACAGTCCCAGACAACCTAAGCGGGCTCGCTATGAGCGACCCTCAACTTCATCACACTGGTCAGGGTCCCAGCGGGACGACTCTCTGTGTGATGAGGCGGATGTAACTGATCAGGAGTCTGATGCTGGGGCCGCTCTCAATCTAGATACCCCGGATGGTGACGCCATAGTGAATGATCTTATAGCGTCCATCAATAGGATGTTAGATATTTCTCCACCAGCTCCTCTTGCGGAGGAGGCAGCTTCACAGCAGGAGAAATTCCATTTCAGGTATCCCAAGCGTAAATTAAGCACGTTTCTGGACCACTCTGACTTTAAAGACGCAATCCAGAAACACCACGCTTATCCAGATAAGCGTTTTTCCAAACGGCTTAAAGATACACGCTATCCTTTTCCCCCTGACGTGGTCAAGGGCTGGACACAGTGTCCCAAGGTGGACCCTCCAATCTCCAGGCTTGCAGCCAGATCTCTAGTTGCAGTGGAAGATGGGGCGGCACTTAAAGATGCCACTGACAGACAGATGGAGCTCTGGTTAAAATCCATCTATGAAGCTATTGGAGCGTCGTTGGCGCCAGCATTCGCAGCCGTATGGGCACTCCAAGCTATTTCAGCTGGGCTTACACAGGTCGACACGGTCACACGTACATCTGCTCCGCAGGTGGCACCCTTGACCTCTCAAATGTCTGCATTCGCGTCTTACGCGATTAATGCTGTCCTAGACTCTACGAGCCATACGGCGGTGGCGTCAGCCAACTCTGTGGTTTTACGCAGAGCCCTGTGGTTGAGAGAATGGAAGGCAGATTCTTCTTCCAAGAAGTGCTTAACCAGTTTGCCTTTTTCTCGTGACCGATTGTTTGGTGAGCGTTTGGATGAAATCATTAAACACTCCAAGGGTAAGGATTCATCCTTACCTCAGCCCAGACAAAACAAACCTCAACAGAGGAGGGGACAGTCTGGTTTTCGGTCCTTTCGAGGCTCAGGCAGGTCCCAATTCTACTCGTCCAAAAGGACTCAAAAGGATCAGAGGGGCTCAGATTCTTGGCGGACTCAATCACGCCCAAAAAAGCCAGCCGGAAGAACCGTTACCAAGACGGCTTCCTCATGACTCTCAGCCTCCTCTCTCCGCATCCTCGGTCGGTGGCAGGCTCTCCCGCTTTGGCGACATTTGGTTGTCACAGGTCAAAGACCGTTGGGTGAGAGACATTCTGTCTCACGGGTACAGGATAGAGTTCTGCTCTCGTCCTCCAACTCGCTTCTTCAGAACTTCCCCACCGCCCGACCGAGCCGATGCTCTGCTGCAAGCGGTGTCCGCTCTAAAGGCGGAAGGAGTGGTGACTTCTGTTCCTCTTCAGGAACAAGGTCACGGTTTTTACTCCAATTTGTTTGTGGTGCCAAAGAAAGACGGGTCGTTCCGTCCCGTCCTGGATCTAAAGCTGCTCAACAAACACGTAAAAACCAGGAGGTTCCGGATGGAATCCCTCCGCTCCGTTATCGCCTCAATGTCTCAAGGAGATTTCCTAGCATCAATAGACATCAAGGATGCTTATCTCCACGTGCCAATTGCGCCAGAGCATCAGCGTTTTCTACGCTTCGTTATAGGAAGCGAACACCTGCAGTTCGTAGCTCTACCTTTCGGGCTGGCGACAGCCCCTCGGGTCTTCACCAAGGTCATGGCAGCAGTAGTAGCAGTCCTGCACTCGCAAGGTGACTCCGTGATCCCGTATTTGGACGATCTACTTATCAAGGCACCCTCTCAAGAGGCATGCCAACACAGCCTGAACGTGGCACTGAAGACTCTCCAGAGTTTCGGGTGGATTATCAACTTTTCAAAGTCAAATCTAACCCCGACCCAATCACTAACATATCTTGGCATGGAGTTTCATACTCTCTCAGCGATAGTGAAACTTCCACTGGACAAACAGTGCTCGCTACAGATAGGGGTGCAATCTCTCCTTCAGGGCCAGTCGCACCCCTTGAGGCGCCTCATGCACTTCCTAGGGAAGATGGTAGCAGCAATGGAAGCAGTTCCTTTTGCGCAGTTTCATCTGCGTCCACTACAATGGGACATTCTCCGCCAATGGGACGGGAAGTCGACGTCCCTCGACAGGGAGGTCTCCCTCTCTCAGGCAGCCAAGGAATCTCTCCGGTGGTGGCTTCTTCCCACCTCATTGTCAAAAGGAAAGTCGTTCCTACCCCCATCCTGGGCGGTGGTCACGACAGATGCGAGTCTATCGGGGTGGGGAGCAGTGTTTCTCCACCACAGGGCTCAGGGTACGTGGACTCGGAAAGAGTCCACCCTTCAGATCAATGTTCTGGAGATCAGAGCAGTCTATCTTGCCCTACAAGCCTTCCAACAGTGGCTGGAAGGCAAGCAGATCCGAATTCAGTCGGAAAACTCCACAGCGGTGGCATACATCAACCACCAAGGGGGAACTCGCAGTCGGCAAGCCTTCCAGGAAGTCCGGCGGATTCTGACGTGGGTGGAAGACACGGCATCCACCATATCCGCCGTTCACATCCCAGGCGTAGAAAACTGGGAAGCAGACTTTCTCAGTCGCCAGGGCATGGACGCAGGGGAATGGTCCCTTCACCCGGACGTGTTTCAGGAGATCTGTCGCCGCTGGGGGATGCCGGACGTCGACCTGATGGCGTCACGGCACAACAACAAGGTCCCGGTTTTCATGGCACGGTCTCACGATCACCGAGCTCTGGCGGCAGACGCCTTAGTTCAAGATTGGTCGCAGTTCCGGCTACCGTATGTGTTCCCACCTCTGGCATTGTTGCCCAGAGTGCTCCGCAAAATCAGGTCCGACTGCCGCCGCGCCATTCTCGTCGCTCCAGACTGGCCAAGGAGGTCGTGGTACCCGGATCTGTGGCACCTCACGGTAGGCCATCCGTGGGCACTACCAGACCGTCCAGACTTGCTGTCTCAAGGGCCGTTTTTCCATCTGAATTCTGCGGCCCTGAACCTGACTGTGTGGCCATTGAGTCCTGGATCCTAGCGGCCTCAGGTTTATCTCATGAAGTGGTTGCCACCATGAGACAGGCTAGGAAACCATCCTCCGCCAAGATCTACCACAGGACGTGGAGGATATTCCTATCTTGGTGCTCTGCTCAGGGAGTTTCTCCCTGGCCTTTTGCATTGCCTACTTTTCTTTCCTTCCTGCAGTCTGGGTTGGAAAAAGGTTTGTCACTTGGCTCCCTTAAGGGTCAAGTCTCCGCGCTATCCGTATTTTTTCAGAAACGCCTGGCGCGACTTCCTCAGGTACGCACGTTCCTGCAAGGGGTTTGTCATATCATCCCCCCTTACAAGCGGCCATTGGAGCCCTGGGACCTGAACAAGGTTCTAATTGCTCTCCAAAAGCCGCCTTTCGAGCCTATGAAGGAGGTTTCCCTTTCTCGTCTTTCACAGAAAGTGGCCTTTCTAGTGGCGGTCACGTCTCTTCGGAGAGTGTCTGAGCTGGCGGCGTTATCATGCAGATCTCCATTCCTGGTGTTTCACCAGGACAAGGTAGTTCTGCGTCCAATTCCAGAATTTCTTCCCAAGGTGGTATCTTCCTTTCATCTCAATCAAGATATCACTTTACCGTCTTTGTGTCCGCATCCAGTTCACCAATTTGAAAAAGGTTTGCATTTATTGGATCTGGTGAGAGCACTCAGGATCTACATTTCCCGCACGGCGCCTCTGCGCCGCTCGGATGCACTCTTTGTCCTTGTCGCTGGTCAGCGTAAAGGGTCGCAAGCTTCCAAATCCACCCTTGCGCGTTGGATCAAGGAACCAATTCTTCACACCTACCGTTCTGCTGGGCTTCCGATTCCATCAGGACTGAAAGCCCATTCTACCAGAGCCGTGGGTGCGTCCTGGGCATTACGGCACCAGGCTACGGCTCAGCAGGTGTGCCAGGCGGCTACCTGGTCGAGTCTGCACACTTTTACCAAGCATTATCAGGTGCATACCTACGCTTCGGCGGATGCCGGCCTAGGTAGACAAGTCCTTCAGGCGGCAGTGGCTCACCTGTAGGAAAGGGCTGTTTGACGGCCCTATCACAAGGTATTCTTTTACCCACCCAGGGACTGCTTTTGGACGTCCCAATTGTCTGGGTCTCCCAATTAGGAGCGACAAAGAAGAAGGGAATTTTGTTTACTTACCGTAAATTCCTTTTCTTCTAGCTCCAATTGGGAGACCCAGCACCCGCCCTGTTTTCTTAGGAAATTTGTTTTTTTCGGGTGCACATGTTGTTCATGTTGAACAGTTCAGTTCTCCGAGGTTGTTTCTCGGGTTGAATTTATATTTAAAACAGTTATTGGCTTTACTCCTTGCTTTTGCACTAAAACTGAGGAGCCCGTGATCCCACGGGGGGGTGTATAGCCAGAAGGGGAGGGGCCTTACACTTTTGAGTGTAGTACTTTGTGTGGCCTCCGGAGGCAGTAGCTATACACCCAATTGTCTGGGTCTCCCAATTGGAGCTAGAAGAAAAGGAATTTACGGTAAGTAAACAAAATTCCCTTCTTTTCCAACCCAGACTGCAGGAAGGAAAGAAAAGTAGGCAATGCAAAAGGCCAGGGAGAAACTCCCTGAGCAGAGCACCAAGATAGGAATATCCTCCACGTCCTGTGGTAGATCTTGGCGGAGGATGGCTTCCTAGCCTGTCTCATGGTGGCAACCACTTCATGAGATAAACCTGAGGCCGCTAGGATCCAGGACTCAATGGCCACACAGTCAGGTTCAGGGCCGCAGAATTCAGATGGAAAAACGGCCCTTGAGACAGCAAGTCTGGACGGTCTGGTAGTGCCCACGGATGGCCTACCGTGAGGTGCCACAGATCTGGGTACCACGACCTCCTTGGCCAGTCTGGAGCGACGAGAATGGCGCGGCGGCAGTCGGACCTGATTTTGCGGAGCACTCTGGGCAACAATGCCAGAGGTGGGAACACATACGGTAGCCGGAACTGCGACCAATCTTGAACTAAAGCGTCTGCCGCCAGAGCTCGGTGATCGTGAGACCGTGCCATGAAAACCGGGACTTTGTTGTTGTGCCGTGACGCCATCAGGTCGACGTCCGGCATCCCCCAGCGGCGACAGATCTCCTGAAACACGTCCGGGTGAAGGGACCATTCCCCTGCGTCCATGCCCTGGCGACTGAGAAAGTCTGCTTCCCAGTTTTCTACGCCTGGGATGTGGACTGCGGATATGGTGGATGCCGTGTCTTCCACCCACGTCAGAATCCGCCGGACTTCCTGGAAGGCTTGCCGACTGCGTGTTCCCCCTTGGTGGTTGATGTATGCCACCGCTGTGGAGTTGTCCGACTGAATTCGGATCTGCTTGCCTTCCAGCCACTGTTGGAAGGCTTGTAGGGCAAGATAGACTGCTCTGATTTCCAGAACATTGATCTGAAGGGTGGACTCTTTCCGAGTCCACGTACCTTGAGCCCTGTGGTGGAGAAGCACTGCTCCCCACCCTGATAGACTCGCATCTGTCGTGACCACCGCCCAGGATGGGGGTAGGAACGACTTTCCTTTTGACAATGAGGTGGGAAGAAGCCACCACCGGAGAGATTCCTTGGCTGCCTGAGAGAGGGAGACCTCCCTGTCGAGGGACGTCGACTTCCCGTCCCATTGGCGGAGAATGTCCCATTGTAATGGACGCAGATGAAACTGCGCAAAAGGAACTGCTTCCATTGCTGCTACCATCTTCCCTAGGAAGTGCATGAGGCGCCTCAAGGGGTGCGACTGGCCCTGCAGGAGAGATTGCACCCCTGTCTGTAGCGAGCACTGTTTGTCCAGTGGAAGTTTCACTATCGCTGAGAGAGTATTAAACTCCATGCCAAGATATATTAGTGATTGGGTCGGGGTTAGATTTGACTTTCAAAAGTTGATGATCCACCCGAAACTCTGGAGAGTCTTCCGTGCCACGTTCAGGCTGTGTTGGCATGCCTCTTGAGAGGGTGCCTTGATAAGTAGATCGTCTAAATACGGGATCACAGAGTGACCTTGCGAGTGCAGGACTGCTACTACTGCTGCCATGACCTTGGTGAAGACCCGAGGGGCTGTCGCCAGCCCGAAAGGTAGAGCTACGAACTGCAGGTGTTCGCTTCCTATAACGAAGCGTAGAAAACGCTGATGCTCTGGTGCAATCGGCACGTGGAGATAAACATCCTTGATGTCTATTGATGCTAGGAAATCTCCTTGAGACATTGAGGCGATAACGGAGCGGAGAGATTCCATCCGGAACCTCCTGGTTTTTACGTGTTTGTTGAGCAGCTTTAGATCCAGGACGGGACGGAACGACCCGTCTTTCTTTGGCACCACAAACAAATTGGAGTAAAAACCGTGGCCTTGTTCCTGAAGAGGAACGGAAGTCACCACTCCTTCCGCCTTTAGAGCGGACACCGCTTGCGCAGCAGAGCATCGGCTCGGTCGGGCGGTGGAGAAGTTCTGAAGAAACGAGTTGGAGGACGAGAGCTGAACTCTATCCTGTACCCGTGAGACAGAATGTCTCTCACCCAACGGTCTTTGACCTGTGACAGCCAAATGTCGCCAAAGCGGGAGAGCCTGCCACCGACCGAGGATGCGGAGAGAGGAGACTGAAAGTCATGAGGAAGCCGTCTTGGTAACGGTTCTTCCGGCTGGCTTTTTTGGGCGTGATTGAGTCCGCCAAGAATCTGAGCTCCTCTGATCCTTTTGAGTCCTTTTGGACGAGTAGAATTGGGACCTGCCTGAGCCTCGAAAGGACCGAAAACCAGACTGTCCCCTCCTCTGTTGGGGTTTGTTTTGTCTGGGTTGCGGTAAGGCTGAATCCTTACCCTTGGAGTGTTTAATGATTTCATCCAAACGCTCACCAAACAATCGGTCACGAGAAAAAGGCAAACTGGTTAAGCACTTCTTGGAAGAAGAATCTGCCTTCCATTCTCTCAACCGCAGGGCTCTGCGTAAAACCACGAAGTTGGCTGACGCCACCGCCGTACGGCTCGTAGAGTCTAGGACAGCATTAATCGCGTAAGACGCGAATGCAGACATTTGAGAGGTCAATGGTGCCACCTGCGGAGCAGATGTACGTGTGACCGTGTCGACCTGTGTAAGGCCAGCTGAAATAGCTTGGAGTGCCCATACGGCTGCGAATGCTGGCGCCAACGACGCTCCAATAGCTTCATAGATGGATTTTAACCAGAGCTCCATCTGTCTGTCAGTGGCATCTTTAAGTGCCGCCCCATCTTCCACTGCAACTAGAGATCTGGCTGCAAGCCTGGAGATTGGAGGGTCCACCTTGGGACACTGTGTCCAGCCCTTGACCACGTCAGGGGGAAAAGGATAGCGCGTATCTTTAAGCCGTTTGGAGAAACGCTTATCTGGATAAGCGTGGTGTTTCTGGATTGCGTCTCTAAAGTCAGAGTGGTCCAGAAAAGTGCTTAATTTACGCTTGGGATACCTGAAATGGAATTTCTCCTGCTGTGAAGCTGCCTCCTCCGCAGGAGGAGCTTGTGGAGAAATATCTAACATCTTATTGATGGACGCTAAAAGATCATTCACTATGGCGTCACCATCCGGGGTATCTAGATTGAGAGCGGCCCCAGTATCAGAATCCTGATCAGTTACATCCGCCTCATCACACAGAGAGTCGTCCCGCTGGGACCCTGACCAGTGTGATGAAGTTGAGGGTCGCTCATAGCGAGCCCGCTTAGGTTGTCTGGGACTGTCGTCCGAGTCAGAGCCGTCACCCTGGGGTGCATGTGACACCCCCGGAGCTAGGAAGTGTTCCAGCTGAGGGGGACCAGGGGGCAATGTACCAACAGTGCCCATGGTCTGAGTTACTGGTCTAGACTGCAATGTTTCAAGAATTTTAGACATAGTCATAGACAATCTGTCAGCAAAAGCTGCAAACTCCGTCCCTGTCACCTGGACAGCATTCACAGGTGGTTCTCCCTGGGTCACCTCTAGCAGAGGCCCCGGCTGAGCAATTGCCACAGGGGCCGAGCACTGCACACAATGGGGGTCAGTGGAACCTGCCGGTAGAGCAGCCCCACATGCGGTACAGGCAGCACATAAAGTCCGTGCCTTGGCACTTTTGCTTTTTGCGGACGACATGCTGTTGTCTCCTTGAGAAATCTAAGGAGGGTATATAGCAGAAAATCACCAGCGACCGTACAGTGTAAAGTATTGCCAGCACAAAATACAAAGTACACTATGGCACAAGTGGGGGAGAGCCCTTGAGGGCTGCTTACCGCCCGCTGAAAAGCGGGTGTGAGGTCGTAGAATCCCTTGTCTGGGTCTCCCAGCCTTCCCTCTGCAGCTCAGCGTGCAGGCAGGAATGGCTGCCGGCGTCCTGTGAAGAGGGGCGGACCGTGGGCGTGCCACAAACAAAAGTGCGGGAAACTGCGTCCCACTGTGCCTAGTGTGAGGGCTGGAGTATGTAAAACAGACTCCAGCTCTTAGCGCTGCTTGTCTGTACAGCGTCCCGCCCTCCTCCTGACTGGCAGGTCTGGGGGCGGGAACGATACGAACTAGGCCGCAAAAGCCGGGGACTGTAGTAATCTAGCGCGGCCGTCATATATGCACGGCCAGCGCGGAAGTCCCCGGCGCACCACAAATCCCAGCCGCGACGCAGTAAACACTGACCCCCGCGGCCGGATCGGCCGATCGTACTAAGTCTCCTCACTCAGCAGAGCTGTAGTGAGTAACGGCACAAGCGCAGCAGCGCTGTTTACCCCGGCGCACTAACACACCCAGCAATGCTGCAGTGTGCGTGCGGTAAGCACGGGGACACGGAGTACCTTAATGAAGCAGGGTCCTGTCCCTGAGGAAACTCCGCTCCGTATCCAGCAGATCCTCCAGGGGCTGTGGATGGAGCACGGTCTCAGTGCCCGGAGACCGGTCAAGTCCCACTTCACCCAGAGCCCTAATGGGGATGGGGAAGGAATCAGCATGTGGGCTCCAGCCTCCGTACCCGCAATGGGTACCTCAACCTTAACAAACACCGCCGACCGCAAGTGGGGTGAGAAGGGAGCATGCTGGGGGCCCCCGTATGGGCCCTCTTTTCTTCCATCCGACATAGTCAGCAGCTGCTGCTGACTAAACAGTGGAGCTATGCGTGCATGTCTGACCTCCTTCGCACAAAGCATAAAACTGAGGAGCCCGTGATCCCACGGGGGGGTGTATAGCCAGAAGGGGAGGGGCCTTACACTTTTAAGTGTAATACTTTGTGTGGCCTCCGGAGGCAGTAGCTATACACCCAATTGTCTGGGTCTCCCAATTAGGAGCGACAAAGAAATTCCCTTCTTCCTCTCAGTGTCGGCATAATGCCAGCACGGAGACTAAAGCAGCGTATCTGCAGTTCTCAGCTCTGTAGCTGAGATCTACAGATAGGGCAGAGCGATCGGATTGCTGATCGCTATAGTCCCCTAGGGGGACTAGTAAAATAATAAAAAAAAAGTTTTCAAAAAGAAATAAAAAACAAAAAAAGCTAAAAGTTCAAATCACCCCCCTTTCACCCCATTAGGGTTAAAAGGGTTAAAAAAAATAAAAAAATATACACATATTTGGTATTGCCGCGTTCAGAAATGCCCGATCTATCAAAATATAAAATCAACTAATCTGATCAGTAAACGGCGTAGCGACAAAAAAAATCCAAACACCAAAATTACGTTTTTTGTTTGCCCCAAGTTTTGCGCAGAATGTAATAACAGGCGATCAAAAAGTAGCATCTGTGCAAAGATTGTACCATTAGAAACGTCAGCTCGAGACGCAAAAAATAAGCTGTCACTGAGCCATAGATCCAGAAAAGTGAGAACGCTACAGGTTTCGGAAAATGGCGCAAAACGTGCGCCACTTTTATTGGACAAACTTGTGATTTTTTTTTAACCCCTTAGGTACAAGTAAACCTATACATGTTTGGTGTCTACAAACTCGCACCGACCTCAGGCATCAGAATAACACATCAGTTTTACCATATAGTGAACACGGTGAATAAAACCTCCCAAAAACTATTGTGCGATCACACTTTTTTTGCGGTTTTTCCACACTTGGAATTTTTTTGCTATTTTTCCAGTACACTATATGGTAAAACTTATGGTTTCATTTAAAAGTACAACTCGTCCCGCAAAAAACAAGCCCACGTATGGCAAGATTGACAGAAAAATAAAAATGTTACGGCTCCCGGAAGAAGGGGAGCAAAAAACAAAACCGCAAAAATGGAAAACGCCCGGGGGCTGAAGGGGTTAAACATTAAATTTTTATTAGAATATTGAATGTCTTCTGCTTCAGTTCAGTAGTTTCCAGAAATTGACTTTCTTCCCTTTGTTGTCCGTTGCAGATAAGTTCACGGATTCACCCATCGCCATGAACTCCAAGGTGAACGGGGACCACAATGACAAGGTGCTGATGCGCTGGGACAGAGGAGAAAGCAGCAGCGTCGACTATGACCTGGACTCTGATATGGTAAGTGCTCCGTAAGCCGAAACAACCCATCGGGACCCCCGAGTGTCAGAGGTTGGGAGAGGGGGTGGCCCTTGACGAACGGGGCCCCTCCGTGGGTGGCGCGGGGAGCGGGGGTGGCCCTTGACGAACGGGGCCCCTCCGTGGGTGGCGCGGGGAAGGCCCTTGACGCAAGGTGCCCCCATGGGTTATTCTCTGCAGCATAAGTAAGTGCTCCATATGCCGAGATAACCCATTGGGACCCCCAAGTGTCAGAGCTTGGGAGCGGGGGTGGCCCTTGACGAACAGGGCCCCTCCGTGGGTGGCGCGGGGAAGGCCCTTGACGCAAGGTGCCCCCATGGGTTATTCTCTGCAGCATAAGTAAGTGCTCCATATGCCGAGATAACCCATTGGGACCCCCAAGTGTCAGAGCTTGGGAGCGGGGGTGGCCCTTGACGAACGGGGCCCCTCCGTGGGTGGCGCGGGGAAGGCCCTTGACGCAAGGTGCCCCCATGGGTTATTCTCTGCAGCATAAGTAAGTGCTCCATATGCCGAGATAACCCATTGGGACCCCCAAGTGTCAGAGCTTGGGAGCGGGGGTGGCCCTTGACGAACGGGGCCCCTCCGTGGGTGGCGCGGGGAAGGCCCTTGACGCAAGGTGCCCCCATGGGTTATTCTCTGCAGCATAAGTAAGTGCTCCATATGCCGAGATAACCCATTGGGACCCCCAAGTGTCAGAGCTTGGGAGCGGGGGTGGCCCTTGACGAACGGGGCCCCTCCGTGGGTGGCGCGAGGAAGGCCCTTGACGCAAGGTGCGGGGGTGGCCCTTGACGAACGGGGCCCCTCCGTGGGTGGCGCGGGGAAGGCCCTTGACGCAAGGTGCCCCCATGGGTTATTCTCTGCAGCATAAGTAAGTGCTCCATATGCCGAGATAACCCATTGGGACCCCCAAGTGTCAGAGCTTGGGAGCGGGGGTGGCCCTTGACGAACGGGGCCCCTCCGTGGGTGGCGCGGGGAAGGCCCTTGACGCAAGGTGCCCCCATGGGTTATTCTCTGCAGCATAAGTAAGTGCTCCATATGCCGAGATAACCCATTGGGACCCCCAAGTGTCAGAGCTTGGGAGCGGGGGTGGCCCTTGACGAACGGGGCCCCTCCGTGGGTGGCGCGGGGAAGGCCCTTGACGCAAGGTGCCCCCATGGGTTATTCTCTGCAGCATAAGTAAGTGCTCCATATGCCGAGATAACCCATTGGGACCCCCAAGTGTCAGAGCTTGGGAGCGGGGGTGGCCCTTGACGAACGGGGCCCCTCCGTGGGTGGCGCGGGGAAGGCCCTTGACGCAAGGTGCCCCCATGGGTTATTCTCTGCAGCATAAGTAAGTGCTCCATATGCCGAGATAACCCATTGGGACCCCCAAGTGTCAGAGCTTGGGAGCGGGGGTGGCCCTTGACGAACGGGGCCCCTCCGTGGGTGGCGCGAGGAAGGCCCTTGACGTAAGGTGCCCCCATGGGTTATTCTCTGCAGCATAAGTAAGTGCTCCATATGCCGAGATAACCCATTGGGACCCCCAAGTGTCAGAGCTTGGGAGCGGGGGTGGCCCTTGACGAACGGGGCCCCTCCGTGGGTGGCGCGGGGAAGGCCCTTGACGCAAGGTGCCCCCATGGGTTATTCTCTGCAGCATAAGTAAGTGCTCCATATGCCGAGATAACCCATTGGGACCCCCAAGTGTCAGAGCTTGGGAGCGGGGGTGGCCCTTGACGAACGGGGCCCCTCCGTGGGTGGCGCGGGGAAGGCCCTTGACGCAAGGTGCCCCCATGGGTTATTCTCTGCAGCATAAGTAAGTGCTCCATATGCCGAGATAACCCATTGGGACCCCCAAGTGTCAGAGCTTGGGAGCGGGGGTGGCCCTTGACGAACGGGGCCCCTCCGTGGGTGGCGCGGGGAAGGCCCTTGACGCAAGGTGCCCCCATGGGTTATTCTCTGCAGCATAAGTAAGTGCTCCATATGCCGAGATAACCCATTGGGACCCCCAAGTGTCAGAGCTTGGGAGCGGGGGTGGCCCTTGACGAACGGGGCCCCTCCGTGGGTGGCGCGGGGAGCGGGGGTGGCCCCTGACGCACGGGGCCCCCATGGGTTGTTCTCTGCAGCACAGAGTATTTGAGGAGAGCCATCAGATTCAGTAAATCTGACCCCTGTTCCTTCCTCTCTCGCAGTGTAATGGTTGGAATCCTAACAAGATGTTCAACTTCAATGAGGACAACTATGGGGTGAAGACGACGTGCGACAGCAGCCTGTCCTTATACACGTGAGTGATGATCCTTGTGCCCGGTGTCTTTCGTCACCCTCGGTGAAGCTGCTTTGTTCCTTCATCATGTTTTTTTTTTTTTTTTAACCCCTTCACGACCCTTGACGGATCTATCCGTCATGGAGCGTGTGAGGTTAGTCCCCGCTCCCTGCCGTGGGCAGGTCCCGGCGATCCGCGCACATATCTGCTGTTTTCAACAGCTGACATATGTGCCTGCATGTTCCGAGTGGAATCGCATTCCACCCGGAACATTTAACCCCTTACGTCTCGCTGCCAAAGTCTGACAGCGAGATTTATATGTGTGCGGCCATTGCTTTTACTTACTGCCGACCCCACCGGAAGTCACGTGCCGGATCACGTGACTTTCGGTGGTTGCCATGGTAGCACAGGGTCATGTGATGACACCTGTAGCTAACATGAGTCACTTCCTCTCAGTGTCGGCATAATGCCAGCACGGAGAGTAAAGCAGCGTATCTGTAGTTCTCAGCTCTGTAGCTGAGATCTACAGATAGGGCAGAGCGATCGGATTGCTGATCGCTATAGTCCCCTAGGGGGACTAGTAAAATAATAAAAAAAAAGTTTTCAAAAAGAAATAAAAAACAAAAAAACCTAAAAGTTCAAATCACCCCCCTTTCACCCCATTAGGGTTAAAAGGGTTAAAAAAATAAAAAAATATACACATATTTGGTATTGCCGCGTTCAGAAATGCCCGATCTATCAAAATATAAAATCAATTAATCTGATCAGTAAACGGCGTAGCGACAAAAAAAATCCAAACGCCAAAATTACGTTTTCTTTATCGCTCCTAATTGGGAGACCCAGACAATTGGGTGTATAGCTACTGCCTCCGGAGGCCACACAAAGTATTACACTTAAAAGTGTAAGGCCCCTCCCCTTCTGCCTATACACCCCCCGTGGGATCACGGGCTCCTCAGTTTTCATGCTTTGTGCGAAGGAGGTCAGACATCCACGCATAGCTCCACTGTTTAGTCAGCAACAGCTGCTGACTATGTCGGATGGAAGAAAAGAGGGCCCATATAGGGCCCCCAGCATGCTCCCTTCTCACCCCACTTTTGTCGGCGGTGTTTGTTAAGGTTGAGGTACCCATTGCGGGTACGGAGGCTGGAGCCCACATGCTGCATCCTTCCCCATCCCCCTTAGGGCTCTGGGTGAAGTGGGATTTTACCGGTCTCCAGGCACTGAGACCGTGCTCCATCCACAGCCCCTGAAAGGAACTGCTGCATATGGAGCTGAGTATCGTCAGGGACAGGACCCTGCTTCATCAAGGTACTCTGTGTCCCCACACAGACGCAGACACACTGCAGCATTGCTGGGTGTGTTAGTGCGCCGGGGACAACAGCGCGCACGCTTGTGCCACTGCTCACTACAGCTCTGCTGAAGGAGTATATGTATTTGGAACTGCCGCGCCGGCCGCTGCTGTCAGTTTGCTGCGGCGCGGCTGGGACTTGTGGTGCGCCGGGGACTTCCGCGCTGGCCGTGCATGTATGACGGCCGCGCTTATTACTCGAGTCCCCGGCTTTTGCGGCCTAGTTTCGTTTCGTTCCCGCCCCCAGGCCTGCCAGTCAGGGGAAGGACGGGACGCTGTGCAGAATGTCAGCACAGAGGGCTGGAGTCTACTTTACATACTCCAGCCCTCACACTGGGCACAGTGGGACACCAGTTTCCCGCACTTTGTCTGAGGCACGCCCACGGTCCGCCCCTCTTCACAGAACGCCGGCAGCCATTCCTGTGTGCAGTCTGAGCTGGAAAGGGGAGACAAGTTTTGGGAGACCCAGACACGGGATTCTGGCGACCACACACCCGCGTTTGAGCGGGCGGTAAGCGGCGCCTCTGGTGCTGAACCCACTAGTGCCGAAGTGTACATTTGTATTTTTATGCTTGTACGCTATACATTGCACTGTACGGTCGCTGGTGCTTCCTGGCTATATACCCTCCTAGATTGCTCAGAGGAGACAACAGCATGTCATCCGCAAAAAGCAAGGGTGCCAAGGCACAGGCTTTCTATGCTGCTTGTACCGCATGTGAGGCTTCTTTACCGGCAGGTTCCACTGACCCCCACTGTGTGCAGTGCTCGGCCCCTGTGGCAACTGCTCGGCCGGGGCCTCTGCTAGAGGTGACCCAGGGAGAACCACTTGTGAATACTGTCCAGGTGACGGGGACAGAGTTTGCAGCTTTCGCTGATAGATTGTCTGTGACTATGACTAGAATTCTAGAAACGTTGCAGTCTAGACCAGTAACTCAGACCATGGGCACTGTTCAATCATTGCTCCCGGGTCCCCCTCTGTTGGAACTGCCCCGGGCTCCGGGGGTGTCCCATGCATCCCAGTGTGACGGTTCGGACACGGACGACAGTCCCAGACAGCCTAAGCGAGCTCGCTATGAGCGGCCCTCGACTTCATCACACTGGTCAGGGTCCCAGCAGGAAGGCTCTCTGTGTGATGAGGCGGAGGTAGCTGATCAGGATTCTGATCCTGAGACCGCTCTCAACTTGGATACACCTGATGGGGACGCCATAGTGAATGATCTGATAGCGTCCATCAATAGAATGCTGGATATTTCTCCCCCAGCTCCTCCGGTGGAGGAATCAGCTTCACAGCAGGAGAAATTCCATTTCAGATATCCCAAGCGTAAATTGAGTTCTTTTCTGGACCACTCTGACTTTAGAGAGTCAGTCCAGAAACACCACGCTTATCCAGATAAACGTTTCTCCAAACGGCTTAAGGACACACGTTATCCCTTTCCTCCTGACGTGGTCAAAGGCTGGACCCAGTGTCCCAAGGTGGATCCCCCAATCTCCAGGCTTGCGGCTAGATCCATAGTTGCAGTGGAGGATGGGGCTGCACTTAAAGATGCCACTGACAGACAGATGGAGCTCTGGTTGAAATCCATCTATGAAGCTATCGGCGCGTCGTTTGCTCCAGCATTCGCTGCCGTATGGGCACTCCAAGCTATTTCAGCTGGTCTTACACAGGTTGACACTGTCACACGTGCATCTGTGCCGCAGGTGGCATCCTTAACCTCTCAAATGTCTGCATTTGCGTCTTACGCGATTAATGCTATTCTGGACTCTACGAGCCGTACGGCAGTGGCGTCCGCCAACTCCGTGGTTTTACGCAGAGCCTTGTGGTTAAGGGAATGGAAGGCAGATTCTGCTTCCAAAAAGTGCTTAACCAGTTTGCCATTCTCTGGTGACCGACTGTTTGGTGAGCGGTTGGATGAGATCATTAAACAGTCCAAGGGTAAGGATTCATCCTTACCTCAGCCCAGACAAACCAAACCCCAGCAGAGGAGGGGACAGTCGGGGTTTCGGTCCTTTCGAGGCTCCGGCAGGTCCCAATTCTCCTCGTCCAAAAGGACTCAAAAGGATCAGAGGAACTCGGATTCTTGGCGGGCTCAGTCACGCCCAAAAAAGACAGCCGGAAGACCCGCTACCAAGGCGGCTTCCTCATGACTTTCGGCCTCCTCTCTCCGCATCCTCGGTCGGTGGCAGGCTCTCCCGCTTTGGCGACATTTGGCTGCCACAGGTCCAAGACCGTTGGGTGAGAGACATTCTGTCCCACGGGTACAGGATAGAGTTCAGTTCTCGTCCTCCAACTCGATTCTTCAGAACGTCTCTGCCTCCCGACCGAGCCGATGCTCTTCTGCAGGCGGTGTGCACTCTAAAGGCAGAAGGTGTGGTGATCCCTGTTCCTCTTCAGGAGCAAGGTCACGGTTTTTACTCCAATTTGTTTGTGGTGCCAAAAAAGGACGGATCCTTCCGTCCCGTTCTGGACCTAAAACTTCTCAACAAGTACGTAAAAACCAGACGGTTCCGGATGGAATCCCTCCGCTCCGTCATCGCCTCAATGTCTCAAGGAGATTTCCTAGCATCAGTAGACATCAAGGATGCTTATCTCCACGTGCCGATTGCTCCAGAGCATCAGCGTTTTCTACGGTTCGTTATAGGAGACGAACACCTTCAGTTCGTAGCTCTGCCTTTCGGTCTGGCGACAGCCCCACGGGCCTTCACCAAGGTCATGGCAGCAGTAGTAGCAGTCCTGCACTCTCAGGGACACTCTGTGATCCCTTACTTAGACGATCTGCTTGTCAAGGCTCCCTCTCAAGAGGCATGCCAACACAGCCTGAACGTTGCACTGGAGACTCTCCAGAGTTTCGGGTGGGTCATCAACTTTTCCAAGTCAAATCTGACCCCGACCCAATCGCTAACCTATCTTGGCATGGAGTTTCATACTCTCTCAGCGATAGTGAAGCTTCCGCTGGACAAACAGCGTTCACTACAGACAGGGGTGCGATCCCTCCTTCAAGACCAGTCACACCCCTTGAGACGCCTCATGCACTTCCTAGGGAAGATGGTAGCAGCAATGGAGGCTGTCCCTTTCGCGCAGTTTCATCTGCGTCCACTACAGTGGGACATTCTACGCCAATGGGACGGGAAGTCGACGTCCCTCGAGAGGAACGTCTCCCTTTCTCAGGCGGCAAAGGAATCTCTTCAGTGGTGGCTTCTTCCCACCTCATTGTCAAAGGGAAAGTCCTTCCTACCCCCATCCTGGGCGGTGGTCACGACGGACGCGCGTCTGTCAGGGTGGGGAGCGGTTTTTCTCCACCACAGGGCTCAGGGTACGTGGACTCAGCAAGAGTCCACCCTTCAGATCAATGTTCTGGAGATCAGAGCAGTGTATCTTGCCCTACAAGCCTTCCAGCAGTGGCTGGAAGGGAAGCAGATCCGAATTCAGTCGGACAACTCCACAGCGGTGGCATACATCAACCACCAAGGAGGAACACGCAGTCGGCAAGCCTTCCAGGAAGTCCGGCGGATTCTGACGTGGGTGGAAGACACGGCATCCACCATATCAGCAGTTCACATCCCAGGCGTGGACAACTGGGAAGCAGATTTTCTCAGTCGCCAGGGTATGGACGCAGGGGAATGGTCTCTTCACCCGGACGTGTTTCAAGAGATCTGTCGCCGCTGGGGGATGCCGGACGTCGACCTAATGGCGTCCCGGCACAACAACAAGGTCCCAGTTTTCATGGCGCGGTCTCACGATCACCGAGCTCTGGCGGCAGACGCCTTAGTTCAAAATTGGTCGCAGTTCCGGCTCCCTTATGTGTTCCCACCTCTGGCACTGTTGCCCAGAGTGCTGCGCAAGATCAGGTCCGACTGCCGCCGCGCCATCCTCGTCGCTCCAGACTGGCCGAGGAGGTCGTGGTACCCGGATCTGTGGCATCTCACGGTAGGCCAACCGTGGGCGCTACCAGACCGACCAGACTTGCTGTCTCAAGGGCCGTTTTTCCATCGCAATTCTGCTGCCCTGAACCTGACTGTGTGGCCATTGAGTCCTGGATCCTAGCGTATTCAGGATTATCTCAAGACGTCATTGCCACCATGAGACAAGCTAGAAAACCAACCTCCGCCAAGATCTACCACAGGACGTGGAAGATATTCTTATCTTGGTGTTCTGCGCAGGGAGTTTCTCCCTGGCCATTTGCATTGCCTACTTTTCTTTCCTTTCTACAATCCGGTTTGGAAAAAGGTTTGTCGCTCAGCTCCCTTAAAGGACAAGTCTCAGCGCTATCTGTATTTTTTCAGAAGCGACTAGCACGGCTTCCTCAGGTACGCACGTTCCTGCAAGGGGTTTGTCATATCGTCCCTCCTTACAAGCGGCCGTTAGAGCCCTGGGATCTGAACAGGGTTCTAGTTGCTCTCCAGAAGCCGCCTTTCGAGCCTATGAGGGATGTTTCCCTTTCTCGACTTTCACAGAAAGTGACTTTTCTAGTAGCGGTCACCTCGCTTCGGAGAGTGTCCGAGCTAGCAGCGCTCTCATGCAAATCTCCCTTCCTGGTGATTCACCAGGACAAGGTGGTTCTGCGCCCGATTCCGGAGTTTCTCCCTAAGGTGGTATCCCCCTTTCATCTCAATCAGGATATCTCCTTACCTTCTTTGTGTCCTCATCCAGTTCATCAATGTGAGAAGGATTTGCATTTGTTGGATCTGGTGAGAGCACTCAGAATCTACATTTCCCGCACGGCGCCCCTGCGCCGCTCGGATGCACTCTTTGTCCTTGTCGCTGGTCAGCGTAAAGGGTTGCAAGCTTCCAAATCCACCTTGGCTCGGTGGATCAAGGAACCAATTCTTGAAGCCTACCGTTCTGCTGGGCTTCCGGTTCCCTCAGGGCTGAAGGCCCATTCTACCAGAGCCGTGGGTGCGTCCTGGGCATTACGGCACCAGGCTACGGCTCAGCAGGTGTGCCAGGCGGCTACCTGGTCGAGTCTGCACACTTTCACCAAGCATTATCAGGTGCATACCTACGCTTCGGCGGACGCCAGCCTAGGTAGACAAGTCCTTCAGGCGGCGGTTGCCCACCTGTAGGAAAGGACTGTTTTTACGGTCCTGTCACGAGGTGTTATTATACCCACCCAGGGACTGCTTTTGGACGTCCCAATCGTCTGGGTCTCCCAATTAGGAGCGATAAAGAAGAAGGGAATTTTGTTACTTACCGTAAATTCCTTTTCTTCTAGCTCCAATTGGGAGACCCAGCACCCGCCCTGTTTTCTTAGGGATTTTTGTTTTTTCGGGTACACATGTTGTTCATGTTAAATGGTTCAGTTCTCCGATGTTTCTTCGGATTGAATTTGTTTTTAAACCAGTTATTGGCTTTCCTCCTTCTTGCTTTTGCACTAAAACTGAGGAGCCCGTGATCCCACGGGGGGTGTATAGGCAGAAGGGGAGGGGCCTTACACTTTTAAGTGTAGTGCTTTGTGTGGCCTCCGGAGGCAGTAGCTATACACCCAATCGTCTGGGTCTCCCAATTGGAGCTAGAAGAAAAGGAATTTACGGTAAGTAACAAAATTCCCTTCTTTTGTTTGCCGCAAGTTTTGCGCAGAATGTAATAACAGGCGATCAAAAAGTAGCATCTGTGCAAAGATTGTACCATTAGAAACGTCAGCTCGAGACGCAAAAAATAAGCTGTCACTGAGCCATAGATCCAGAAAAATGAGAACGCTACAGGTTTCGGAAAATGGCGCAAAACGTGCGCCACTTTTATTGGACAAACTTGTGATTTTTTTAACCCCTTAGGTACAAGTAAACCTATACATGTTTGGTGTCTACAAACTCGCACCGACCTCAGGCATCAGAATAACACATCAGTTTTACCATATAGTGAACACGGTGAATAAAACCTCCCAAAAACTATTGTGCGATCACACTTTTTTTGCTGTTTTTCCAGTACACTATATGGTAAAACTTATGGTTTCATTTAAAAGTACAACTCGTCCCGCAAAAAACAAGCCCACGTATGGCAAGATTGACAGAAAAATAAAAATGTTACGGCTCTCGGAAGAAGGGGAGCAAAAAACAAAACCGCAAAAATGGAAAACGCCCGGGGGCTGAAGGGGTTAAACATTAAATTTTTATTAGAATATTGAATGTCTTCTGCTTCAGTTCAGTAGTTTCCAGAAATTGACTTTCTTCCCTTTGTTGTCCGTTGCAGATAAGTTCACGGATTCACCCATCGCCATGAACTCCAAGGTGAACGGGGACCACAATGACAAGGTGCTGATGCGCTGGGACAGAGGAGAAAGCAGCAGCGTCGACTATGACCTGGACTCTGATATGGTAAGTGCTCCGTAAGCCGAAACAACCCATCGGGACCCCCGAGTGTCAGAGGTTGGGAGCGGGGGTGGCCCTTGACGAACGGGGCCCCTCCGTGGGTGGCGCGGGGAGCGGGGGTGGCCCTTGACGAACGGGGCCCCTCCGTGGGTGGCGCGGGGAAGGCCCTTGACGCAAGGTGCCCCCATGGGTTATTCTCTGCAGCATAAGTAAGTGCTCCATATGCCGAGATAACCCATTGGGACCCCCAAGTGTCAGAGCTTGGGAGCGGGGGTGGCCCTTGACGAACAGGGCCCCTCCGTGGGTGGCGCGGGGAAGGCCCTTGACGCAAGGTGCCCCCATGGGTTATTCTCTGCAGCATAAGTAAGTGCTCCATATGCCGAGATAACCCATTGGGACCCCCAAGTGTCAGAGCTTGGGAGCGGGGGTGGCCCTTGACGAAAGGGGCCCCTCCGTGGGTGGCGCGGGGAAGGCCCTTGACGCAAGGTGCCCCCATGGGTTATTCTCTGCAGCATAAGTAAGTGCTCTATATGCCGAGATAACCCATTGGGACCCCCAAGTGTCAGAGCTTGGGAGCGGGGGTGGCCCTTGACGAACGGGGCCCCTCCGTGGGTGGCGCGGGGAAGGCCCTTGACGCAAGGTGCCCCCATGGGTTATTCTCTGCAGCATAAGTAAGTGCTCCATATGCCGAGATAACCCATTGGGACCCCCAAGTGTCAGAGCTTGGGAGCGGGGGTGGCCCTTGACGAACGGGGCCCCTCCGTGGGTGGCGCGGGGAAGGCCCTTGACGCAAGGTGCCCCCATGGGTTATTCTCTGCAGCATAAGTAAGTGCTCCATATGCCGAGATAACCCATTGGGACCCCCAAGTGTCAGAGCTTGGGAGCGGGGGTGGCCCTTGACGAACGGGGCCCCTCCGTGGGTGGCGCGGGGAGCGGGGGTGGCCCCTGACGCACGGGGCCCCCATGGGTTGTTCTCTGCAGCACAGAGTATTTGAGGAGAGCCATCAGATTCAGTAAATCTGACCCCTGTTCCTTCCTCTCTCGCAGTGTAATGGTTGGAATCCTAACAAGATGTTCAACTTCAATGAGGACAACTATGGGGTGAAGACGACGTGCGACAGCAGCCTGTCCTCATACACGTGAGTGATGATCCTTGTGCCCGGTGTCTTTCGTCACCCTCGGTGAAGCTGCTTTGTTCCTTCATCATGTTTTTTTTTTTTTTTTAACCCCTTCACGACCCTTGACGGATCTATCCGTCATGGAGCGTGTGAGGTTAGTCCCCGCTCCCTGCCGTGGGCAGGTCCCGGCGATCCACGCACATATCTGCTGTTTTCAACAGCTGACATATGTGCCTGCATGTTCCGAGTGGAATCGCATTCCACCCGGAACATTTAACCCCTTACGTCTCGCTGCCAAAGTCTGACAGCGAGATTTATATGTGAGCGGCCATTGCTTTTACTTACTGCCGACCCCACCGGAAGTCACGTGCCGGATCACGTGACTTTCGGTGGTTGCCATGGTAGCACAGGGTCATGTGATGACACCTGTAGCTAACATGAGTCACTTCCTCTCAGTGTCGGCATAATGCCAGCACGGAGAGTAAAGCAGCGTATCTGCAGTTCTCAGCTCTGTAGCTGAGATCTACAGATAGGGCAGAGCGATCGGATTGCTGATCGCTATAGTCCCCTAGGGGGACTAGTAAAATAATAAAAAAAAAGTTTTCTTCGGCGCTCTATTGGGAGACCCAGACGATTGGGTGTATAGCACTGCCTCCGGAGGCCACACAAAGCAATTACACTAAAAAGTGTAAGGCCCCTCCCCTTCTGGCTATACACCCCCAGTGGGATCACTGGCTCACCAGTTTTCTGCTTTGTGCGAAGGAGGTCAGACATCCACGCATAGCTCCACTGTTTGTAGTCAGCAGTAGCTGCTGGCTATATCGGATGGAAGAAAAGAGGGCCCATATAGGGCCCCCAGCATGCTCCCTTCTCACCCGCGGTTGGTGCTTGTAAGGTTGAGGTACCTATTGCTGGTACGGAGGCTGGAGCCCACATGCTGTTTTCCTTCCACATCCCCTTAGGGCTCTGTGGAAGTGGGATCTTGCCGGCCCCCAAGCCCTGGGGCCGGGCTCCATCCACAGACCCATAGAACCTGCTGGATTGGGAGCGGGAGTGCCGTTCAGGGACAAGGCCCTGCAACTTTCAGGTACTCTGTGTCCCCGGCAGGCACGGACACTCTCAGGGCCTGCTGAGCGTTGTAGTGCGCCGGGGACAGTGGCGCTGTACGCTGGGGGTTAGGTCACTGCAGCTTTGCTGAGTGACGTTGTGTATTGGGAACTACTGCGCCGACCGCTCCTGGAGCGGCGGCGCAGCTGCGACTTATGGTGCGCCGGGGGCTTTGCGCCGACCGCGCTTTTACGGCGGCGGCGCTTCTAACTTTAGCCCCCGGCTTCTGCGGCCTAGCGCCGCTTCGTTCCCGCCCCCACCCTGTCAATCAGGGTAGGGGAGAGACGCTGCTCAATAGGCAGCGCCGAGGGCTGGAGCTTTATTTACATGCTCCAGCCCTCTCACTAGGCACAAGGGGAAGCAGACTTCCCGCTCTTCGTCGGTGTACGCCCAGGGCCCGCCCCCCCTCTCCACAAGGACGCCGGCAGCCTTACACATGCGATCTGGCTGGGGAGAGGCAGCAGGCTCTGGGAGACCCAGACTAGAGGGATTTCTGGCGACCACACACCGCTCCTAAGCGGGCGGTAAGCTGCACAGTAGTGCTGGCCCCACTAGTGCCTCAGTGATATATAGTGTACTTTTGTCTTGGTACCATATATATATATATATATAGTTGCACTGTAGGTCGCTTCTTGGCTGGACACCCTGTACTGCTCTGAGGAGGCAGCAACATGTCATCCGCAAAACGCAAGGCTGCCAAGGCACGGGCTGTGTGCACTGTTTGTACTGCATGTGGGGCTGATCTACCGGCAGGCTCCAATGATTCACATTGTGTGCAATGTTCAGTCCCAGTGGCACTTCGTCAGCCAGAGCCTATTGTGGTGGTAGCCCAGGCAGCGACGCCTGTGAACCCTGCCCCGGTGACGGGGACAGACTTTGCACTGTTTGCTGATAAAATGTCTGAGGCTATGACAAAAATCCTGGAGACCTTGCAGGCCAGGCCAGTTCCTCAGACCATGGACACTGCTGTGGCTATGCTCTCTGGTCCCCCTCAGTTGGAACTAATCCGTACTTCAAGGGGGTCTCAAGCATCACAAGCTGAAGTCTCTGACTCAGATGACAGTCCCAGGCAGCCTAAGCGAGCTCGCTGGGAAAGACCCTCCACGTCATCACACTGCTCAGGGTCTCAGCGAGAAGAATCTCTCTGTGATGAGACTGAAGAAGGTGATCAGGATTCTAATCCTGAGGCCCCTCTCAATCTGGATGCCCCTGAGGGTGACGCCATGGTTAATGACCTTATATCGGCGATTAATAGACTGTTGGATATTTCTCCCCCAGCTCCTTCAGCAGAGGAGGCAGCTGCACAGCAGGAGAAGTTCCATTTCCTGTATCCCAAGCGTAAATTAAGTGTTTTTTTGGACCACTCTGACTTCAGAGAATCAATCCAGAAGCACGACGCTCATCCAGACAAGCGTTTCTCTAAACGTTCTAAGGATACCCGTTATCCTTTTCCCTCTGAAGTAGCCAAACGCTGGACCCAGTGCCCAAAGGTGGATCCCCCAATTTCCAAGCTTGCGGCTAGATCTATAGTCGCAGTAGAGGATGGCGCTTCACTTAAAGATGCCAACGACAGACAGATGGACCTTTGGTTGAAATCTGTCTATGAAGCTATCGGCGCGTCGTTTGCTCCAGCATTCGCGGCCGTGTGGGCACTCCAAGCTATTTCAGCTGGTTTAGCACAGGTGGATGCTATCATACATCCAGCAGTGCCACAGGTGGCGTCCCTAACTTCGCAAATGTCTGCGTTTGCGACCTATGCTATCAATGCTGTCCTAGAATCTACGAGCCGTACCTCTATGGCGGCCGCCAATTCTGTGGTTTTGCGCAGAGCCTTATGGTTAAAGGACTGGAAAGCAGATGCTGGTTCCAAAAAATGCTTAACCAGCTTGCCATTATCTAGAGACAGACTGTTTGGTGAGCCATTGGCTGAAATCATAAAACAGTCCAAGGGTAAGGACTCTTCCTTGCCACAGCCCAGAGCAAGTAAACCTCAACAGAAAAAGTGGCAGTCGAGGTTTCGGTCCTTTCGAGGCTCGGGCAAGCCCCAATTCTCCTCGTCCAAAGGGACTCAGAAAGGACAAGGGAGCTCAGATTCCTGGCGGGCTCACTCACGCCCCAGGAAAGCAAATGGAGGAACCGCTTCCAAGGCGGCTACCTCATGACTTTCGGCCTCCTCCCTCCGCATCCTCGGTCGGTGGCAGGCTCTCCCGCTTTTGCGACATTTGGCTGTCACAGGTCAAAGACCGGTGGGTAACAGACATTTTGTCTCGCGGGTACAGAATCGAGTTCAGTTCTCGGCCTCCACTTCGGTTCTTCAGAACCTCCCCACACCCCAACCGAGCAGATGCCCTGCTGCAGGCGGTGGACTCTCTAAGAGCAGAAGGAGTCGTGATCCCTGTCCCCCCTCTGGAACGGGGGCGAGGATTTTACTCCAATCTCTTTGTGGTTCCAAAAAAGGACGGCTCCTTCCGTCCTGTTCTGGACCTAAAACTGCTCAACAAGCATGTGAACGCCAGGCGGTTCCGGATGGAATCCCTCCGCTCAGTCATTGCCTCAATGTCCCAAGGAGATTTCCTAGCATCAATAGACATCAAAGATGCTTATCTCCACGTGCCGATTGCTACGGAGCACCAACGCTTTCTGCGCTTCGTGATAGGAGACGAACACCTTCAGTTCGTGGCTCTGCCATTTGGTCTGGCGACAGCCCCCCGGGTGTTCACCAAGATCATGGCAGCAGTGGTAGCAGTCTTGCACTCTCACGGACACTCTGTGATCCCTTACTTGGACGATCTACTGGTCAAGGCACCCTCTCAGGAGGCATGCCAACTCAGCCTGAGTTTTGCACTGGAGACTCTCCAGGCGTTCGGGTGGATCATCAACTTCCCAAAGTCAAATCTGTCACCGACCCAATCACTAACGTATCTTGGCATGGAGTTTCATACTCTATCAGCGATAGTGAAGCTTCCGCTGAGCAAGCAGCGGTCACTACAGACAGGGGTGCAGGCTCTCCTTCAAAGTCAGTCGCACTCCTTAAGACGCCTCATGCACTTCCTCGGGAAGATGGTGGCGGCAATAGAGGCGGTTCCGTTTGCGCAGTTTCATCTGCGTCCACTTCAATGGGACATTCTCCGCCAATGGGACGGGAGGTCGACATCCCTGGACAGGAAAGTCTCCCTTTCCCAAACGGCCAAGGACTCTCTGCAGTGGTGGCTCCTGTCCACCTCATTATCACAGGGAAGATCCTTCCTACCACCGTCCTGGGCGGTGGTCACGACAGACGCGAGTCTGTCAGGGTGGGGAGCAGTGTTTCTCCACCACAGGGCTCAGGGTACGTGGACTCAGCAGGAGTCCAGCCTTCAGATCAATGTTCTGGAAATCAGAGCAGTGTATCTTGCCCTTCTAGCCTTCCAGCAGTGGCTGGAAGGGAAGCAGATCCGAATTCAATCGGACAACTCCACAGCGGTGGCATACATCAATCACCAAGGGGGGACTCGCAGTCGGCAAGCCTTCCAGGAAGTCCGGCGCATTATGATGTGGGTGGAAGCCACGGCCTCCACCATATCCGCAGTTCACATCCCCGGCGTAGAAAACTGGGAAGCAGACTTCCTCAGTCGCCAGGGCATGGACGCAGGGGAATGGTCCCTTCACCCGGACGTGTTTCAGGAAATCTGTCGCCGATGGGGAAGGCCGGACGTCGACCTGATGGCGTCCCGGCACAACAACAAGGTCCCAACCTTCATGGCACGGTCTCGCGATCAAAGAGCCCTAGCAGCAGACGCCCTAGTGCAAGATTGGTCGCAGTTCCGGCTCCCTTATGTGTTTCCACCTCTGGCACTCTTGCCCAGAGTGCTACGCAAGATCAGATCCGACTGCAGCCGCGTCATACTCGTCGCCCCAGACTGGCCAAGGAGGGCGTGGTATCCGGATCTGTGGCATCTCACGGTCGGCCAACCGTGGGCACTTCCAGACCGACCAGACTTACTGTCCCAAGGGCCGTTTTTCCATCGGAATTCTGCGGCCCTGAACCTGACTGTGTGGCCATTGAATCCTGGATCCTAGCGTCTTCAGGATTATCCCAAGGGGTCGTTGCCACCATGAGACAGGCTAGGAAGCCCACGTCTGCTAAGATCTACCACAGAACGTGGAGGATATTCTTATCCTGGTGCTCTGCTCAGGGAGTGTCTCCCTGGCCATTTGCATTACCTACCCTTCTTTCTTTCCTGCAATCTGGGTTAGAAAAAGGGTTGTCGCTCGCCTCCCTGAAAGGACAAGTCTCGGCGCTATCCGTCTTTCTCTATCGTTTCATTGGGGGACACAGGACCATGGGTTATGCTGCTGTCACTAGGAGGCTGACACTAAGTAAACATAAAAAAGTTAGCTCCTCCCTAGCAGCATACACCCCGAGCCGGAGGCGGGCTCAGATCAGTTTTTAGCTTAGTGTCGTAGGAGGCTGATGTGGGCCGTCTCGGCCCCCCTCAGCCATGTATGTTTTTGCGCTTTTTTATTTTATTTCGGCGCCGCTCATCGCTCTCATACCTGTCGTCTTCTTCTCTGCAGGTATTCGCTTCACTCATTCTCCGCAGCCCCGTGGGTACCGCTCCCCAGGGTCGCAGGGGCTTGAGACTTCGGGGCCCTCTCCCCCGCCCGTCCCCGTGGTACCACTCCCGGGGGTGCGCGTGTGGGCAGGTTGTTTTGTGGGCACCCCTGATTCGCCCTGAGGTATCACCCCAAAGGGCGTACAGGGGAATACAGCAGGGATGGAACCTCAGCAGCGTTTGTGATAGATGGGGCCCTGTCACGCTGCCTTCTCCTGATAGGGGGCTGTCTACCCCCATCATGATGCCTACTACCCTGCCTTCAGCATGCTCTCCCCCGGAGCCTTCCTGGACGAGCAGCGCTGTTCACAGGCAGGGCCAGGGAGCTCTGCCTGCACCGCATCCATCGCTGAGCCGGCGCCGCCGATTGCAGGTAGGATCCGACTTCCCTGCTCTTTCCCCCGGCCCCCTCCATAAATTTAGTCCCCGGCTTCGGCCTAGTCGCTCCTGCGTCCTAGCCACGCCCCCGCTGCATGCTATTGGCCGCCGGTCGTCTCCCTCTGTACCTCCCACTGCTCTGCCTCCTGGCAGATGGTGGGGGCTGTGAATCCTCCAGACTTTTCGCGCCGGAATACTGCTCCTCCCCCAGCCTCCTCCAGCGTCCCCTCTCCATTTTAGCCTGCCTCTGGTCCCCTGAGGCTGCAGCACGCCGGCGTTCTGAGTTTTCTGGCCAGCTCATTCCTGGACTCCACTTCTGGACTGGTGGGCAGCACGCAGGACCTGGGTAAGCTCTGCTCCTAAGGAGTAGCCCTCACTAGGTAGCATTCTCTGAGTTTAGGGACGAGTTAACCCTCTCCTGTCTCCTTCCTAGCAGCCACCAGGGAGAGTACCTGTGTGCACCATGCCTAAGGCTAAGCCCACCCAATCCAAGCAGGCCCCCTTTGCACTATTTTTTGCATGCTCCTCCTGCAGCTCCAAATTTTCCCAGGGTCAGGACGCCCCACTATGCTCCGTCTGTTCTACAGACGCGCAGCCTCCGCAGGACTCCGCGGCCGACGCTTCTGATACCGCAGACGCCACAGCGCCATATGCTGCAGGGCCCTGCGTCCCGCCCCCCCCCGACTGGCTAGCGTCCCTGTCCCAGTCCGTAGATTCCCTCTCTGAGGCTTCTCGGACCATCGCGCAAGCTCTACGCCTGCTGCCGACGCTCGCCCAGATTCCCGCAGACCCGGCGCAATTGCCCCCGGAGCAGGTGAGCCCCGTTGCAGGGTCCTCCTCTGCTGCTCAGAAACGGACCCGCCGGGTCTCGTCCTCAGACTCTTCCCAGGTTTCACCTTCATCCCCAGGTCCAGACCGTCAGTCCTCCAGGGAGGCTTCTGACTGCTCCGAGGATGATTCCGATGCGGTACCCCTACAGGACTCAGAGCAGGCGGCCGATATTCGGCACATGGTAAATAGCCTGATAGAAGCAGTAAACCAGACCTTGAAGGTACAGGTGGACCCAGTCTCCTCCCAGAGCACCCAGGTCTCCTTTAAGCGGGTGAAGCGGGCCCAGAACACATTCAGCGGACATCCAGAATTCGCTGAGTTACTGCGCAGCCACAGGCAACAGCCGGACAGGGTATTTACCAGCGGTAAGTCCATCGATTTGCATTATCCCTTTCCTGAGGGTCTTCGAAAGGATTGGGCAGGTTCCCCTGTGGTTGACCCCCCAGTCTCCCGCCTGTCTTCTCACACAGTCCTTCCACTCACTAACGGTACGTCTCTCAAAGATCCTACGGACCGTACTATTGACAGGTTGGCCCGTTCCGCCTTCGAGGCAGCGGGCTCATCCCTCTCTCCGGCCTTCGCCTCGGTTTGGGTGGCGAAGGCCCTGATGTCCTGGGCGGACACGCTACGCGGCGGTCTCCGCGCCATTCCTGCCAATCCGGACCTGGTTCCCATCGCCTCGCAGATTTCCCTCGCGGGTGAGTACTTGCTCAATGCAGCCCTGGCGTCTGCAAGTTGCGCGACCCAGGCCGCCAGCAACAATGTGGCCATCCGTCGAGCCCTTTGGCTCCGCTCCTGGAACGCGGATGCGGCCTCTAAGAAGTCACTAACTTCCCTGCCCTTCCTAGGGGAGCGTCTCTTCGGAGATAGGCTGGACCAGCTGATCTCCGATGCAACGGGAGGAAAGAGTACATCTCTCCCCCAATTGCGCCCCAAGCGCTTCCAGAATCGGCGCTCCACCGCTCGTTTCCGGTCCTTTCGCAGCTTCAGCTCCAATCCCCAGCCGCGGAAAAGCCGCTCTCCTCCGAGAGACAGGAAGACCCCGTCATTCAAGACCAATCCCGCCTGGCGTTCACGCCCCCGCCAGTCCACGAGATCCTCTTCTGGTTACCGCCGTCGTTCCTCCAAGTGACTCGCGGTCGGCGCGCAGCAGCGCCAGACTTGTGGGAGGGCGCCTGTCTCGTTTTCAGCATGTGTGGATGCCCCTGACCGCCGATGCCTGGGTCAGAGAGATCATCACATCAGGCTACAAAATAGAATTCGAGGCAAAGCCACCGAGACGTTTTTTCCTATCTCGCCCTCCCGAGTCTACCGCGCGGGCTCGCGCGTTCTTTCACTCCATAGACTCCCTCCTCCGAACCGGAGTCGTGGTACCAGTCCCTCCCGCAGAGCGTTTTCAAGGGGTTCTATTCCAACCTTTTCGTGGTCCCCAAAAAGGACGGCTCTGTCCGTCCCGTCCTCGACCTAAAGCTTCTGAACAGGTCGGTGAGACCTCGGCCGTTTCGAATGGAGTCACTCCGGTCCGTCATCGCGTCCATGGAGGTAGGCGAATTCCTGGCATCGCTGGATATTCAAGACGCCTATCTTCACGTCCCGATAGCCACCTCTCACCAACGGTTCCTCCGTTTTGCGATAGCGGAAGATCACTTCCAGTTCACAGCTCTTCCCTTCGGCCTCGCATCCGCACCCAGGGTCTTTACGAAGATCATGGCTGCTGCCATGTCCGTCCTGCATGCCAGGGGTGTCATGGTCATCCCGTACTTGGACGATATGTTGATAAAGGGCTCTTCTTTCGAGGACTGTCGTCTCGGGGTTCAGGTCACGATCGACACCCTTTCACGGTTAGGGTGGCTGATAAATCGGAAGAAGTCCTCTCTGATCCCGGCCCGTCGGATCACCTTTTTAGGCATGGTATTCGATACCATCCAAGGGCGAGTTTTCCTCACACAGGAGAAGATCTCCTCCCTACAACGAGGACTCCGCGCTCTTCGGCGTCAGCGCCAAGTGTCCATCAGGTTCGGCATGCGAGTCCTCGGTCGTATGGTGGCGGCGATGGAAGCGGTACCCTTTGCACAGTTCCATCTCCGGCCCCTCCAGCTGGCCTTGCTGAAGAAGTGGGACAGATCTCCCTTTTCTCTGGACCGCAGGTTTCATCTTTCGCCGGAGACCCGCAACTCCCTCCGTTGGTGGCTCAATCAGCGCAACCTCGCATCAGGGAGGTCTTTCCTCCCGCTCCACTGGAAGATAGTGACCACCGACGCCAGTCTCCAGGGCTGGGGAGCAGTGTTTCGACATCACACAGCGCAGGGCCGATGGTCACCGAGAGAGAGTTGTCTCCAGATCAACATTTTGGAGATAAGAGCCATCCGGCTAGCCTTGCAGCAGTTTCGGCACCTAGTACAGGGTTGCCCGGTCAGGATCCAGTCGGACAATGCGACGGCGGTGGCGTACATCAACCACCAAGGAGGCACAAGAAGTGTCGGGGCGATGCGAGAAGTCAAGAAGATATTGCACTGGGCCGAGTGTCATCACTCCCTGATCTCAGCGGTACACATCCCAGGCGTGGACAATTGGGCGGCGGACTTCCTCAGCAGGGAAGGCCTCGCCTCCGGAGAATGGTCCCTCAACCGGGAAGTCTTCAACCAGATCTGCGACAGATGGGGAGTTCCGGACGTGGACCTAATGGCCTCCCGGTTCAACCGTCAAGTTCCGCACTTTGTAGCGCGGTGCCGCGACCGCTTGGCTTTAGGAGTCGACGCCCTCACCCTGTCATGGAGCCAGTTCAGTCTCCCGTACATCTTCCCTCCGCTCCCTCTAATTCCGAGGGTCCTCAAGAAGATCAAGGCGGAAGGGTTACCGGTCATCCTAGTGGCTCCGGACTGGCCCAGGCGAGCATGGTTCGCGGAACTAACTCAGCTCCTCGCAGACGCTCCGTGGCGCCTTCCAGACCGTCCAGATCTCCTGCAGCAGGGGCCTCTCTTCCATCAGAACTCACAGGTCCTAAATTTGACGGCCTGGCCATTGAATCCTGGGTTCTAGCTAAGGCTGGTTTTTCCTCAAGAGTGATTCAGACAATGATTAGGGCCAGGAAGCCATCTTCATCAAAGATTTACCACCGCACGTGGAAAGTTTTCTTCAGGTGGTGTGAAGAGCAGAATATTTCTTCTCCTCTCGCCTTCTCCCTTCCTTCCCTGTTGGCATTCTTGCAGTCAGGCCTAGATGCGGGTCTCTCGCTCGCAACACTAAAGGGCCAGATATCGGCGTTATCAATCCTGTTTCAGAAGCCACTGGCCGCTCGTTCACAGGTTAAGACCTTCATCCAGGGAGTAGCCCACCTGGCACCGCCGTACCGTCGGCCTCTAGAACCGTGGGACCTTAATCTAGTCCTAGGGTCACTTCAGGGCTCCCCATTCGAGCCCTTGCGAGAATCTTCCCTGTCTCACCTGTCTTGGAAGGTGGTGTTTCTTGTTGCCATCACTTCTATTCGCAGGACGTCAGAGCTGGCAGCTCTCTCTTGTCGTTCCCCCTTTTTGATTTTTCACCAGGACAAAGCGGTTCTCCGGCCAGATCCCGCTTTTCTCCCAAAGGTGGTCTCCCCGTTCCATCTTAACGAGGAAATCATCCTTCCATCCTTCTGTCCTGGCCCCTCTCACAGCTTGGAGAGGTCCTTGCACACCCTGGACCTAGTGCGTGCACTTAGAATTTATGTCTCCAGGACCGCGCCGTTCCGTAAGTCAGATGGTCTGTTTGTTCTCCCTTCTGGTCCCAAGAAGGGTGAATCGGCATCCAAGGCCACAATTGCCAGATGGATCCGTTCCGCCATATCAGAGGCCTACCGGATTCGGGACAAGTCTCCGCCGCGGGGGGTAAAGGCGCACTCTACCCGCGCAGTGGGCGCCTCTTGGGCGATTAGGCATCAGGCGTCGGCCGACCAGGTCTGCAAGGCCGCCACCTGGTCTAGCCTGCACACCTTTACTAGGTTCTACCACGTTCACACCCAAGCATCGGCAGATGCTATTTTTGGGAGAAAGGTCTTGCAGGCAGCAGTTGCGCACCTGTAATAGGGTGGCAGTATTCAATTATAGTGCAAGCCCGCCGAGGGAGGTTGTTGTTGTCTGCCTCTGCGGGTTTTTCGGTATTCCCACCCAGGGACTGCTTTTGGACGTCCCATGGTCCTGTGTCCCCCAATGAAACGATAGAGAAAGTAGGATTTTTGTGTACTCACCGTAAAATCTCTTTCTCTGAGTCTTCATTGGGGGACACAGCACCCACCCTGCTTGGTTTTTTGGTTGATTTAATTGCATTTGCCTGCTATTTTTTCAGTGGTCTTATGTTCATAGACCTCTTGTTTGCACGGCTGCATTGTTTTAGTTACAACTTGTGTTTATGTATGGTGATTCTGGTACTCCTCCTACTGCTTGTGCACCAACTGATCTGAGCCCGCCTCCGGCTCGGGGTGTATGCTGCTAGGGAGGAGCTAACTTTTTTATGTTTACTTAGTGTCAGCCTCCTAGTGACAGCAGCATAACCCATGGTCCTGTGTCCCCCAATGAAGACTCAGAGAAAGAGATTTTACGGTGAGTACACAAAAATCCTACTTTTTTCAGAAGCGTCTAGCATGACTTTCTAAGGTGCGCACGTTCCTACAGGGGGTTTGCCATATCGTTCCCCCGTACAAGCGGCCATTAGATCCATGGGATCTGAACAGGGTACTAGTTGCCCTCCAGAAGCCGCCCTTCGAGCCTCTGAAGGAGGTTTCACTTTCTAGACTATCACAGAAAGTGGCTTTTCTGGTAGCGATCACATCTCTCCGGAGAGTGTCTGAGCTAGCAGCGCTGTCTTCCAAGGCTCCCTTCCTGGTCTTCCACCAGGACAAGGTAGTGCTGCGCCCCATTCAGGAGTTTCTCCCGAAGGTGGTATCCTCTTTTCATCTTAATCAGGATATCTCTTTGCCTTCGTTTTGTCCTCATGCAGTTCATCGGTATGAGAAGGACTTACATTTGTTAGATCTGGTGAGAGCACTCAGAATCTACATTTCCCGCACGGCGCCCCTGCGCCGTTCTGATGCACTCTTTGTCCTTCTCGCTGGTAAGCGCAAAGGGTCGCAGGCTTCTAAGGCCACCCTGGCTCGATGGATCAAAGAACCAATTCTTGAAGCCTACCGTTCTGCGGGGCTTCCGGTTCCATCAGGGCTGAAGGCCCATTCTACCAGAGCCGTGGGTGCGTCCTGGGCATTGCGACACCAGGCTACGGCTCAACAGGTGTGCCAGGCAGCTACCTGGTCGAGTCTGCACACTTTCACCAAACATTATCAGGTGCATACCTATGCTTCGGCGGACGCCAGCCTAGGTAGAAGAGTCCTGCAGGCGGCAGTTGCCTCCCCGTAGGGGAGGACTGTCTTTGCAGCTCTAACATGAGGTATTTCTTTACCCACCCAGGGACAGCTTTTGGACGTCCCAATCGTCTGGGTCTCCCAATAGAGCGCCGAAGAAGAAGGGAATTTTGTTACTTACCGTAAATTCCTTTTCTTCTAGCTCTTATTGGGAGACCCAGCACCCGCCCTGTTGTCCTTCGGGATTTTTGGTTTGTTTGCGGGTACACATGTTGTTCATGTTGAACGGTTTTCAGTTCTCCGATGTTACTCGGAGTAAATTTGTTTAAACCAGTTATTGGCTTTCCTCCTTCTTGCTTTTGCACTAAAACTGGTGAGCCAGTGATCCCACTGGGGGTGTATAGCCAGAAGGGGAGGGGCCTTACACTTTTTAGTGTAATTGCTTTGTGTGGCCTCCGGAGGCAGTGCTATACACCCAATCGTCTGGGTCTCCCAATAAGAGCTAGAAGAAAAGGAATTTACGGTAAGTAACAAAATTCCCTTCTTCTTCGGCGCTCCATTGGGAGACCCAGACGATTGGGTGTATAGCACTGCCCTCCGGAGGCCACACAAAGCATTACACTAAAAAGTGTAAGGCCCCTCCCCTTCTGGCTATACACCCCCAGAGGGATCACTGGCTCACCAGTTTTCTGCTTTGTGCGAAGGAGGTCAGACATCCACGCATAGCTCCACTGTTTAGTCAGCAGTAGCTGCTGACTATGTCGGATGGAAGAAAAGAGGGCCCATACTAGGGCCCCCAGCATGCTCCCTTCTCACCCCACTCTTGTCGGGTGTTTGTTAAGGTTGAGGTACCCATTGTGGGTACGGAGGCTGGAGCCCACATGCTGTTTTCCTTCCCCATCCCCCCTCAGGGCTCTGGGTGAAGTGGGATCTTACAGGTCTCCAGGCACTGAGACCGGGCTCTATCCACAGACCCAGAGAACCTGCTGGATATGGAGCTGAGTATCGTCAGGGACAGGGCCCTGCTACATTAAGGTACTCTGTGTCCCCGTACACATCGCGCACACGCACACCAGCATTGCTGGGAGTGTTAGTGCGCCGGGGGCAACAGCGCGGAGCGCTCGTGCTATTATTCACGGCAGCTTTGCTGTGTGAATTTATGTCTTGGGAACTGCCGCGCCGGGCCGCTGCTGGGTGTTTTTACACTGTGGCGCGGCTGGGACTTGTGGTGCGCCGGGGACTCCGCGCTGGCCGTGCACATAGGACGGCCGCGCTTATTACTCGAGTCCCCGGCTTTGCGGCCTAGTTTCCGTTTCGTTCCCGCCCCCAGCCCTGCCAGTCAGGGGAGAGGCGGGACGCTGTACAGAAAATCAGCGCCGAGGGCTGGAGTCTGCTTTGCATTCTCCAGCCCCCTTCACTGGACACAGTGGGACGCCGGTTTCCCGCTCTTGCCTTGGGCACGCCCACGGCCCGCCCCTCGTCACACGAGCTGGAGAAGGACGCCGGCAGCCATTCCTGCAGTCCGAGCTGGAGAACGGCAAGCTCTGGGCAACCAGTCACAGGACTCTGGCGACCACACACCCGCCTATAGGCGGGCGGTAAGCAGCACCTGAAGTGCTGACCCCACTAAATACCGCTGTGTCCATTTGTATTTTAGCTTACACTGCACTGTAGGTCGCTATTTTTGGCTATATGCCCTCTTAGATGGCGAGACAACAGCAGCAAAAAAGCAGGGGTGCTAAGGCACAGGCTTTCTATGCTGCTTGTATTGCATGTGCTGAAGTGTTCATTTGTACTTATGCTTGTATGCTATACATTGCACTGTACGGTCGCTATTCTTGGCTTTATTCTCCTAGAATGGCTAGACTACAGCAGCAAAAAAGCAAAGGTGCTAAGGCACAGGCTTTCTATGCTGCTTGTATTGCATGTGCTGAAGTGTTCATTTGTACTTATGCTTGTATGCTATACATTGCACTGTACGGTCGCTACTCTTGGAGATATTCTCCTGGATGGCTAGTCTACAGCAGCAAAAAAGCAAGGGTGCCAAGGCACAGGCTTTCTAAGCTGCTCATATTGCATGTGCTGAAGGGCTCATTTGTACTTTATGCTTGTATGCTATACATTGCACTGTACGGTCGCTATTCTCGGCTATATGCTCCTAGATGGCTAGACTACAGCAGCAAAAAAGCAACACAGGCTTTCTATGCTGCTTTTACTGCATGTGATACTGTTCCACTGACAAGTTCCACTGGCCCCCGTTGTGTGCAATGCTCCTCTGTAGCACTTGGTCAGCCGGGGTCTCTACTAGAGGTGGCCAAAGGAACCACCTGTGAATCCTGTCCATGGACAGGGACGGTGTTGCAGTTTCGGCTTGTGGCTTGCAGAATCTTGCCAGGGTGAAGGCTCTGACACGGACGACAGTCCCAGACAGCCTAAGCGAGCTCGCTGGGAGCGGCACTCGGCCTCATCACTAGTCAGGGTCACAGCAGAGGACTCTCTGTATGATGAGGCAGACGTAGCTGATCAGGACTTTGATCCTGACACCGCTCTCAATCCGGATACACCGGATGGTGACGCCATGGGGAATGATCTTATAGCGTCCAGCAATGGCATGTTGGATATCTCTCCCCCAGCTCCTTCAGTGGAGGAGTCAGCTTCCCAGCAGGAGAAATCCCTTTTCAGTATCTCAAGCGTACATTGAGTACTTTTCTGGCCACGCTGACTTCAGAGAAGCAGTTCAGGATCACCACGCTTACCAGATAAGCGTTTCTCCAAATGTATTAAGGATGCATGTTATCCCTTTCCCCCTGACGTGGTCAGGCGCTGGACCCAGGGTCCAAAGGTGGATCCCCCAATCTCCAGGCTTGCGGCTAGATCCATAGTTGCAGTGGAGATGGGACTTCACTTAAAGATGCCATTGACAGCCAGATGGACCTCTGGTTGAAATCTGTCTATGAAGCTATCGGCGTGTCGGTTGCTCCGGCATTCGCAGCCGTATGGGCACTCTAAGCTATGTCAGCTGGTCTTGCGCAGCTGGTCTTGAGCACAGGTACATCTGTGCCGCAGGTAGCGTCCTTATCCCCGCAATGTCTGCATTGCGAATTACCCTATTAATGCTGTCCGAGAGAGACAGTCGAGGTTTCGGTCCTTCCCAGGCTCGGGCAGGTCCAAATTGTCCTAGTCCAAAAGGGCTCAAAAGGCTCAGAGGGGCTCAGATTCCAGGCGGGCTCAATCACGCCCAAGGAAGGCAGCCAGAGGAACCGCTTCCAAGGCGGTCTCCTCATGACTTTAAGCTCTCTCTCTCCGCATCCGCGGTTGGGGGCAGACTCTCCCGCTTTGGCGACATTTAGCTGCCACAGGTCACAGACCGGTGGGTGAGAGACATCGTGTCTCACGTGTACAGGATAGAGTTCTGTTCTCGGCCTCCGGCTCGATTCTTCAGAACCTCCCCACCTACCCACCGAGCCGATGCTCTTCTGCAGGCAGAATGAGTGGTAATTCCTGTTCCTCTTCAGGAACAAGACACAGTTTTTTCCTCCAATCTGATTGTGGGGGACCTAAAACTGCTCAACAAGCACGTGAAGGCCAGGCGGTTCCGGAGGGCATCCCTCCGCTCCGTCATTGCCTCAATGTCTCAAGGAGATTTCCTAGCATCAATAGACATCAGGATGCTTATCTCCACGTGCCGATCGCTCCAGAGCACCAACGTTTGCTACGTTTCGTTATTCAAGACGAGCATCTTCAGTTCGTAACCCTGCCCTTCGGTCTGGCGAAAGCCCTACGGAGTTTGAACATGTTCAGGGCAGCAGTGGGAGCAGTCCTGCACTCTCAGGGTCACTCGGTGATCCTTCCTTGGACGGTCGACTTGTCAAGGCATCCTCTCAAGAGGCATGCCAACACAGCCTGAGCGTAGCGCTGGAGACTCTCCAGAGTTTCGGGTGGATCATCAACTTCTCAAGGTTAAATCTGACACCGACCCAATCGCTGACATATCTGGGCACGGAGTGTCACGCTCCCTCAGCGATAGTGAAGCTTCCGCTGGACAAACAGCGTTCACTACAGACGGGGGTGCAGTCTCTCCTTCACGGCCAGTCACACTCCTTAACACGCCTCATGCAGAGGCAGTCAATTTCGCGCAGTTTCATCTGCGTCCACTCCAATGTGGCATTCTTTGCCAATGGGATGGGAAGTCGACGTCCCTAGAAGAAACGTCCCCCTTCTCAGACGGTCAAGGACTCTCCTCAGAGGAGTCCATCCTTCAAATCAATGTGCTGGAAATCTGGGCAGTGTATCTTGCCCTGCAAGCCTTCCAGCCGTGGCTGGAAAGCACACACATCCGAATTCAGTCGGACAACTCCACAGCGGTGGCATACATCTACCACCAAGGAGGGACACGCAGTCGGCAAGCCTTCCAGGAAGTCAGGCGGATTCTGATGTGGGTGGAGGAAAGAGCATCCACCGTATCAGCAGTTCACATCCCGGGCGTAGAAAACTGGGAAGCAGACTTCCTCAGTCGCCAGGGCATGGACGCTGGGGAATGGTCCCTTCACCCGGACGTGTTTCAGGAAATCTGCCGCCGCTGGGGGGTGCCGGACGTCGACCTAATGGCGTCTCGGCACAACAACAAGGTCCCGACCTTCATAGCGCGGTCTCGCGATCAAAGAGCTCTGGCGGCAGACGCCTTAGTGCAAGATTGGTCGCAGTTCCGGCTCCCTTATGTGGTTCCACCTCTGGCACTCTTGCCCAGAGTGTTACGCAAGATCAGATCCGATTGCGGCCGCGTCATACTCGTCGCCCCAGACTGGCCGAGGAGGTCGTGGTACCCGGATCTGTGGCATCTCACGGTCGGCCAACCGTGGGCACTACCAGACCGTCCAGACTTACTGTCCCAAGGGCCGTTTTTCCATCGGAATTCTGCGGCCCTGAACCTGACTGTGTGGCCATTGAGTCCTGGATCCTGGCGTCTTCAGGATTACCCCAAGGGGTCGTGGCCACCATGAGGCAGGCTAGGAAGTGCACTTCTGCTCAGATCTACCACAGAACGTGGAAGATTTTCTTATCCTGGTGCTCTGCACAAGGAGTATCCCCCTGGCCATTCGCGTTACCTGTCTTTCTTTCCTTCCTGCAATCTGGGTTGGAAAAGGGCTTGTCACTCGGCTCCCTTAAAGGGCAAGTCTCGGCACTATCCGTGTTTTTTCAGAAGCGTCTAGCGCGACTTTCTCAGGTGCGCACGTTCCTGCAGGGGGTGTGTCATATCGTACCTCCGTACAGGAGGCCGTTAGATCCGTGGGATCTAAACAAGGTCCTTGTTGCTCTCCAGAAGCCGCCTTTCGAGCCCCTGAGGGATGTGTCACTTTCTCGACTCTCACAGAAAGTGGCCTTTCTGGTAGCGGTCACGTCTCTTCGGAGAGTGTCTGAACTAGCAACGCTGTCATGCAAAGCTCCTTTCCTGGTGTTCCACCAGGACAAGGTAGTGCTGCGTCCCATTCAGGAGTTTCTCTCTAAGGTGGTGTCCTCTTTTCACCTTAATCAGGATATCTCCTTGCCTTCCTTTTATCCGCATGCAGTGCATCGGTATGAAAAGGATCTACATTTGTTGGATCTGGTGAGAGCACTCAGAATCTACATTTCCCGCACGGCGCCCCTGCGCCGCTCGGATGCACTCTTTGTCCTTGTCGCTGGTAAGCGCAAAGGGTCGCAGGCTTCCAAAGCCACCCTGGCTTGATGGATCAAAGAACCGATTCTTGAAGCCTACCGTTCTGCTGGGCTTCCGGTTCCATCAGGGCTGAAGGCCCATTCTACCGGAGCCGTGGGTGCGTCCTGGGCATTACGACACCAGGCTACGGCTCAACAGGTGTGCCAGGCAGCTACCTGGTCGAGTCTGCACACTTTCACCAAACATTATCAGGTGCATACCTATGCTTCGGCGGACGCCAGCCTAGGTAGAAGAGTCCTGCAGGCGGCAGTTGCCTCCCCGTAGGGGAGGGCTGTCTTTGCAGCTCTAACATGAGGTATTTCTTTACCCACCCAGGGACAGCTTTTGGACGTCCCAATCGTCTGGGTCTCCCAATGGAGCGCCGAAGAAGAAGGGAATTTTGTTACTTACCGTAAATTCCTTTTCTTCTAGCTCCTATTGGGAGACCCAGCACCCGCCCTGTTGTCCTTCGGGATTTTTGGTTGTTTTTCGGGTACACATGTTGTTCATGTTGAATGGTTTTCAGTTCTCCGATGTTACTTCGGAGTGAATTTGGTTAAACCAGTTATTGGCTTTCCTCCTTCTTGCTTTTGCACTAAAACTGGTGAGCCAGTGATCCCTCTGGGGGTGTATAGCCAGAAGGGGAGGGGCCTTACACTTTTTAGTGTAATGCTTTGTGTGGCCTCCGGAGGGCAGTGCTATACACCCAATCGTCTGGGTCTCCCAATAGGAGCTAGAAGAAAAGGAATTTACGGTAAGTAACAAAATTCCCTTCTTCTTTGTCGCTCTATTGGGAGACCCAGACAATTGGGTGTATAGGCTATGCCTCCGGAGGCCGCACAAAGTATTACACTCAAAAGTGTTAAGCCCCTCCCCTTCTGCCTATACACTCCCCGTGCTCCCACGGGCTCCTCAGTTTTTTGCTTTGTGCGAAGGAGGTCAGACACGCACGCACAGCTCCACAGATTGGTCAGCAGCAGCTGCTGACCATGTCGGATGGAAGAAAAGTGGGCCCATATAGGGCCCCCAGCATGCTCCCTTCTCACCCCACTCTTGTCGGTGGTGTTGTAAGGTTGAGGTACCCATTGCGGGTACGGAGGCTGGAGCCCACATGCTGTTTTCCTTCCCCATCCCCCTCAGGGTTCTGGTGGAAGTGGGATCCTATCGGTCTCCAGGCACATGAGACCGTGCTTCATCCACAACTCCTGTGGAGCCTGCTGGATAGGAGCCGGGTATCGTTCAGGGACATGGCCCTGCTACTTAGAGGTACTCTGTGTCCCCGTGGGGACCGCGCACAGCAACACTCCAGCTTTGCTGGGTGTGCTAGTGCACCGGGGACCGCGGCGCTGACCGGGTTAATATGTGCCATTACACACTCAGCGTTGCTGAGTGTGTTTATGTATAGGGACTGCCGCATTGACCGCCACTGCCTTGGAAACACTGCGGCGCGGCTGGGACTTGTAGTGCGCCGGGGACTTCCACGCCGGCCGCGCTTTTACGGCGGCCGCGTTTATTACTAGAGTCCCCGGCTTTTTACGGCCTAGTTTCCTTTCCTCCCGCCCATAGCCCTGACAGGCAGGGGAAGGGCGGGACGCTGCACAGAACGAGCAGCACTGAGGGCTGGAGCATGCTTTGCATACTCCACTCCCCTCACTGTGCACAGTGCAGGCACCAGTTCCCGCTCTTTCTGGGTCACGCCCACGGCTCCCTCCTCTCCTCAGGACGCATTCCTGTCAGCTCCTCGGACGCTGCAGAGGGAGACAAAATCTGGGAGACCCAGGCAGGGACTCTGGTAGCATCACAACCGCTTTAAGCGGGTGGTAAGCAGCACCTGTGGTGCTAGCCCCATTGTGCAGTAGTGTAACATTATATGTTTATTTTACACTGTATAGTGCACAGTTGATTTCTGGCTATATACCCTATTGTGTTGCTCAGGGAAGATAATAGCATGGCGCCCACAAAAGGCAGGGGTGCCAAAACACAGGCTTATTATGCTGCCTGCTCCGCATGTACGACCACGCTGCCGGCAGGTTCCACTGACCCTCATTGTATACAGTGCTCGGGCCCTGTGACACTTACTCAGCCAGAGTTTCTGCTAAGAGGGGCCCAGGGGGAGCCACCTGCTGACAATGTCCAGGTGACGGGGACAGAGTTTGCAAAACTCTCTGAGACTATGGCTAAGATACTAGAAGCCTTGCAGTACAGGCCGGTATCTCAGCACAGGGACTCTGTTGAACCTTTGTTCCCTGGCCCCCCTCAGTTGGACCAACAATGTCCTCCCGGGGTATCTCATAGATCCCAGGCTGAGGGTTCTGACACAGACCCCAGCCCCAGACCGACTAAGCGAGCTCGCTTAGATTTTCCCTCGACATCATCATTGTATACAGGATTCTGATCCTGAGGGCGCTCTCAATCTTAATACTCCAGACGGGGACGCCATAGTGAACGATCTTATTGCATCCATCAATCAAATGCTGGATATTTCTCCCTCAGTTCCTCCAGCAGAGGAGTCGGCTTCTCAGCAGGAGAAATTCCGGTTCAGGTTCCCCAAGCGTACACCGAGTATGTTTCTGGACCACTCCGATTTCAGAGAGGCAGTCCAGAATCACCATGCTTGTCCAGATAAGCGTTTTTCTAAGCGCCTTAAGGATACACGTTATCCCCTTCCACCTGACGTGGTTAAAGGTTGGACTCAGTGTCCCAAAGTGGATCCTCCAATCTCCAGACTGGCGGCTAGATCCATACTTGCAGTGGAAGATGGGGCTTCACTCAAGGATGCCACTGACAGGCAGATGGAGCTCTGGTTGAAATCCATCTATGAAGCGATCGGCGCTTCTTTTGCCCCAGCATTCGCAGCCGTATGGGCGCTACAAGCTATCTCAGCAGGTCAAGCGCAAATTGAAGCAGCCACATGCACGTCCGCGCCACAAGTGGCGTCCATTACCACTCAGACCTTGGCATTTGCGTCTTACGCTATTAATGCTGTCCTGGACTCTGCGAGCCGTACGGCGGTGGCAGCCGCCAATTCGGTGGTACTCCGCAGGGCCTTGTGGCTACGGGAATGGAAGGCAGATTCTGCTTCCAAAAAGCGCTTAACCAGTTTGCCAATTTCTGGCGACAGATTGTTTGGCGAGCGTTTGGATGAAATCATCAAACAATCCAAGGGAAAGGATACATCCTTACCCCAGCCCAAACCGAACATACCCCAAAAGAGGAAGGGGCAGTCGAGGTTTCGGTCCTTTCGGGGCGCGGGCAGGTCCCAATTCTCCTCGTCCAAAAGGCCTCAGAAAGAGCAAAGGAACTCTGATGCATGGCGGTCTAAGTCACGTCCTAAAAAGACCACCGGAGGGGCAGCTAACAAAGCGGCTTCCTCATGACTTTCGACCTCATTCCGCATCCTCGGTCGGTGGCAGGCTCTCCCGCTTTTGCGACACCTGGCTGCCACGAATAAAAGACCGCTGGGTGAGAGACATTCTGTCTCACGGTTACAAGATAGAGTTAACCTCTCGTCCCCCGACTCGATTCTTCAGGTCATCCCCGCCTCCCGAGCGAGCCGAGGCTCTTCTGCAGGTGCTGGGCATTCTGAAGGCAGAAGGAGTGGTGGTCCCTGTTCCTCTTCAGCAACAGGGCCATGGTTTTTACTCCAAATTGTTTGTGGTCCCAAAGAAGGACGGGTCTTTTCGACCTGACCTGGACCTGAAACTTCTCAACAAACACGTAAAGACCAGGCGGTTCCGGATGGAATCCCTCCGCTCCGTCATCGCCTCAATGTCCCAAGGAGATTTCCTTGCATCGATCGATATCAAGGATGCTTATCTCCACGTACCGATTGCTCCAGAGCACCAGCGCTTCTTGCGCTTCGCCATAGGGAACGAACACCTGCAGTTCGTGGCACTGCCGTTCGGCCTGGCAACAGCCCCACGGGTTTTCACCAAGGTTATGGCTACTGTAGTAGCGGTCCTCCACTCTCAGGGTCACTCGGTGATCCCGTACTTGGACGATCTGTTGATCAAGGCACCCTCTCTAGAGGCATGCCAACACAGCCTCGACGCTACCCTGGAGACTCTCCAGAGTTTCGGGTGGATCATCAATTTCTTTGTCGCTCTATTGGGAGACCCAGACAATTGGGTGTATAGGCTATGCCTCCGGAGGCCACACAAAGTATTACACTCAAAAGTGTTAAGCCCCTCCCCTTCTGCCTATACACTCCCCGTGCTCCCACGGGCTCCTCAGTTTTTTGCTTTGTGCGAAGGAGGTCAGACACGCACGCACAGCTCCACAGATTGGTCAGCAGCAGCTGCTGACCATGTCGGATGGAAGAAAAGTGGGCCCATATAGGGCCCCCAGCATGCTCCCTTCTCACCCCACTCTTGTCGGTGGTGTTGTAAGGTTGAGGTACCCATTGCGGGTACGGAGGCTGGAGCCCACATGCTGTTTTCCTTCCCCATCCCCCTCAGGGTTCTGGTGGAAGTGGGATCCTATCGGTCTCCAGGCACATGAGACCGTGCTTCATCCACAACTCCTGTGGAGCCTGCTGGATAGGAGCCGGGTATCGTTCAGGGACATGGCCCTGCTACTTGGAGGTACTCTGTGTCCCCGTGGGGACCGCGCACAGCAACACTCCAGCTTTGCTGGGTGTGCTAGTGCACCGGGGACCGCGGCGCTGACCGGGTTAATATGTGCCATTACACACTCAGCGTTGCTGAGTGTGTTTATGTATAGGGACTGCCGCATTGACCGCCGCTGCCTTGGAAACACTGCGGCGCGGCTGGGACTTGTAGTGCGCCGGGGACTTCCACGCCGGCCGCGCTTTTACGGCGGCCGCGTTTATTACTAGAGTCCCCGGCTTTTTGCGGCCTAGTTTCCTTTCCTCCCGCCCATAGCCCTGACAGGCAGGGGAAGGGCGGGACGCTGCACAGAACGAGCAGCACTGAGGGCTGGAGCATGCTTTGCATACTCCACTCCCCTCACTGTGCACAGTGCAGGCACCAGTTCCCGCTCTTTCTGGGTCACGCCCACGGCTCCCTCCTCTCCTCAGGACGCATTCCTGTCAGCTCCTCGGACGCTGCAGAGGGGGACAAAATCTGGGGGACCCAGACAGGGACTCTGGTGGCCTCACAACCGCTTTAAGCGGGTGGTAAGCAGCACCTGTGGTGCTAGCCCCATTGTGCAGTAGTGTAACATTATATGTTTATTTTACACTGTATAGTGCACAGTTGATTTCTGGCTATATACCCTATTGTGTTGCTCAGGGAAGATAATAGCATGGCGCCCACAAAAGGCAGGGGTGCCAAAACACAGGCTTATTATGCTGCCTGCGCCGCATGTACGACCACGCTGCCGGCAGGTTCCACTGACCCTCATTGTATACAGTGCTCGGGCCCTGTGACACTTACTCAGCCAGAGTTTCTGCTAAGAGGGGCCCAGGGGGAGCCACCTGCTGACAATGTCCAGGTGACGGGGACAGAGTTTGCAAAACTCTCTGAGACTATGGCTAAGATACTAGAAGCCTTGCAGTACAGGCCGGTATCTCAGCACAGGGACTCTGTTGAACCTTTGTTCCCTGGCCCCCCTCAGTTGGACCAACAATGTCCTCCCGGGGTATCTCATAGATCCCAGGCTGAGGGTTCTGACACAGACCCCAGCCCCAGACCGACTAAGCGAGCTCGCTTAGATTTTCCCTCGACATCATCATATTGTTCAGGGTCTCAGCGAGGGGAATCTCGAGTTGATGAAGCGGAGGTAGCTGATCAGGATTCTGATCCTGAGGGCGCTCTCAATCTTAATACTCCAGACGGGGACGCCATAGTGAACGATCTTATTGCATCCATCAATCAAATGCTGGATATTTCTCCCTCAGTTCCTCCAGCAGAGGAGTCGGCTTCTCAGCAGGAGAAATTCCGGTTCAGGTTCCCCAAGCGTACACCGAGTATGTTTCTGGACCACTCCGATTTCAGAGAGGCAGTCCAGAATCACCATGCTTGTCCAGATAAGCGTTTTTCTAAGCGCCTTAAGGATACACGTTATCCCTTTCCACCTGACGTGGTTAAAGGTTGGACTCAGTGTCCCAAAGTGGATCCTCCAATCTCCAGACTGGCGGCTAGATCCATACTTGCAGTGGAAGATGGGGCTTCACTCAAGGATGCCACTGACAGGCAGATGGAGCTCTGGTTGAAATCCATCTATGAAGCGATCGGCGCTTCTTTTGCCCCAGCATTCGCAGCCGTATGGGCGCTACAAGCTATCTCAGCAGGTCAAGCGCAAATTGAAGCAGCCACTTGCACGTCCGCGCCACAAGTGGCGTCCATTACCACTCAGACCTCGGCATTTGCGTCTTACGCTATTAATGCTGTCCTGGACTCTGCGAGCCGTACGGCGGTGGCAGCCGCCAATTCGGTGGTACTCCGCAGGGCCTTGTGGCTACGGGAATGGAAGGCAGATTCTGCTTCCAAAAAGCGCTTAACCAGTTTGCCAATTTCTGGCGACAGATTGTTTGGCGAGCGTTTGGATGAAATCATCAAACAATCCAAGGGAAAGGAGACATCCTTACCCCAGCCCAAACCGAACATACCCCAAAAGAGGAGAGGGCAGTCGAGGTTTCGGTCCTTTCGGGGCGCGGGCAGGTCCCAATTCTCCTCGTCCAAAAGGCCTCAGAAAGAGCAAAGGAACTCTGATGCATGGCGGTCTAAGTCACGTCCTAAAAAGACCACCGGAGGGGCAGCTAACAAAGCGGCTTCCTCATGACTTTCGACCTCCTCATTCCGCATCCTCGGTCGGTGGCAGGCTCTCCCGCTTTTGCGACACCTGGCTGCCACGAATAAAAGACCGCTGGGTGAGAGACATTCTGTCTCACGGTTACAAGATAGAGTTCACCTCTCGTCCCCCGACTCGATTCTTCAGGTCATCCCCGCCTCCCGAGCGAGCCGAGGCTCTTCTGCAGGCGCTGGGCATTCTGAAGGCAGAATGAGTGGTGATTCCTGTTCCTCTTCAGCAACAGGGCCATGGTTTTTACTCCAACTTGTTTGTGGTCCCAAAGAAGGACGGGTCTTTTCGACCTGTCCTGGACCTGAAACTTCTCAACAAACACGTAAAGACCAGGCGGTTCCGGATGGAATCCCTCCGCTCCGTCATCGCCTCAATGTCCCAGGGAGATTTCCTTGCATCGATCGATATCAAGGATGCTTATCTCCACGTACCGATTGCTCCAGAGCACCAGCGCTTCTTGCGCTTCGCCATAGGGAACGAACACCTGCAGTTCGTGGCACTGCCGTTCGGCCTGGCAACAGCCCCACGGGTTTTCACCAAGGTTATGGCTACTGTAGTAGCGGTCCTCCACTCTCAGGGTCACTCGGTGATCCCGTACTTGGACGATCTGTTGATCAAGGCACCCTCTCTAGAGGCATGCCAACACAGCCTCGACGCTACCCTGGAGACTCTCCAGAGTTTCGGGTGGATCATCAATTTTCCAAAGTCAAATCTGACACCGGCCCAATCGCTGACATACCTTGGCATGGAGTTTCATACCCTCTCAGCGATAGTGAAGCTTCCGCTGATCAAGCAGCGGTCACTACAGACAGGGGTACAATCTCTCCTTCAAGGTCGGTCACACACCTTGAGACGCCTCATGCACTTCCTGGGGAAGATGGTGGCAGAAATGGAGGCAGTTCCTTTCGCGCAGTTTCACCTGCGTCCTCTTCAATGGGACATCCTTCGCAAATGGGACAGGAAGCCGACGTCCCTCGACAGGAAAGTTTCCCTCTCGCAGGCGACCAAAGCTTCCCTTCGGTGGTGGCTTCTTCCCACTTCATTATCAAAAGGGAAATCCTTCCTACCCCCATCCTGGGAGGTGGTCACGACGGACGCGAGTCTGTCAGGGTGGGGAGCGGTTTTTCTCCACCACAGGGCTCAGGGTACGTGGACCCAGCAAGAGTCCTCGCTTCAGATCAATGTTCTTGAAATACGGGCAGTGTATCTTGCCCTGAAAGCGTTTCAGCAGTGGCTGGAAGGCAAGCAGATCAGAATTCAGTCAGACAATTCCACAGCGGTGGCATACATCAACCACCAAGGCGGCACACGCAGTCGGCAAGCCTTCCAGGAAGTCCGGCGGATTCTACTGTGGGTGGAAGCCACGGCCTCCACCATCTCCGCAGTTCACATTCCAGGCGTGGAAAACTGGGAAGCAGATTATCTCAGTCGCCAGGGCATGGATGCAGGGGAATGGTCCCTTCACCCGGACGTGTTTCAGGAGATCTGTTGCCGCTGGGGGGTGCCGGACGTCGATCTCATGGCGTCCCGGCACAACAACAAGGTACCAGCGTTCATGGCACGGTCTCAAGATCCCAGAGCTCTGGCGGCAGACGCCTTAGTTCAGGATTGGTCGCAGTTTCAGCTCCCTTATGTGTTTCCTCCGCTGGCACTGTTGCCCAGAGTGTTACGCAAGATCAGGGCCGACTGCAGCCGCGTCATCCTCGTCGCTCCAGACTGGCCGAGGCGGTCGTGGTACCCGGATCTGTGGCATCTCACGGTCGGCCAACCGTGGGCACTACCAGACCGACCAGACTTGCTATCTCAAGGGCCGTTTTTCCATCTGAATTCTGCGGCCCTCAACCTGACTGTGTGGCCATTGAGTCCTGGATCCTAGCGTCTTCAGGGTTATCTCAAGACGTCATTGCCACTATGAGACAAGCTAGGAAACCAACGTCCGCCAAGATCTACCACAGGACGTGGAAAATTTTCCTGTCGTGGTGCTCTGCTCAGGGTATTTCTCCCTGGCCTTTTGCCTTGCCCACTTTTCTGTCCTTCCTTCAATCTGGACTGGGAAAGGGGTTTGTCGCTCGGCTCCCTTAAGGGACAAGTCTCGGCGCTCTCTGTGTTTTTTCCAGAAGCGGCTAGCCAGACTTCCACAGGTACGCACGTTCCTGCAGGGGGTTTGTCACATCGTCCCTCCATACAAGCGGCCGTTAGAACCCTGGGATCTGAACAGGGTGCTGACGGTTCTTCAGAAACCACCATTCGAGCCAATGAGGGATATTTCTCTCTCACGCCTTTCGCAGAAAGTGGTTTTCCTAGTTGCAGTCACTTCACTTAGGAGAGTGTCTGAGCTAGCAGCGCTGTCATGCAAAGCCCCTTTCCTGGTGTTTCACCAGGACAAGGTGGTTCTGCGTCCGGTTCCGGAATTTCTCCCTAAGGTGGTATCCCCCTTTCATCTCAATCAGGATATCTCCTTACCTTCTTTTTGTCCTCATCCAGTTCACCAATGTGAAAAGGATTTGCACTTGTTAGATCTGGTGAGAGCACTCAGACTCTACATTTCTCGTACGGCGCCCCTGCGCCGCTCGGATGCACTCTTTGTCCTTGTCGCTGGCCAGCGTAAAGGGTCACAGGCTTCCAAATCAACCCTGGCTCGGTGGATCAAGGAGCCAATTATCGAAGCTTACCGTTCGGCTGGGCTTCCGGTTCCCTCAGGGCTGAAGGCCCATTCTACCAGAGCCGTGGGCGCGTCCTGGGCTTTGAGGCACCAGGCTACGGCTCAGCAGGTGTGTCAGGCGGCTGCCTGGTCGAGCCTGCACACTTTCATGAAGCACTATCAGGTGCATACCTACGCTTCGGCGGATGCCAGCCTAGGTAGACGAGTCCTTCAGGCGGCGGTTGCCCACCTGTAGGAAGAGGCCGTTTTACGGCTCTCTTACGAGGTATTATTTTACCCACCCAGGGACTGCTTTTGGACGTCCCAATTGTCTGGGTCTCCCAATAGAGCGACAAAGAAGAAGGGAATTTTGTTTACTTACCGTAAATTCCTTTTCTTCTAGCTCTAATTGGGAGACCCAGCACCCGCCCCTGTTTTTTTGTGTACACATGTTTGTTCATGTTGAATGGTTTCAGTTCTCCGATATTCCTTCGGATTGAAGTTACTTTAAACCAGTTCATAATTCTTTTTCCTCCTTCTTGCTTTTGCACCAAAACTGAGGAGCCCGTGGGAGCACGGGGAGTGTATAGGCAGAAGGGGAGGGGCTTAACACTTTTGAGTGTAATACTTTGTGCGGCCTCCGGAGGCATAGCCTATACACCCAATTGTCTGGGTCTCCCAATTAGAGCTAGAAGAAAAGGAATTTACGGTAAGTAAACAAAATTCCCTTCTTTCCAAAGTCAAATCTGACACCGGCCCAATCGCTGACATACCTTGGCATGGAGTTTCATACCCTCTCAGCGATAGTGAAGCTTCCGCTGATCAAGCAGCGGTCACTACAGACAGGGGTACAATCTCTCCTTCAAGGTCGGTCACACACCTTGAGACGCCTCATGCACTTCCTGGGGAAGATGGTGGCAGCAATGGAGGCAGTTCCTTTCGCGCAGTTTCACCTGCGTCCTCTTCAATGGGACATCCTTCGCAAATGGGACAGGAAGCCGACGTCCCTCGACAGGAACGTCTCCCTCTCGCAGGCGACCAAAGCTTCCCTTCGGTGGTGGCTTCTTCCCACTTCATTATCGAAAGGGAAATCCTTCCTACCCCCATCCTGGGAGGTGGTCACGACGGACGCGAGTCTGTCAGGGTGGGGAGCGGTTTTTCTCCACCACAGGGCTCAGGGTACGTGGACCCAGCAAGAGTCCTCGCTTCAGATCAATGTTCTGGAAATACGGGCAGTGTATCTTGCCCTGAAAGCGTTTCAGCAGTGGCTGGAAGGCAAGCAGATCAGAATTCAGTCAGACAATTCCACAGCGGTGGCATACATCAACCACCAAGGCGGCACACGCAGTCGGCAAGCCTTCCAGGAAGTCCGGCGGATTCTACTGTGGGTGGAAGCCACGGCCTCCACCATCTCCGCAGTTCACATTCCAGGCGTGGAAAACTGGGAAGCAGATTATCTCAGTCGCCAGGGCATGGATGCAGGGGAATGGTCCCTTCACCCGGACGTGTTTCAGGAGATCTGTTGCCGCTGGGGGGTGCCGGACGTCGATCTCATGGCGTCCCGGCACAACAACAAGGTACCAGCGTTCATGGCACGGTCTCAAGATCCCAGAGCTCTGGCGGCAGACGCCTTAGTTCAGGATTGGTCGCAGTTTCAGCTCCCTTATGTGTTTCCTCCGCTGGCACTGTTGCCCAGAGTGTTACGCAAGATTAGGGCCGACTGCAGCCGCGTCATCCTCGTCGCTCCAGACTGGCCGAGGCGGTCGTGGTACCCGGATCTGTGGCATCTCACGGTCGGCCAACCGTGGGCACTACCAGACCGACCAGACTTGCTATCTCAAGGGCCGTTTTTCCATCTGAATTCTGCGGCCCTCAACCTGACTGTGTGGCCATTGAGTCCTGGATCCTAGCGTCTTCAGGGTTATCTCAAGACGTCATTGCCACTATGAGACAAGCTAGGAAACCAACGTCCGCCAAGATCTACCACAGGACGTGGAAAATTTTCCTGTCGTGGTGCTCTGCTCAGGGTATTTCTCCCTGGCCTTTTGCCTTGCCCACTTTTCTGTCCTTCCTTCAATCTGGACTGGGAAAGGGGTTTGTCGCTCGGCTCCCTTAAGGGACAAGTCTCGGCGCTCTCTGTGTTTTTTCCAGAAGCGCCTAGCCAGACTTCCACAGGTACGCACGTTCCTGCAGGGGGTTTGTCACATCGTCCCTCCATACAAGCGGCCGTTAGAACCCTGGGATCTGAACAGGGTGCTGACGGTTCTTCAGAAACCACCATTCGAGCCAATGAGGGATATTTCTCTCTCACGCCTTTCGCAGAAAGTGGTTTTCCTAGTTGCAGTCACTTCACTTAGGAGAGTGTCTGAGCTAGCAGCGCTGTCATGCAAAGCCCCTTTCCTGGTGTTTCACCAGGACAAGGTGGTTCTGCGTCCGGTTCCGGAATTTCTCCCTAAGGTGGTATCGCCCTTTCATCTCAATCAGGATATCTCCTTACCTTCTTTTTGTCCTCATCCAGTTCACCAATGTGAAAAGGATTTGCACTTGTTAGATCTGGTGAGAGCACTCAGACTCTACATTTCTCGTACGGCGCCCCTGCGCCGCTCGGATGCACTCTTTGTCCTTGTCGCTGGCCAGCGTAAAGGGTCACAGGCTTCCAAATCAACCCTGGCTCGGTGGATCAAGGAGCCAATTATCGAAGCTTACCGTTCGGCTGGGCTTCCGGTTCCCTCAGGGCTGAAGGCCCATTCTACCAGAGCCGTGGGCGCGTCCTGGGCTTTGAGGCACCAGGCTACGGCTCAGCAGGTGTGTCAGGCGGCTGCCTGGTCGAGCCTGCACACTTTCATGAAGCACTATCAGGTGCATACCTACGCTTCGGCGGATGCCAGCCTAGGTAGACGAGTCCTTCAGGCGGCGGTTGCCCACCTGTAGGAAGAGGCCGTTTTACGGCTCTCTTACGAGGTATTATTTTACCCACCCAGGGACTGCTTTTGGACGTCCCAATTGTCTGGGTCTCCCAATAGAGCGACAAAGAAGAAGGGAATTTTGTTTACTTACCGTAAATTCCTTTTCTTCTAGCTTTAATTGGGAGACCCAGCACCCGCCCCTGTTTTTTTGTGTACACATGTTTGTTCATGTTGAATGGTTTCAGTTCTCCGATATTCCTTCGGATTGAAGTTACTTTAAACCAGTTCATAATTCTTTTTCCTCCTTCTTGCTTTTGCACCAAAACTGAGGAGCCCGTGGGAGCACGGGGAGTGTATAGGCAGAAGGGGAGGGGCTTAACACTTTTGAGTGTAATACTTTGTGCGGCCTCCGGAGGCATAGCCTATACACCCAATTGTCTGGGTCTCCCAATTAGAGCTAGAAGAAAAGGAATTTACGGTAAGTAAACAAAATTCCCTTCTTTCCAAAGTCAAATCTGACACCGGCCCAATCGCTGACATACCTTGGCATGGAGTTTCATACCCTCTCAGCGATAGTGAAGCTTCCGCTGATCAAGCAGCGGTCACTACAGACAGGGGTACAATCTCTCCTTCAAGGTCGGTCACACACCTTGAGACGCCTCATGCACTTCCTGGGGAAGATGGTGGCAGCAATGGAGGCAGTTCCTTTCGCGCAGTTTCACCTGCGTCCTCTTCAATGGGACATCCTTTGCAAATGGGACAGGAAGCCGACGTCCCTCGACAGGAACGTCTCCCTCTCGCAGGCGACCAAAGCTTCCCTTCGGTGGTGGCTTCTTCCCACTTCATTATCGAAAGGGAAATCCTTCCTACCCCCATCCTGGGAGGTGGTCACGACGGACGCGAGTCTGTCAGGGTGGGGAGCGGTTTTTCTCCACCACAGGGCTCAGGGTACGTGGACCCAGCAAGAGTCCTCGCTTCAGATCAATGTTCTGGAAATACGGGCAGTGTATCTTGCCCTGAAAGCGTTTCAGCAGTGGCTGGAAGGCAAGCAGATCAGAATTCAGTCAGACAATTCCACAGCGGTGGCATACATCAACCACCAAGGCGGCACACGCAGTCGGCAAGCCTTCCAGGAAGTCCGGCGGATTCTACTGTGGGTGGAAGCCACGGCCTCCACCATCTCCGCAGTTCACATTCCAGGCGTGGAAAACTGGGAAGCAGATTATCTTAGTCGCCAGGGCATGGACGCAGGGGAATGGTCCCTTCACCCGGACGTGTTTCAGGAGATCTGTTGCCGCTGGGGGGTGCCGGACGTCGATCTCATGGCGTCCCGGCACAACAACAAGGTACCAGCGTTCATGGCACGGTCTCAAGATCCCAGAGCTCTGGCGGCAGACGCCTTAGTTCAGGATTGGTCGCAGTTTCAGCTCCCTTATGTGTTTCCTCCGCTGGCACTGTTGCCCAGAGTGTTACGCAAGATCAGGGCCGACTGCAGCCGCGTCATCCTCGTCGTTCCAGACTGGCCGAGGCGGTCGTGGTACCCGGATCTGTGGCATCTCACGGTCGGCCAACCGTGGGCACTACCAGACCGACCAGACTTGCTATCTCAAGGGCCGTTTTTCCATCTGAATTCTGCGGCCCTCAACCTGACTGTGTGGCCATTGAGTCCTGGATCCTAGCGTCTTCAGGGTTATCTCAAGACGTCATTGCCACTATGAGACAAGCTAGGAAACCAACGTCCGCCAAGATCTATCACAGGACGTGGAAAATTTTCCTGTCATGGTGCTCTGCTCAGGGTATTTCTCCCTGGCCTTTTGCCTTGCCCACTTTTCTGTCCTTCCTTCAATCTGGACTGGAAAAGGGTTTGTCGCTCGGCTCCCTTAAGGGACAAGTCTCGGCGCGCTCTGTGTTTTTCCAGAAGCGCCTAGCCAGACTTCCACAGGTACGCACGTTCCTGCAGGGGGTTTGTCACATCTTCCCTCCATACAAGCGGTCGTTAGAACCCTGGGATCTGAACAGGGTGCTGACGGTTCTTCAGAAACCACCATTCGAGCCAATGAGGGATATTTCTCTCTCACGCCTTTCGCAGAAAGTGGTTTTCCTAGTTGCAAGAGTGTCTGAGCTAGCAGCGCTGTCATGCAAAGCCCCTTTCCTGGTGTTTCACCAGGACAAGGTGGTTCTGCGTCCGGTTCCGGAATTTCTCCCTAAGGTGGTATCCCCCTTTCATCTCAATCAGGATATCTCCTTACCTTCTTTTTGTCCTCATCCAGTTCACCAATGTGAAAAGGATTTGCACTTGTTAGATCTGGTGAGAGCACTCAGACTCTACATTTCTCGTACGGCGCCCCTGCGCCGCTCGGATGCACTCTTTGTCCTTGTCGCTGGCCAGCGTAAAGGGTCACAGGCTTCCAAATCAACCCTGGCTCGGTGGATCAAGGAGCCAATTATCGAAGCTTACCGTTCGGCTGGGCTTCCGGTTCCCTCAGGACTGAAGGCCCATTCTACCAGAGCCGTGGGCGCGTCCTGGGCTTTGAGGCACCAGTCTACGGCTCAGCAGGTGTGTCAGGCGGCTACCTGGTCGAGCCTCCACACTTTCACGAAGCACTATCAGGTGCATACCTATGCTTCGGCGGATGCCAGCCTAGGTAGACGAGTCCTTCAGGCGGCGGTTGCCCACCTGTAGGAAGGGGCCGTTTTACGGCTCTCTTACGAGGTATTATTTTACCCACCCAGGGACTGCTTTTGGACGTCCCAATTGTCTGGGTCTCCCAATAGAGCGACAAAGAAGAAGGGAATTTTGTTTACTTACCGTAAATTCCTTTTCTTCTAGCTCTAATTGGGAGACCCAGCACCCGCCCCTGTTTTCTTCGGCGCTCCATTGGGAGACCCAGACGATTGGGTGTATAGCTACTGCCTCCGGAGGCCACACAAAGCATTACACTAAAAAGTGTAAGGCCCCTCCCCTTCTGGCTATACACCCCCCGTGGGATCACGGGCTGCTCAGTTTTTCAAGCTTTGTGCGAAGGAGGTCAGACATCCACGCATAGCTCCACTGTTTTAGTCAGCAGCAGCTGCTGACTATGTCGGATGGAAGAAAAGAGGGCCCATATAGGGCCCCCAGCATGCTCCCTTCTCACCCCATTCCTATTGGCGGTGTTTGTTAAGGTTGAGGTACCCATTGCGGGTACGGAGGCTGGAGCCCACATGCTGCTTTCCTTCCCCATCCCCCTGAGGGGCTCTGAGGAAGTGGGATCTTACCGGCCCCCAAGCCCTGAGGCCGGGCTCCATCCACAGACCCGTAGAACCTGCTGGATACGGAGCTGGGTACCGTTCAGGGACAAGGCCCTGCAACATTCAGGTACTCTGTGTCCCCGTATGGACAGGCCGCGCACACTCCAGACTTGCTGGGTGTGCTAGTGCGCCGGGGACAGTAGCGCTGCGCGCGGGGGTTACAGTCACTGCAGCTTCTCTGAGGGACTTTATGTGTTGGGGACCGCCGCGCCGGCCGCCCCTGGAGCGGCGGCGCGGCTGAGACTTGTGGTGCGCCGGGGACTTCGCGCCGACCAGACGGCGGCGCTTATAAATCTAGTCCCCGGCTTTTGCGGCCTAGCTCCGCTTCGTTCCCGCCCCCACCCTGTCAATCAGGGAAAGGGAGAGACGCTGTTCTATAGTCAGCGCCGAGGGCTGGAGTCTTATTTACATACTCCAGCCCTCTCACTGGGCACAGTGGGACGCAAGTTTCCCGCTTTTCGTCTGAACACACCCAGGGCCCGCCCCTCTCCACAGGACGCCGGCAGCCATTCCTGCATGCAGTCTGGCTGGGGAACGGACACAGGCTCTGGGAGACCCAGACAAGGGATTCGGGCGACCACACACCCGCGTTAAGCGGGCGGTAAGCAGCACATTAGTGCTGGCCCCACTAGTGCCACAGTGTTATATTGGTGTACTTTTTTCTCTGTACCATATATATATATATATATATTGCACTGTAAGGTCGCTTCTTGGCTGTATACCCTATATTGCTCTGAGGAGACAACAACATGTCATCCGCAAAACGCAGGGGTGCCAAGAAACAGGCTGTATACGCTGCTTGTGCCGCTTGTGGGGCTGATCTACCGGCAGGTTCCAATGACCCCCATTGTGTGCAATGTTCGGTCCCTGTGCCACTTCGTCAGCCGGAGTCTATGGTGGTAGTGGCCCAGGCAGAGTCACCGGTGAACCCTGTTCCGGTGACGGGGACAGAGTTTTCAGTTTTTGCTGACAAGATGTCTGTGACTATGACAAAAATCCTAGAGACCTTGCAGGCCAGGCCAGTTCCTCAGACCATGGACACTGCTGTGTCAATGTTCCCCGGTCCCCCTCAGTTGGAGCTAATCCGTGCTTCTAGGGGGTCCCAGGCATCTCAGGCTGAAGGCTCTGACTCGGATGACAGTCCCAGGCAGCCTAAGCGAGCTCGCTGGGAGAGACCCTCCACGTCATCACGCTGGTCAGGGTCTCAGCGAGACGAGTCTCTGTATGATGAGACAGAGGAGGGTGATCAGGAGTCTAACCCTGAGACCGCTCTCAATCTGGATACTCCTGATGGTGACGCCATGGTAAATAACCTTATAGCGGCCATCAATAGACTGTTGGATATTTCTCCCCCAGCCCCTTCAGCAGAAGAGGCAGCTGCACAGCAGGAGAAGTTCCAGTTCAGGTATCCCAAGCGTAAACTGAGTACTTTTCTGGACCACGCTGACTTCAGAGAATCAGTCCAGAAACACCATGCTTATCCAGACAAGCGTTTCTCCAAACGTCTTAAGGATACACGTTATCCCTTTCCCCCTGACGTGGTCAAACGCTGGACCCAGTGTCCAAAGGTGGATCCCCCAATCTCCAGGCTTGCGGCTAGATCCATAGTTGCAGTGGAGGATGGGGCTTCACTTAAAGATGCCAATGACAGACAGATGGACCTTTGGTTGAAATCTGTCTATGAAGCTATCGGCGCGTCGTTTGCTCCAGCATTCGCGGCCGTGTGGGCACTCCAAGCTATTTCAGCTGGTCTGGCACAGGTGGACTCTATCATACGTCCAGCAGTGCCGCAAGTGGAGTCCTTAACTTCGCAAATGTCTGCGTTTGCGACCTACGCTATCAACGCTGTCCTGGACTCTACGAGCCGTACCTCAATGGCGTCCGCCAACTCTGTGGTTTTGCGCAGAGCCCTGTGGTTAAAGGAATGGAAAGCGGATTCTGCTTCCAAAAAATGTTTAACCAGCTTGCCATTATCTGTAGACAGACTGTTTGGTGAGCAATTGGCGGAAATCATTAAACAGTCCAAGGGTAAAGACTCCTCCTTACCCCAGCCCAGATCAAGCAAACCTCAACAGAGGAGGTGGCAGTCGAGGTTTCGGTCCTTTCGAGGCTCGGGCAAGGCCCAATTCTCCTCGTCCAAAGGGACTCAGAAGGAGCAAAGGAGCTCAGATTCCTGGCGGGCTCACTCACGCCCCAAGAAAGCAACCGGAGGAACCGCTTCCAAGGCGGCTGCCTCATGACTTTCGGCCTCCTCCCTCCGCATCCTCGGTCGGTGGCAGGCTCTCCCGCTTTGGCGACATTTGGCTGCCACAGGTCAAGGACCGGTGGGTAACAGACATTTTGTCTCACGGGTACAGGATAGAGTTCAGTTCTCGTCCTCCGCCTCGGTTCTTCAGAACTTCCCCACATCCCGACCGAGCAGATGCCCTTCTGCAGGCGGTGGGCTCTCTAAGAGCAGAAGGAGTGGTGATCCCTGTTCCTCTTCAGGAACAAGGGCAAGGTTTTTACTCCAATCTCTTTGTGGTTCCAAAAAAGGACGGCTCGTTCCGTCCTGTTCTGGACCTAAAACTGCTCAACAAGCATGTGAACGCCAGGCGGTTCCGGATGGAATCCCTCCGCTCCGTCATTGCCTCAATGTCTCAAGGAGATTTCCTTGCATCAATAGACATCAAAGATGCTTATCTCCACGTGCCGATTGCTACAGAACACCAACGTTTTCTACGTTTCGTGATAGGAGACGACCATCTTCAGTTCGTAGCTCTGCCATTTGGTCTGGCGACAGCCCCACGGGTTTTCACCAAGGTCATGGCGGCAGTGGTAGCAGTCTTGCACTCTCAGGGACACTCGGTGATCCCTTACTTGGACGATCTACTTGTCAAAGCACCCTCTCAAGAGGCATGCCAACTCAGCCTGAATGTTGCGCTGGAGACTCTCCAGACTTTCGGGTGGATCATCAACTTTTCAAAGTCAAATCTGTCACCGACTCAATCACTAACGTATCTTGGCATGGAGTTTCATACTCTCTCAGCGATAGTGAAGCTTCCGCTGGACAAGCAGCGGTCACTACAGACAGGGGTGCAGTCTCTCCTTCATGGTCAGTCGCACCCCTTAAGGCGCCTCATGCACTTCCTAGGGAAGATGGTGGCAGCAATGGAGGCAGTCCCGTTTGCGCAGTTTCATCTGCGCCCACTTCAATGGGACATTCTCCGCCAATGGGACGGGAAGTCAACTTCCCTGGACAGGAAAGTCTCCCTTTCCCAGACGGCCAAGGACTCTCTGCAATGGTGGCTTCTTCCCACCTCATTATCACAGGGAAGATCCTTCCTACCCCCATCCTGGGCGGTGGTCACGACAGACGCGAGTCTGTCAGGGTGGGGAGCAGTTTTTCTCCACCACAGGGCTCAGGGTACGTGGACTCAGCAGGAGTCCACCCTTCAGATCAATGTTCTGGAAATCAGGGCAGTGTATCTTGCCCTACTAGCCTTCCGGCAGTGGCTGGAAGGGAAGCAGATCCGAATTCAGTCGGACAACTCCACAGCGGTGGCATACATCAACCACCAAGGAGGGACACGCAGTCGGCAAGCCTTCCAGGAAGTCCGGCGGATTCTAATGTGGGTGGAAGACACGGCATCCACCATATCCGCAGTTCACATCCCGGGCGTAGAAAACTGGGAAGCAGACTTCCTCAGTTGCCAGGGTATGGACGCAGGGGAATGGTCCCTTCACCCGGACGTGTTTCAGGAAATCTGTCGCCGCTGGGGGGTGCCGGACGTCGACCTAATGGCGTCTCGGCACAACAACAAGGTCCCGGCCTTCATGGCGCGGTCTCGCGATCAAAGAGCTCTGGCGGCAGACGCCTTAGTGCAAGATTGGTCGCAGTTCCGGCTCCCTTATGTGTTTCCACCTCTGGCACTCTTGCCCAGAGTGCTACGCAAGATCAGATCCGATTGCAGCCGCGTCATACTCGTCGCTCCAGACTGGCCGAGGAGGTCGTGGTACCCGGATCTGTGGCATCTCACGGTCGGCCAACCGTGGACACTACCAGACCGACCAGACTTACTGTCCCAAGGGCCGTTTTTCCATCGGAATTCTGCGGCCCTGAACCTGACTGTGTGGCCATTGAGTCCTGGATCCTAGCGTCTTCAGGATTATCCCAAGGGGTCGTTGCCACCATGGGACAGGCTAGGAAGTCCACTTCTGCTAAGATCTACCACAGAACGTGGAGGATTTTCTTATCCTGGTGCTCTGCACAAGGAGTATCCCCCTGGCCATTCGCGTTACCTACTTTTCTTTCCTTCCTGCAATCTGGGTTGGAAAAGGGCTTGTCGCTCGGCTCCCTTAAAGGGCAAGTCTCGGCACTATCCGTGTTTTTTCAGAAGCGTCTAGCACGACTTTCTCAAGTGCGCACGTTCCTGCAGGGGGTTTGTCATATCGTCCCTCCGTACAGACGGCCGTTAGATCCATGGGATCTAAACAGGGTATTAGTTGCTCTCCAGAAGACGCCTTTAGAGCCTCTGAGGGATGTTTCACTTTCTCGACTCTCACAGAAAGTGGCCTTTCTGGTAGCGGTCACGTCTCTTCGGAGAGTGTCTGAGCTAGCAGCGCTGTCATCCAAGGCTCCCTTCCTGGTGTTCCACCAGGACAAGGTAGTGCTGCGCCCCATTCAGGAGTTTCTCCCTAAGGTGGTATCCTCTTTTCATCTTAATCAGGATATTTCCTTACCTTCCTTTTATCCTCATCCAGTTCATCGGTATGAAAAGGATTTGCATTTGCTAGATCTGGTGAGAGCACTCAGAATCTACATTTCTTCGTCGCTCCATTGGGAGACCCAGACGATTGGGTGTATAGCACTGCCTCCGGAGGCCACACAAAGCATTACACTAAAAAGTGTAAGGCCCCTCCCCTTCTGGGTATACACCCCCCGTGGGATCACGGGCTGCTCAGTTTTTCAAGCTTTGTGCGAAGGAGGTCAGACATCCACGCATAGCTCCACTGTTTTTAGTCAGCAGCAGCTGCTGACTATGTCGGTTGGAAGAAAAGTGGGCCCATATGGGGCCCCCAGCATGCTCCCTTCTCACCCCACTCTTGTTGGGTGTTTGTTAAGGTTGAGGTACCCATTGCGGGTACGGAGGCTGGAGCCCACATGCTGTTTTCCTTCCCCATCCCCCCTCAGGGCTCTGGGTGAAGTGGGATCTTACAGGTCTCCAGGCACTGAGACCGGGCTCCATCCACAGACCCAGAGAACCTGCTGGATATGGAGCTGAGTATCGTCAGGGACAGGGCCCTGCTACATTAAGGTACTCTGTGTCCCCGGGCAAGCGCGCACACACACACCAACATTGCTGGGAGTGTTTGTGCGCCGGGGGCAACAGCGCGGAGCGCTCGTGCTATTATTCACTGCAGCTTTGCTGAGTGAATTTATGTGTTGGGAACTGCCGCGCCGGCCGCTGCTGGGTGTTTTTTACACTGTGGCGCGGCTGGGACTTGTGGTGCGCCGGGGACTTCCGCGCTGGCCGTGCACGAGGACGGCCGCGCTTATTACTCGAGTCCCCGGCTTTGCGGCCTAGTTTTCGTTTCGTTCCCGCCCCCAGCCCTGCCAGTCAGGGGAGAGGCGGGACGCTGTACAGACAGTCAGCGCCGAGGGCTGGAGTCTGCTTTGCATTCTCCAGCCCCCTTCACTGGACACAGTGGGACGCCAGTTTCCCGCTCTTGTCTGGGGCACGCCCACGGCCCGCCCCTCTTCACAGGACGCCGGCAGCCATTCCTGCACGCAGTCCGAGCTGGGGACCGGAGACAAGCTCTGGGCAACCAGTCACAGGGCTCTGGCGACCACACACCCGCGTTATAGGCGGGCGGTAAGCAGCACCTGAAGTGCTGACCCCACTAAATACCGAAGTGTCCATTTGTATTTTATGCCTGTATGCTATACACTGCACTGTAGGTCGCTATTTTTGGCTATATGCCCTCCTAGATGGCGAGATAACAGCAGCAAAAAAGCAAGGGTGCTAAGGCACAGGCTTTCTTTGCTGCTTGTACTGCATGTGCTGAAGTGTTCATTTGTACTTATGCTTGTATGCTATACATTGCACTGTACGGTCGCTATTCTTGGCTATATACTATCCTAGATGGCTAGACAACAGCAGCAAAAAAGCAAGGGTGCCAAGGCACAGGCTTTATAGGCTGCTTGTATTGCATGTGCTGAAGTGTTCATTTGTACTTATGCTTGTATGCTATACATTGCACTGTACGGTCGCTACTCTTGGCTATATTCTCCTAGATGGCTGGACAACAGCAGCAAAAAAGCAAGGGTGCCAAGGCACAGGCTTTCTATGCTGCTTGTATTGCATGTGCTGAAGTGTTCATTTGTACTTATGCTTGTATGCTATACATTGCATGTACGGTCGCTATTCTTGGCTATATTCTCCTAGATGGCTAGACTACAGCAGCAAAAAAGCAACACAGGCTTTCTATGCTGCTTTTTCTGCACGTGATACTGTTCCACCCCATTGTGGGCAATGCTACCCTGTAGCACTGGGTCAGCCGGGGTCTCTACTAGAGGTGGCCAAAGGAACCACCTGTGAACCCTGTCCAGGGACAGGGACGGAGTTGCAGTTTCGGCTGATAGATTGTCCTGGGATAGAGACTTTGCAGTCCAGACAGGCCATGGGCAATCTTGATTAATGCTCCCTGGCCACCCTCTTTTGGAACATAATCAGTGCTCCGGGGGGGGTCTCAGGCATTCCAGGGTGAAGGCTCTGACACGGACGACAGTCCCAGACAGCCTAAGCTAGCTCGCTGGGTGCGGCACTCGGCTTCATCACTGGAGGGCTCTCTGTATGATGAGGCAGACGTAGCTGATCAGGGCTTTGATCCTGACACCGCTCTCAATCCGGATACACCGGATGGTGACGCCATAGTGAATGATCTTATAGCGTCCATCAATGGAATGTTGGATATCTCTCCCTCAGCTCCCCCAGTGGAGGAGTCAGCTTCACAGCAGGAGAAATCCCTTTTCAGTATCTCATGCGTATATTGAGTACTTTTCTGGCCACGCTGACTTCAGAGAAGCAGTTCAGAAACACCACGCTTACCAGATAAGCGTTTCTCCAAACGTATTAAGGATACACGTTATCCCTTTCCCCCTGACGTGGTCAAGCGCTAGACCCAGGGTCCAAAGGTGGATCCCCCAATCTCCAGGCTTGCGGCTAGATCCATAGTTGCAGTGGAGATGGGACTTCACTTACAGATGCCATTGACAGACAGATGGACCTCTGGTTGAAATCTGTCTGCGAAGCTATCAGCGTGTCGGTTGCTCCGGCATTCGCAGCCGTATGGGCACTCTAAGCTATTTCAGCTGGTCTTGCGCAGCTGGTCTTGAGCACATGTACATCTGTGCCGCAGGTGGTGTCCTTAACCTCGCAATGTCTGCATTGCGACTTACCCTATTAATGCTGTCCTGGAGGGACAGTCGAGGTTTCGGTCCTTCCCAGGCTCGGGCAGGTCCCAATTGTCCTCGTCCAAATGGGCTCAAAAGGCTCAGAGGGGCTCAGATTCCGGCCGGGCTCAATCGCGCCCAAGGAAGGCAGCCGGAGGAACCGCTACCGAGGCGGTCTCCTCATGCCTTTCAGCTCTCTCTCTCCGCATCCGCGGTTGGTGGCAGACTCTCCCGCTTGGCGACATTTAGCTGCCACAGGTCACAGACCGGTGGGTGAGAGACATTGTGTCTCACGTGTACAGGATAGAGTTCTGTTCTCGTCCTCCGGCTCGATTCTTCAGAACTTTCCCACCCCCCCCCCGAGAAGGAGTGGTAATCCCTGTTCCTCTTTAGGAACAAGACACGGTTTTTCCTCCAATCTGATTGGGGTGCCAAAAAAGGATAGCTCTTTCCGTTCCGTTCTGGGCCTAAAACTGCTCACCAAGCACGTGAAGGCCAGGCGGTTCCGGATGAAACCCTCCGCTCCCACGTGCCGATTGCTCCAGAGCACCAGCGTTTGCCACGTTTCGTTATTGAAGACGAGCATCTTCAGTTCGTAGCCCTGCCCTTTGGTCTGGCGACAGCCCTACGGGTTTTCACCAAGTTCAGGGCAGCAGTGGGAGCAGTCCTGCACTCTCAGGGTCACTCTGTGATCCTTACTGGGACGATCCACTTGTCAAGGCACCCTCTCAAGAGGCATGCCAACACAGCCTGAACGTGGCGCTGGAGACTCTCCAGAGTTTCGGGTGGATCATCAACTTTTCAAGGTTAAATCGGGCACCGACCCAATCGCGGACATATCGGGGCAGGGAGTTTCACACTCCCTCAGCGATAGTGTAGCTTCCGCTGGACAAGCAGCGTTCACTACAGACGGGGGTGCAGTCTCTTCTTCAAGGCCAGTCACACCCCTTAGGACGCCTCAGGCAGAGGCAGTCACTTTCGCGCAGTTTCATCTGCGTCCACTTCAATGGGACATGCTTTGCCAATGGGTTGGGGAGTCGACGTCCCTAGACAGGAACGTCTCCCTTCTCAGACGGTCAAGGACTCTCTTCAGAGGAGTCCATCCTTCAGATCACTGTTCTGGAAATCTGGGCAGTGTATCTTGCCCTGCAAGCCTTCCAGCAGTGGCTGGAAGGAAAACAGATCCGAATTCAGTCGGACAATTCCACAGCGGTGGCATACATCACCCACCAAGAACACGCATCGCCAAGCCTACCAGGCAATCCGGCGGATTCTGATGTGGGTGGAAGACAGAGCATCCACCATATCCGCAGTTCACATCCCGGGCGTAGAAAATTGGGAAGCAGACTTCCTCAGTCGCCAGGGCATGGACGCAGGGGAACGGCCTCTGCACCCAGAAGGGTGTCAGGAAATCTGTAGCCGCTGGGGGATGCCGGACGTCGACCTAATGGCGTCTCGGCACAACAACAAGGTCCCGATTTTCATGGCGCGGTCTCACGAGCAAAGAGCTCTGGCGGCAGGCGCCTTAGTTCAGGATTGGTCGCAGTTACAGCTACCCTATGTGTTTCCACCTCTGGCACTGTTGCCCAGAGTGCTACGCAAGCTCCGCTCCGATTGCCGCCGCGCCATCCTCGTCGTCCCAGACTGGCCGAGGAGGTCGTGGTTCCCGGATCTGTGGAGTCTCACGGTCGGCCAACCGTGGGCACTACCAGACCGACCAGACTTACTGTCCCAAGGGCCGTTTTTCCATCGGAATTCTGCGGCCCTGAACCTGACTGTGTGGCCATTGAGTCCTGGATCCTAGCGTCTTCAGGATTATCCCAAGGGGTCGTGGCCACCATGAGACAGGCTAGGAAGTACACTTCTGCTAAGATCTACCACAGAACGTGGCAGATTTTCTTATCCTGGTGCTCTGCACAAGGAGTATCCCCCTGGCCATTCGCGTTACCTGTCTTTCTTTCCTTCCTGCAATCTGGGTTGGAAAAGGGCTTGTCGCTCGGCTCCCTTAAAGGGCAAGTCTCGGCACTATCCGTGTTTTTTTCAGAAGCGTCTAGCACGACTTTCTCAGGTGCGCACGTTCCTGCAGGGGGTTTGTCATATCGTCCCTCCGTACAGGCGGCCGTTAGATCCGGGGGATCTAAACAAGGTCCTTGTTGCTCTCCAGAAGCCGCCCTTCGAGCCTCTGAGGGATGTTTCACTTTCTCGACTCTCACAGAAAGTGGCCTTTCTGGTAGCGGTCACGTCTCTTCGGAGAGTGTCTGAACTAGCAGCGCTGTCATCCAAGGCTCCCTTCCTGGTGTTCCACCAGGACAAGGTAGTGCTCCGCCCCATTCAGGAGTTTCTCCCTAAGGTGGTATCCTCTTTTCATCTTAATCAGGATATCTCCTTGCCTTCCTTTTATCCGCATCCAGTTCATCGGTATGAAAAGGATTTACATTTGTTAGATCTGGTGAGAGCACTCAGAATCTACATTTCCCGCACGGCGCCCCTGCGCCGCTCGGATGCACTCTTTGTCCTTGTCGCTGGTAAGCACAAAGGGTCGCAGGCTTCCAAAGCCACCCTGGCTCGATGGATCAAAGAACCAATTCTTGAAGCCTACCGTGTTGCTGGGCTTCCGGTTCCATCAGGGCTGAAGGCCCACTCATCCAGAGCCGTGGGTGCGTCCTGGGCATTACGACACCAGGCTACGGCTCAACAGGTGTGCCAGGCAGCTACCTGGTCGAGTCTGCACACTTTCACCAAACATTATCAGGTGCATACCTATGCTTCGGCGGACGCCAGCCTAGGTAGAAGAGTCCTGCAGGCGGCAGTTGCCTCCCCGTAGGGGAGGGCTGTCTTTGCAGCTCTAACATGAGGTATTTCTTTACCCACCCAGGGACAGCTTTTGGACGTCCCAATCGTCTGGGTCTCCCAATGGAGCGACGAAGAAGAAGGGAATTTTGTTACTTACCGTAAATTCCTTTTCTTCTAGCTCCTATTGGGAGACCCAGCACCCGCCCTGTTGTCCTTCGGGATTTTTGGTTGTTTTCGGGTACACATGTTGTTCATGTTGAATGGTTTTCAGTTCTCCGATGTTACTTCGGAGTGAATTTGTTTAAACCAGTTATTGGCTTTCCTCCTTCTTGCTTTAGCACTAAAACTGAGCAGCCCGTGATCCCACGGGGGGTGTATACCCAGAAGGGGAGGGGCCTTACACTTTTTAGTGTAATGCTTTGTGTGGCCTCCGGAGGCAGTGCTATACACCCAATCGTCTGGGTCTCCCAATAGGAGCTAGAAGAAAAGGAATTTACGGTAAGTAACAAAATTCCCTTCTTCCCGCACGGCGCCCCTGCGCCGCTCGGATGCACTCTTTGTCCTTGTCGCTGGTAAGCGCAAAGGGTCGCAGGCTTCCAAAGCCACCCTGGCTCGATGGATCAAAGAACCAATTCTTGAAGCCTACCGTTCTGCTGGGCTTCCGGTTCCATCAGGGCTGAAGGCCCACTCAACCAGAGCCGTGGGTGCGTCCTGAGCATTACGACACCAGGCTACGGCTCAACAGGTGTGCCAGGCAGCTACCTGGTCGAGTCTGCACACTTTCACCAAACATTATCAGGTGCATACCTATGCTTCGGCGGACGCCAGCCTAGGTAGAAGAGTCCTGCAGGCGGCAGTTGCCTCCCCGTAGGGGAGGGCTGTCTTTGCAGCTCTAACATGAGGTATTTCTTTACCCACCCAGGGACTGCTTTTGGACGTCCCAATCGTCTGGGTCTCCCAATGGAGCGCCGAAGAAGAAGGGAATTTTGTTACTTACCGTAAATTCCTTTTCTTCTAGCTCCTATTGGGAGACCCAGCACCCGCCCTGTTGTCCTTCGGGATTTTTGGTTGTTTTCGGGTACACATGTTGTTCATGTTGAACGGTTTTCAGTTCTCCGATGTTACTTCGGAGTGAATTTGTTTAAACCAATTATTGGCTTTCCTCCTTCTTGCTTTAGCACTAAAACTGAGCAGCCAGTGATCCCACGGGGGGTGTATAGCCAGAAGGGGAGGGGCCTTACACTTTTTAGTGTAATGCTTTGTGTGGCCTCCGGAGGCAGTAGCTATACACCCAATCGTCTGGGTCTCCCAATAGGAGCTAGAAGAAAAGGAATTTACGGTAAGTAACAAAATTCCCTTCTTTTTGTGTACACATGTTTGTTCATGTTGAATGGTTTCAGTTCTCCGATATTCCTTCGGATTGAAGTTACTTTAAACCAGTTTATAATTCTTTTTCCTCCTTCTTGCTTTTGCACCAAAACTGAGGAGCCCGTGGGAGCACGGGGAGTGTATAGGCAGAAGGGGAGGGGCTTAACACTTTTGAGTGTAATACTTTGTGCGGCCTCCGGAGGCATAGCCTATACACCCAATTGTCTGGGTCTCCCAATTAGAGCTAGAAGAAAAGGAATTTACGGTAAGTAACCAAAATTCCCTTCTTCAAAAAGAAATAAAAAACAAAAAAACCTAAAAGTTCAAATCACCCCCCTTTCACCCCATTAGGGTTAAAAGGGTTAAAAAAATAAAAAAATATACACATATTTGGTATTGCCGCGTTCAGAAATGCCCGATCTATCAAAATATAAAATCAATTAATCTGATCAGTAAACGGCGTAGCGACAAAAAAAATCCAAATGCCAAAATTACGTTTTTTGTTTGCCGCAAGTTTTGCGCAGAATGTAATAACAGGCGATCAAAAAGTAGCATCTGTGCAAAGATTGTACCATTAGAAACGTCAGCTCGAGACGCAAAAAATAAGCTGTCACTGAGCCATAGATCCAGAAAAATGAGAACGCTACAGGTTTCGGAAAATGGCGCAAAACGTGCGCCACTTTTATTGGACAAACTTGTGATTTTTTTAACCCCTTAGGTACAAGTAAACCTATACATGTTTGGTGTCTACAAACTCGCACCGACCTCAGGCATCAGAATAACACATCAGTTTTACCATATAGTGAACACGGTGAATAAAACCTCCCAAAAACTATTGTGCGATCACACTTTTTTTGCGGTTTTTCCACACTTGGAATTTTTTTGCTATTTTTCCAGTACACTATATGGTAAAACTTATGGTTTCATTTAAAAGTACAACTCGTCCCTCAAAAAACAAGCCCACGTATGGCAAGATTGACAGAAAAATAAAAATGTTACGGCTCTCGGAAGAAGGGGAGCAAAAAACAAAACCGCAAAAATGGAAAACGCCCGGGGGCTGAAGGGGTTAAACATTAAATTTTTATTAGAATATTGAATGTCTTCTGCTTCAGTTCAGTAGTTTCCAGAAATTGACTTTCTTCCCTTTGTTGTCCGTTGCAGATAAGTTCACGGATTCACCCATCGCCATGAACTCCAAGGTGAACGGGGACCACAATGACAAGGTGCTGATGCGCTGGGACAGAGGAGAAAGCAGCAGCGTCGACTATGACCTGGACTCTGATATGGTAAGTGCTCCGTAAGCCGAAACAACCCATCGGGACCCCCGAGTGTCAGAGGTTGGGAGCGGGGGTGGCCCTTGACGAACGGGGCTCCTCCGTGGGTGGCGCGGGGAGCGGGGGTGGCCCTTGACGAACGGGGCCCCTCTGTGGGTGGCGCGGGGAAGGCCCTTGACGCAAGGTGCCCCCATGGGTTATTCTCTGCAGCATAAGTAAGTGCTCCATATGCCGAGATAACCCATTGGGACCCCCAAGTGTCAGAGCTTGGGAGCGGGGGTGGCCCTTGACGAACAGGGCCCCTCCGTGGGTGGCGCGGGGAAGGCCCTTGACGCAAGGTGCCCCCATGGGTTATTCTCTGCAGCATAAGTAAGTGCTCCATATGCCGAGATAACCCATTGGGACCCCCAAGTGTCAGAGCTTGGGAGCGGGGGTGGCCCTTGACGAACGGGGCCCCTCCGTGGGTGGCGCGGGGAAGGCCCTTGACGCAAGGTGCCCCCATGGGTTATTCTCTGCAGCATAAGTAAGTGCTCCATATGCCGAGATAACCCATTGGGACCCCCAAGTGTCAGAGCTTGGGAGCGGGGGTGGCCCTTGACGAACGGGGCCCCTCCGTGGGTGGCGCGGGGAAGGCCCTTGACGCAAGGTGCCCCCATGGGTTATTCTCTGCAGCATAAGTAAGTGCTCTATATGCCGAGATAGCCCATTGGGACCCCCAAGTGTCAGAGCTTGGGAGCGGGGGTGGCCCTTGACGAACGGGGCCCCTCCGTGGGTGGCGCGGGGAAGGCCCTTGACGCAAGGTGCCCCCATGGGTTATTCTCTGCAGCATAAGTAAGTGCTCCATATGCCGAGATAACCCATTGGGACCCCCAAGTGTCAGAGCTTGGGAGCGGGGTTGGCCCTTGACGAATGGGGCCCCTCCGTGGGTGGCGCGGGGAAGGCCCTTGACGCAAGGTGCCCCCATGGGTTATTCTCTGCAGCATAAATAAGTGCTCCATATGCCGAGATAACCCATTGGGACCCCCAAGTGTCAGAGCTTGGGAGCGGGGGTGGCCCTTGACGAACGGGGCCCCTCCGTGGGTGGCGCGGGGAAGGCCCTTGACGCAAGGTGCCCCCATGGGTTATTCTCTGCAGCATAAGTAAGTGCTCCATATGCCGAGATAACCCATTGGGACCCCCAAGTGTCAGAGTTTGGGAGCGGGGGTGGCCCTTGACGAACGGGGCCCCTCCGTGGGTGGCGCGGGGAGCGGGGGTGGCCCCTGACGCACGGGGCCCCCATGGGTTGTTCTCTGCAGCACAGAGTATTTGAGGAGAGCCATCAGATTCAGTAAATCTGACCCCTGTTCCTTCCTCTCTCGCAGTGTAATGGTTGGAATCCTAACAAGATGTTCAACTTCAATGAGGACAACTACGGGGTGAAGACGACGTGCGACAGCAGCCTGTCCTCATACACGTGAGTGATGATCCTTGTGCCCGGTGTCTTTCGTCACCCTCGGTGAAGCTGCTTTGTTCCCTCATCATGTTTTTTTTTTTTTAACCCCTTCACGACCCTTGACGGATCTATCCGTCATGGAGCGTGTGAGGTTAGTCCCCGCCCCCTGCCGTGGGCAGGTCCCGGCGATCCGCGCACATATCAGCTGTTTTCAACAGCTGACATATGTGCCTGCATGTTCCGAGTGGAATCGCATTCCACCCGGAACATTTAACCCCTTACGTCTCGCTGCCAAAGTCTGACAGCGAGATTTATATGTGTGCGGCCATTGCTTTTACTTACTGCCGACCCCACCGGAAGTCACGGCCGTTAGATCCATGGGATCTGAACAGGGTACTAGTTGCTCTCCAGAAGCCGCCCTTCGAGCCTCTGAGGGATGTTTCACTTTCTCGACTCTCACAGAAAGTGGCCTTTCTGGTAGCGAACACGTCTCTTCGGAGGGTATCCGAGCTGGCAGCGCTGTCATCCAAAGCTCCCTTCCTGGTTTTTCACCAGGACAAGGTAGTGCTGCGCCCGATTCAGGAGTTTCTCCCTAAGGTGGTATCCTCTTTTCATCTCAATCAGGATATCTCCTTACCTTCCTTTTGTCCTCATCCAGTTCATCGGTATGAAAAGGATTTGCATTTGTTGGATCTGGTGAGAGCACTCAGAATCTACATTTCCCGCACGGCGCCCCTGCGCCGCTCGGATGCACTCTTTGTCCTTGTCGCTGGTAAGCGCAAAGGATCGCAGGCTTCCAAATCCACCCTGGCTCGATGGATCAAGGAACCAATTCTTGAAGCCTACCGTTCTGCTGGGCTTCCGGTTCCATCAGGGCTGAAGGCCCATTCTACCAGAGCCGTGGGTGCGTCCTGGGCATTACGACACCAGGCTACGGCTCAACAGGTGTGCCAGGCAGCTACCTGGTCGAGTCTGCACACTTTCACCAAACATTATCAGGTGCATACCTACGCTTCGGCGGACGCCAGCCTAGGTAGAAGAGTCCTGCAGGCGGCGGTTGCCTCCTCGTAGGGGAGGGCTGTTTTGCAGCTCTAACTTGAGGTATTAATTTACCCACCCAGGGACTGCTTTTGGACGTCCCAATCGTCTGGGTCTCCCAATGGAGCGCCGAAGAAAAAGGGAATTTTGTTACTTACCGTAAATTCCTTTTCTTCTAGCTCCAATTGGGAGACCCAGCACCCGCCCTGTTTCCTTCGGGATTTTTATTTTTTTCGGGTACACATGTTGTTCATGTTGAACGGTTTCAGTTCTCCGATGTTACTTCGGATTGAATTTGTTTAAACCAGTTATTGGCTTTCCTCCTTCTTGCTTTAGCACTAAAACTGAGCAGCCCGTGATCCCACGGGGGGTGTATAGCCAGAAGGGGAGGGGCCTTACACTTTTTAGTGTAATGCTTTGTGTGGCCTCCGGAGGCAGTAGCTATACACCCAATCGTCTGGGTCTCCCAATTGGAGCTAGAAGAAAAGGAATTTACGGTAACAAAATTCCCTTTTTTTTTAACCCCTTCACAACCCTTGACGGATCTATCCGTCATGGAGCGTGTGAGGTTAGTCCCCGCCCCCTGCCGTGGGCAGGTCCCGACGATCCGCGCACATATCAGCTGTTTTCAACAGCTGACATGTGTGCCTGCGTGTTCCGAGTGGAATCGCATTCCACCCGGAACATTTAACCCCTTACGACTCGCTGACAAAGTCTGTAAAGTAAAAGTAAATTTATATGCGTGCGGCCATTGCTTTTACTTAATGCCGACCCCACCGGAAGTCACGTGCGTGATCACGTGACTTTCAGTGGTTGCCATGGTAGCACAGGGTCATGTGATGACACCTGTAGCTAACATGAGTCACTTCCTCTCAGTGCCGGCATAATGCCAGCACGGAGAGTAAAGCAGCGTATCTGCAGTTCTCAGCTCTGTAGCTGAGATCTACAGATAGGGCAGAGCGATCGGATTGCTGATCGCTATAGTCCCCTAGGGGGACTAGTAAAATAATAAAAAAAAGTTTTCAAAAAGAAATAAAAAACAAAAAAACCTAAAAGTTCAAATCACCCCCCTTTCACCCCATTAGGGTTAAAAGGGTTAAACAAATAAATAAATATACACATATTTGGTATTGCCGCGTTCAGAAATGCCCGATCTATCAAAATATAAAATCAATTAATCTGATCAGTAAACGGCGTAGCGACAAAAAAAATCCAAACGCCAAAATGACGTTTTTTGTTTGCCGCAAGTTTTGCGCAGAATGCAATAACAGGCGATCAAAACGTAGCATCTGCGCAAAGATTGTACCATTAGAAACGTCAGCTCGAGACGCAAAAATATGCTTTCTTTGTCGCTCTATTGGGAGACCCAGACAATTGGGTGTATAGGCTATGCCTCCGGAGGCCGCACAAAGTATTACACTCAAAAGTGTTAAGCCCCTCCCCTTCTGCCTATACACTCCCCGTGCTCCCACGGGCTCCTCAGTTTTTTGCTTTGTGCGAAGGAGGTCAGACAAGCACGCACAGCTCCACAGATTGGTCAGCAGCAGCTGCTGACCATGTCGGATGGAAGAAAAGTGGGCCCATATAGGGCCCCCAGCATGCTCCCTTCTCACCCCACTCTTGTCGGTGGTGTTGTAAGGTTGAGGTACCCATTGTGGGTACGGAGGCTGGAGCCCACATGCTGTTTTCCTTCCCCATCCCCCTCAGGGTTCTGGTGGAAGTGGGATCCTATCGGTCTCCAGGCACATGAGACCGTGCTTCATCCACAACTCCTGTGGAGCCTGCTGGATAGGAGCCGGGTATCGTTCAGGGACATGGCCCTGCTACTTGGAGGTACTCTGTGTCCCCGTGGGGACCGCGCACAGCAACACTCCAGCTTTGCTGGGTGTGCTAGTGCACCGGGGACCGCGGCGCTGACCGGGTTAATATGTGCCATTACACACTCAGCGTTGCTCAGTGTGTTTATGTATAGGGACTGCCGCATTGACCGCCGCTGCCTTGGAAACACTGCGGCGCGGCTGGGACTTGTAGTGCGCCGGGGACTTCCACGCCGGCCGCGCTTTTACGGCGGCCGCGTTTATTACTAGAGTCCCCGGCTTTTTGCGGCCTAGTTTCCTTTACTCCCGCCCATAGCCCTGACAGGCAGGGGAAGGGCGGGACGCTGCACAGAACGAGCAGCACTGAGGGCTGGAGCATGCTTTGCATACTCCACTCCCCTCACTGTGCACAGTGCAGGCACCAGTTCCCGCTCTTTCTGGGTCACGCCCACGGCTCCCTCCTCTCCTCAGGACGCATTCCTGTCAGCTCCTCGGACGCTGCAGAGGGGGACAAAATCTGGGAGACCCAGGCAGGGACTCTGGTGGCATCACAACCGCTTTAAGCGGGTGGTAAGCAGCACCTGTGGTGCTAGCCCCATTGTGCAGTAGTGTAACATTATATGTTTATTTTACACTGTATAGTGCACAGTTGATTTCTGGCTATATACCCTATTGTGTTGCTCAGGGAAGATAATAGCATGGCGCCCACAAAAGGCAGGGGTGCCAAAACACAGGCTTATTATGCTGCCTGCGCCGTATGTACGACCCCGCTACCGGCAGGTTCCACTGACCCTCATTGTATACAGTGCTCGGGCCCTGTGACACTTACTCAGCCAGAGCCTCTGCTAAGAGGGGCCCAGGGGGAGCCACCTGCTGACAATGTCCAGGTGACGGGGACAGAGTTTGCAAAACTCTCTGAGACTATGGCTAAGATACTAGAAGCCTTGCAGTACAGGCCGGTATCTCAGCACAGGGACTCTGTTGAACCTTTGTTCCCTGGCCCCCCTCAGTTGGACCAACAATGTCCTCCCGGGGTATCTCATAGATCCCAGGCTGAGGGTTCTGACACAGACCCCAGCCCCAGACCGACTAAGCGAGCTCGCTTAGATTTTCCCTCGACATCATCATATTGTTCAGGGTCTCAGCGAGGGGAATCTCGAGTTGATGAAGCGGAGGTAGCTGATCAGGATTCTGATCCTGAGGGCGCTCTCAATCTTAATACTCCAGACGGGGACGCCATAGTGAACGATCTTATTGCATCCATCAATCAAATGCTGGATATTTCTCCCTCAGTTCCTCCAGCAGAGGAGTCGGCTTCTCAGCAGGAGAAATTCCGGTTCAGGTTCCCCAAGCGTACACCGAGTATGTTTCTGGACCACTCCGATTTCAGAGAGGCAGTCCAGAATCACCATGCTTGTCCAGATAAGCGTTTTTCTAAGCGCCTTAAGGATACACGTTATCCCTTTCCGCCTGACGTGGTTAAAGGTTGGACTCAGTGTCCCAAAGTGGATCCTCCAATCTCCAGACTGGCGGCTAGATCCATACTTGCAGTGGAAGATGGGGCTTCACTCAAGGATGCCACTGACAGGCAGATGGAGCTCTGGTTGAAATCCATCTATGAAGCGATCGGCGCTTCTTTTGCCCCAGCATTCGCAGCCGTATGGGCGCTACAAGCTATCTCAGCAGGTCAAGCGCAAATTGAAGCAGCCACATGCACGTCCGCGCCACAAGTGGCGTCCATTACCACTCAGACCTTGGCATTTGCGTCTTACGCTATTAATGCTGTCCTGGACTCTGCGAGCCGTACGGCGGTGGCAGCCGCCAATTCGGTGGTACTCCGCAGGGCCTTGTGGCTACGGGAATGGAAGGCAGATTCTGCTTCCAAAAAGCGCTTAACCAGTTTGCCAATTTCTGGCGACAGATTGTTTGGCGAGCGTTTGGATGAAATCATCAAACAATCCAAGGGAAAGGATACATCCTTACCCCAGCCCAAACCGAACATACCCCAAAAGAGGAGAGGGCAGTCGAGGTTTCGGTCCTTTCGGGGCGCGGGCAGGTCCCAATTCTCCTCGTCCAAAAGGCCTCAGAAAGAGCAAAGGAACTCTGATGCATGGCGGTCTAAGTCACGTCCTAAAAAGACCACCGGAGGGGCAGCTAACAAAGCGGCTTCCTCATGACTTTCGACCTCCTCATTCCGCATCCTCGGTCGGTGGCAGGCTCTCCCGCTTTTGCGACACCTGGCTGCCACGAATAAAAGACCGCTGGGTGAGAGACATTCTGTCTCACGGTTAGAAGATAGAGTTCACCTCTCGTCCCCAGACTCGATTCTTCAGGTCATCCCCGCCTCCCGAGCGAGCCGAGGCTCTTCTGCAGGCGCTGGGCATTCTGAAGGCAGAAGGAGTGGTGGTCCCTGTTCCTCTTCAGCAACAGGGACATGGTTTTTACTCCAACTTGTTTGTGGTCCCAAAGAAGGACGGGTCTTTTCGACCTGTCCTGGACCTGAAACTTCTCAACAAACACGTAAAGACCAGGCGGTTCCGGATGGAATCCCTCCGCTCCGTCATCGCCTCAATGTCCCAGGGAGATTTCCTTGCATCGATCGATATCAAGGATGCTTATCTCCACGTACCGATTGCTCCAGAGCACCAGCGCTTCTTGCGCTTCGCCATAGGGAACGAACACCTGCAGTTCGTGGCACTGCCGTTCGGCCTGGCAACAGCCCCACGGGTTTTCACCAAGGTTATGGCTACTGTAGTAGCGGTCCTCCACTCTCAGGGTCACTCGGTGATCCCGTACTTGGACGATCTGTTGATCAAGGCACCCTCTCTAGAGGCATGCCAACACAGCCTCAACGCTACCCTGGAGACTCTCCAGAGTTTCGGGTGGATCATCAATTTTCCAAAGTCAAATCTGACACCGGCCCAATCGCTGACATACCTTGGCATGGAGTTTCATACCCTCTCAGCGATAGTGAAGCTTCCGCTGATCAAGCAGCGGTCACTACAGACAGGGGTACAATCTCTCCTTCAAGGTCGGTCACACACCTTGAGACGCCTCATGCACTTCCTGGGGAAGATGGTGGCAGCAATGGAGGCAGTTCCTTTCGCGCAGTTTCACCTGCGTCCTCTTCAATGGGACATCCTTCGCAAATGGGACAGGAAGCCGACGTCCCTCGACAGGAACGTCTCCCTCTCGCAGGCGACCAAAGCTTCCCTTCGGTGGTGGCTTCTTCCCACTTCATTATCGAAAGGGAAATCCTTCCTACCCCCATCCTGGAAGGTGGTCACGACGGACGCGAGTCTGTCAGGGTGGGGAGCGGTTTTTCTCCACCACAGGGCTCAGGGTACGTGGACCCAGCAAGAGTCCTCGCTTCAGATCAATGTTCTGGAAATACGGGCAGTGTATCTTGCCCTGAAAGCGTTTCAGCAGTGGCTGGAAGGCAAGCAGATCAGAATTCAGTCAGACAATTCCACAGCGGTGGCATACATCAACCACCAAGGCGGCACACGCAGTCGGCAAGCCTTCCAGGAAGTCCGGCGGATTCTACTGTGGGTGGAAGCCACGGCCTCCACCATCTCCGCAGTTCACATTCCAGGCGTGGAAAACTGGGAAGCAGATTATCTCAGTCGCCAGGGCATGGATGCAGGGGAATGGTCCCTTCACCCGGACGTGTTTCAGGAGATCTGTTGCCGCTGGGGGGTGCCGGACGTCGATCTCATGGCGTCCCGGCACAACAACAAGATACCAGCGTTCATGGCACGGTCTCAAGATCCCAGAGCTCTGGCGGCAGACGCCTTAGTTCAGGATTGGTCGCAGTTTCAGCTCCCTTATGTGTTTCCTCCGCTGGCACTGTTGCCCAGAGTGTTACGCAAGATCAGGGCCGACTGCAGCCGCGTCATCCTCGTCGCTCCAGACTGGCCGAGGCGGTCGTGGTACCCGGATCTGTGGCATCTCACGGTCGGCCAACCGTGGGCACTACCAGACCGACCAGACTTGCTATCTCAAGGGCCGTTTTTCCATCTGAATTTTGCGGCCCTCAACCTGACTGTGTGGCCATTGAGTCCTGGATCCTAGCGTCTTCAGGGTTATCTCAAGACGTCATTGCCACTATGAGACAAGCTAGGAAACCAACGTCCGCCAAGATCTACCACAAGACGTGGAAAATTTTCCTGTCGTGGTGCTCTGCTCAGGGTATTTCTCCCTGGCCTTTTGCCTTGCCCACTTTTCTGTCCTTCCTTCAATCTGGACTGGGAAAGGGGTTTGTCGCTCGGCTCCCTTAAGGGACAAGTCTCGGCGCTCTCTGTGTTTTTTCCAGAAGCGCCTAGCCAGACTTCCACAGGTACGCACGTTCCTGCAGGGGGTTTGTCACATCGTCCCTCCATACAAGCGGCCGTTAGAACCCTGGGATCGGAAAAGGGTGCTGACGGTTCTTCAGAAACCACCATTCGAGCCAATGAGGGATATTTCTCTCTCACGCCTTTCGCAGAAAGTGGTTTTCCTAGTTGCAGTCACTTCACTTAGGAGAGTGTCTGAGCTAGCAGCGCTGTCATGCAAAGCCCCTTTCCTGGTGTTTCACCAGGACAAGGTGGTTCTGCGTCCGGTTCCGGAATTTCTCCCTAAGGTGGTATCCCCCTTTCATCTCAATCAGGATATCTCCTTACCTTCTTTTTGTCCTCATCCAGTTCACCAATGTGAAAAGGATTTGCACTTGTAAGATCTGGTGAGAGCACTCAGACTCTACATTTCTCGTACGGCGCCCCTGCGCCGCTCGGATGCACTCTTTGTCCTTGTCGCTGGCCAGCGTAAAGGGTCACAGGCTTCCAAATCAACCCTGGCTCGGTGGATCAAGGAGCCAATTATCGAAGCTTACCGTTCGGCTGGGCTTCCGGTTCCCTCAGGGCTGAAGGCCCATTCTACCAGAGCCGTGGGCGCGTCCTGGGCTTTGAGGCACCAGGCTACGGCTCAGCAGGTGTGTCAGGCGGCTACCTGGTCGAGCCTGCACACTTTCACGAAGCACTATCAGGTGCATACCTACGCTTCGGCGGATGCCAGCCTAGGTAGACGAGTCCTTCAGGCGGCGGTTGCCCACCTGTAGGAAGAGGCCGTTTTACGGCTCTCTTACGAGGTATTATTTTACCCACCCAGGGACTGCTTTTGGACGTCCCAATTGTCTGGGTCTCCCAATAGAGCGACAAAGAAGAAGGGAATTTTGTTTACTTACCGTAAATTCCTTTTCTTCTAGCTCCAATTGGGAGACCCAGCACCCGCCCTTGTTTTTTTGTGTACACATGTTTGTTCATGTTGAATGGTTTCAGTTCTCCAATATTCCTTCGGATTGAAGTTACTTTAAACCAGTTTATAATTCTTTTTCCTCCTTCTTGCTTTTGCAGCAAAACTGAGGAGCCCGTGGGAGCACGGGGAGTGTATAGGCAGAAGGGGAGGGGCTTAACACTTTTGAGTGTAATACTTTCTTCGGCGCTCCATTGGGAGACCCAGACGATTGGGTGTATAGCACTGCCTCCGGAGGCCACACAAAGCATTACACTAAAAAGTGTAAGGCCCCTCCCCTTCTGGCTATACACCCCCAGTGGGATCACTGGCTCACCAGTTTTTCTGCTTTGTGCGAAGGAGGTCAGACATCCACGCATAGCTCCACTGTTTAGTCAGCAGTAGCTGCTGACTATGTCGGATGGAAGAAAAGAGGGCCCATACTAGGGCCCCCAGCATGCTCCCTTCTCACCCCACTTGCGGTTTGTAAGGTTGAGGTACCCATTGCGGGTACGGAGGCTGGAGCCCACATGCTGCTTTCCTTCCCCATCCCCCTGAGGGGCTCTGTGGAAGTGGGATCTTACCGACCCCCAAACCCTGAGGCCGGGCTCCATCCACAGACCCAGAGACCCTGCTGGAGGAGCTGAGTACAGTCAGGGACAAGGCCCTGCAACGTTCAGGTACTCTGTGTCCCCGCACAGACAGGCCACGCACACTCCAGGCTTGCTGGGTGTGCTAGTGCGCCGGGGACATTAGCGCTGCGCACTCGGGTTAGAGTCACTGCAGCCTAGCTGAGTGATTTATGTCTTGGGAACTACCGCGCCGGCCGCTCCGGGAGCGGCGGCGCGGCTGGGACTTGTAGTGCGCCGGGGACTCGCGCTGCCCGCGCTTTTACGGCGGCAGCGCTCATAAATCTAGTCCCCGGCTTTTGCGGCCTAGCTCTGCTTCGTTCCCGCCCCCACCCTGTCAATCAGGGGAAGGGAGAGACGCTGTTCTATAGCAGCGACGAGGGCTGGAGTCTTATTTACATACTCCAGCCCTCTCACTGGGCACAGTGGGGACGCAAGTTTCCCGCTCTTGGTCTCAACACGCCCAGGGCCCGCCCCTCTCCACAGGACGCCGGCAGCCATTCCTGCATGCAGTCTTGCTGGAGAACGGACACAGGCTCTGGGGGACTCAGACAAGGGACTCTGGCGACCACACACCCGCGTTTTTGCGGGCGGTAAGCTGCACATAAGTGCTGGCCCCACTAGTGCCACAGTGTTATTTGGTGCATTTTTTCCCTGTACCATATATATATTATATTGCACTGTACAGTCGCTTCTTGGCTTATACCCTACATTGCTCTGAGGAGACAACAACATGTCATCCGCAAAACGCAAGGGTGCCAAGGCACAGGCGGTATGCACTGCTTGTGCCGCATGTGGGGCTAATCTACCGGCAGGTTCCAATGACCCCCATTGTGTGCAATGTTCAATCCCTGTGCCACTTCGGCAGCCAGAGTCTATGGTAGTAGTGGCCCAGGCAGAGACGCCTGTGAACCCTGCCCCGGTGACGGGGACAGAATTTGCAGTTTTTGCTGATAAGATGTCTGTGACTATGACAAAAATCCTGGAGACCTTGCAGTCCAGGCCAGTTACTCAGACCATGGACACTGCTGTGTCTATGCTCCCCGGTCCCCCTCAGTTGGAACTAATCCGTACTTCAAGGGGGTCCCAGGCATCACAGGCTGAAGACTCTGACTCGGATGACAGTCCCAGGCAGCCTAAGCGGGCTCGATGGGAAAGACCCTCGACGTCATCACACTGGTCAGGGTCTCAGCGAGACGAGGCTCTGTATGAGGAGACAGAGGTGGGTGATCAGGAATCTAATCCTGACACCGCTCTCAATCTAGATACCCCTGATGGTGACGCTATGGTAAATGACCTTATAGCGGCCATCAATAGGCTGTTGGATATTTCTCCCCCAGCCCCTTCAGCAGAGGAGGCAGCTGCACAGCAGGAGAAGTTCCATTTCCGGTATCCCAAGCGTAAATTGAGTACTTTTCTGGACCACTCTGACTTCAGAGAATCAGTCCAGAAACATCATGCTTATCCAGACAAGCGTTTCTCCAAACGTCTTAAGGATACACGTTATCCCTTTCCCCCTGACGTGGTCAAACGCTGGACCCAGTGTCCAAAGGTGGACCCCCCAATCTCCAGGCTTTCAGCTAGATCCATAGTTGCAGTGGAAGATGGGGCTTCACTTAAAGATGCCAATGACAGACAGATGGACCTTTGGTTAAAGTCTGTCTATGAAGCTATCGGCGCGTCGTTTGCTCCAGCATTCGCGGCTGTGTGGGCACTCCAAGCTATTTCAGCTGGCCTGGCACAGGTGGACTCTATCATACGTCCAGCAGTGCCGCGAGTGGCGTCCCTAACCTCGCAAATGTCTGCGTTTGCGACTTACGCTATCAACGCTGTCTTGGATTCTACAAGCCGTACCTCAATGGCGTCTGCCAACTCTGTTGTCTTGCGCAGAGCCTTGTGGTTAAAAGAATGGAAAGCGGATTCTGCTTCCAAAAAATGTTTAACCAGCTTGCCACTATCTGTAGATAGACTGTTTGGTGAACAATTGGCTGAAATCATTAAGCAATCCAAGGGTAAGGACTCCTCCTTACCCCAGCCCAGATCAAGCAAACCTCAACAGAGGAAGTGGCAGGCGAGGTTTCGGTCCTTTCGAGGCTCCGGAAAGACCCAATTCTCCTCGTCCAAAGGGACTCAGAAGGAGCAAAGGGGCTCAGATTCCTGGCGGGCTCATTCACGCCCCAAGAAAGCAACCGGAGGAACCGCTTCCAAGGCGGCTGCCTCATGACTTTCGGCCTCATCTCTCCGCATCCTCGGTCGGTGGCAGGCTCTCCCGCTTTTGCGACATTTGGCTGCCACAGGTCAAAGACCGGTGGGTAACAGACATTTCTTCAGCGCTCTATTGGGAGACCCAGACGATTGGGGTATAGCTACTGCCCTCTGGAGGCCACACAAAGCACTACATTAAAAGTGCAAGGCCCCTCCCCCTCTGGCTATACCCCCCCGTGGTATCACGGGTTCTCCAGTTTTAGCTTTGTGTGCGAAGGAGGTCAGACATTCCATGCATAGCTCCACAGATTTTAGTCAGCAGTAGCTGCTGACGGTTTCGGATGGAAGAAAAGAGGACACATATAGTGTCCCCAGCATGCTCCCTTCTCACCCCTGGATGGTGTTGTAAGGTTGAGGTACCTATTGCTGGTACAGGGCTGGAGCCTGACATGCTGTTTTCCTTCCACATCCCCTGGTAGGGCTCTGTGGAAGTGGGATCCTGCCGGCCTCTCAGCTCTGATGCCGGGCTCCATCCACAGACCCATTAGAACCTGATGGATTCGGAGCAGGAGTACGATCAGGGACAGGGCCCTGCATCTTACAGGTACTCTGTGTCCCCGGCAGGCACAGACACACTCCGGGCTGGCTGGGTGTTGTAGTGCGCCGGGGACCGCAATGTTGGAGTTTGTGTCCCTACAGATTACTGGGGGATGTTTTTGTGTATGGGAACGCAGCGCCGACCCCCTCTGGACCGGGCGGCGCTGCTGTGACTTGTGGTGCGCCGGGGATCCGCCGTCCGCGCTTTTACGGCGGCGGCGGTTATAACTTTAGTCCCCGGCTTTTTGGGCCTAGGACGCCGGCAGCTCCGTTTCGTTCCCGCCCCCACCCTGTCATTCAGGGTAGGGGAGAGACGCTGTTCGCAAGCAGCGACGAGGGCTGGAGCCTGATTTACATGCTCCAGCCCTCACACTATGCACAGAGGGAAGCAGGCTTCCCGCTCTTGGCCAGGAACGCCCAGGGCCCGCCCCCCTTCCTCTCTAGAGACGCCGGCAGCCATTACATGCATGCCTGGCTGGAGGAAGGACGCAAGGCTCTGGGAGACCTGGACTAGGGGCTATCTGGCGACCACACACCCGCTTTTTAAGCGGGCGGTAAGCGATTTTTCTGTGCTGGTCCCTCTAGTGCCTCACTGTGTGTCAGTGTACTGGGTACATATATATAGATATTGTATTTCTTGCACTGTGAGGTGCGCTTCTGGCTGCATATCCCAGATCGCTCTGTGGAAGCAGCAACATGTCATCCTCAAAACGCAAGGCGGCCAAGGCAAAAAGGGCTGTGTATACTGCGTGTGCTGCATGTGGGGCTAATCTACCAGCAGGCTCTGATGACCCCCATTGTGTGCAATGCTCCGACCCGGTGCTGCTTCGCCAGCCGGAGTCAGGAGAGGTAGCGACCCAGGCTGAGACGCTTGTAAGTTCTGCCCCGGTGACAGGGACGGACTTTGCAGTTTTTGCAGATAATATGTCTGTATCTATGGCAAAAAATCCTTGAGACCTTGCAATCTATGCATGGGGCTCAGTCTCTGGGCACGGAGAGGCCTCTGTCCTCAGGTCCCCCTTACTTGGAATGTATCCAGCCCACAGGGGGGTCCCCTGCTTCACAGGCCGAGGATTATGACTCAGATGATGGCCCCAGCCACCCTAAGCGGGCTCGCTGGGAAAGACCCTCGACGTCTTCACACTGCTCAGGGTCTCAGCGCAATCAGTCTCCCTGTGATGTGTCTGATGAGAGTGATCAGGAATCCACTCCTGGAACCCCTCTCAACCTGGATACCCCGGATGGGGATGCCATGGTAGACGACCTTATCTCAGCCATCAATAGGCTGTTGGATATTTCTCCCCCAGCCCCTTCAGCAGAAGAGGCGGCTGCGGAGCAGGAAAAGTTTCGTTTCCTTTATCCCAAGCGTAAATTGAGTGCTTTGTTAGATCACTCTGACTTCAGAGAATCAATTCAGAAGCACGACGCTCACCCGGAAAGGCGTTTCTCTAAACGATCTAAAGATACGCGTTTCCCTTTCCCCCCTGAGGTGGTCAAGCGCTGGACACAGTGTCCAAAGGTGGACCCCCCGATTTCCAAACTTGCAGCTAGATCCATAGTTGCAGTGGAGGATGGCGCTTCACTTAAAGATGCCAATGACAGACAGATGGACCTTTGGTTAAAATCTGTCTATGAAGCTATAGGCGCGTCGTTTGCTCCGGCATTCGCAGCCGTCTGGGCTCTCCAGGCTATTTCAGCTGGCTTAGCAAAGGTGGATGCTATCATGCATCCAGCAGTGCCGCAAGTGGCGCACCTTACCACGCAGATGTCGGCGTTTGCGTCTTACGCTATCAATGCGGTCCTAGAATCTACCAGTCGCACCTCAATGGCGTCCGCCAATTCGGTAGTTTTGCGCAGAGCCTTGTGGTTAAAGGACTGGAAAGCGGATGCTGGTTCCAAAAAATGTTTAACCAGTTTGCCTTTGTCTAGAGAGAGACTGTTTGGCGAGCCATTGGCTGACATCATTAAGCAGTCCAAGGGTAAAGACTCCTCTTTACCACAACCCAGAACACCCAAACCTCAGCAGAAAAAGTGGCAGCAGAGGTTTCAGTCCTTTCGAGGTTCGGGCAAGACACCATTTACCTCGTCCAAAGGGACTCAGAGGACGCAAAGAAACTCAGATTCGTGGCGGACTCACACACGCCCCAAGAAAGCAAATGGAGGTACCGCTTCCAAAGCGGCTACCTCATGACTTCCAGCCCCCCCCCTCCGCATCGCCGGTCGGGGGCAGGCTCTCCCGCTTTTCCGGCATTTGGATGTCACAGGTCAAAGACCGGTGGGTGACGGACATTTTGTCTCGCGGGTACAGAATCGAGTTCAATTCTCGTCCTCCAGCTCGGTTCTTCAGAACCTCCCCACGGCCAGACCGAGCAGATGCTCTGCTGCAGGCGGTGGATTCCCTAAAAGCGGAAGGAGTGGTTATCCCAGTCCCTCCTCAGGAACAAGGGCAAGGGTTTTACTCCAATCTCTTTGTGGTTCCAAAAAAGGAAGGCTCGTTCCGTCCTGTTCTGGACCTAAAACGGCTCAACAAGCATGTGCACGCCAGGAGGTTCCGGATGGAAACCCTCCGCTCTGTCATTGCCTCAATGTCCAGAGGAGACTTCCTTGCCTCAATAGACATCAGAGATGCTTATCTCCACGTGCCAATTGCTACAGAACATCAACGTTTTCTACGTTTTGTGATAGGAGACGACCATTTTCAGTTCGTAGCTCTTCCATTTGGTCTGGCGACAGCCCCACGGGTCTTCACCAAGGTCATGGCGGCGGTGGTAGCAGTCTTGCACTCTCAGGGACACTCGGTGATCCCTTACCTAGACGATTTATTGGTCAAAGCTCCCTCTCAGGAGGCATGCCAACTCAGCCTGAATGCTACGCTGGAGACTCTACAGTCTTTCGGATGGATCATCAACTTTCCAAAGTCGATCCTATCACCGACTCAGTCACTAACGTATCTTGGCATGGAGTTTCATACTCTAGCAGCGATAGTGAAGCTTCCGCTGGACAAGCAGCGGTCACTACAGACAGGGGTGCAATCTCTCCTGCAGGGCCAGTTGCATTCCTTGCGGCGCCTCATGCATTTCCTAGGGAAGATGGTGGCAGCCATGGAAGCAGTTCCCTTTGCGCAGTTTCATCTGCGCCCACTTCAATGGGACATTCTCCGCCAATGGGACGGGAAGTCAACGTCCCTGGACAGGAAAGTCTCGCTTTCCCAGACGGCCAAAGACTCTCTACAATGGTGGCTCCTTCCCACATCATTGTCTCAGGGAAGATCTTTCCTGCCCCCATCCTGGGCAGTAGTCACGACAGATGCGAGTCTGTCAGGGTGGGGAGCAGTATTTCTCCACCACAGGGCTCAGGGGACGTGGACTCCGCAGGAGTCCACCCTTCAGATCAATGTTCTGGAGATCAGAGCAGTGTATCTTGCTCTACTGGCCTTCCAACAGTGGCTGGAAGGAAAGCAGATCCGAATCCAATCGGACAACTCCACAGCGGTGGCATACATCAACCACCAAGGAGGGACGCGCAGTCGGCAAGCCTTCCAAGAAGTCCGGCGCATTCTAATGTGGGTGGAGGACAGAGCATCCACCATATCCGCGGTTCACATCCCAGGCGTAGAAAACTGGGAAGCAGACTTCCTCAGTCGCCAGGGCATGGACGCAGGGGAATGGTCCCTTCACCCGGACGTGTTTCAGGAAATCTGTCGCCGCTGGGGAGTGCCGGACGTCGACCTAATGGCGTCCCGGCACAACAACAAGGTCCCGGCATTCATGGCGAGGTCGCGCGATCAAAGAGCTCTGGCGGCAGACGCCTTGGTTCAAGATTGGTCGCAGTTTCAGCTCCCATACGTGTTTCCACCTCTGGCGCTCTTGCCCAGAGTGCTACGCAAGATCAGATCCGAGTGCAGCCGCGTCATACTCGTCGCTCCAGACTGGCCGAGGAGGTCGTGGTATCCGGATCTGTGGCATCTCACGATCGGTCGACCGTGGTCACTGCCAGACCGACCAGACTTACTGTCCCAAGGGCCGTTTTTCCATCAGAATTCTGCGGCCCTGAACCTGACTGTGTGGCCATTGAGTCCTGGATCCTAGCGTCTGCTGGATTATCTCAGGGAGTCATTGCCACAATGAGACAAGCTAGAAAGTCGAATTCGGCTAAGATCTACCACAGAACGTGGAAGATTTTCTTGTCCTGGTGCTCTGCTCAGGGAGTGTCTCCCTGGCCATTTGCATTGCCCAAGTTTCTTTCCTTCCTGCAATCGGGGTTAGAAAAGGGCTTGTCGCTCAGCTCCCTTAAAGGGCAAGTTTCGGCACTATCCGTGTTTTTTCAGAAGCGTCTAGCACGTCTTCCTAAGGTGCGCACGTTCCTGCAGGGGGTCTGTCATATTGTGCCCCCGTACAAGCGACCGTTAGATCCATGGGATCTGAACAGGGTACTAGTTGCTCTCCAGAAGCCGCCCTTCGAGCCTCTGAAGGAAGTTTCCTTTTCTCGGCTGTCGCAGAAAGTGGCGTTTCTTGTTGCAATCACATCGCTTCGGCGAGTGTCTGAGCTGGCAGCTCTGTCATCCAAGGCTCCCTTCCTGGTGTTCCACCAGGACAAGGTTGTGCTGCGCCCCATTCCGGAGTTTCTCCCTAAGGTCGTATCCTCTTTTCATCTTAATCAGGATATTTCCTTGCCTTCTTTTTGCCCTCATCCGGTTCACCGGTATGAAAAGGCCTTACGTTTGCTAGATCTGGTGAGAGCACTCAGAATCTACATTTCCCGCACGGCGCCCATACGCCGTGCCGATGCACTTTTCGTCCTTGTCGCTGGTCCGCGCAAGGGGTTGCAGGCTTCTAAAGCCACCCTGGCTCGATGGATCAAAGAACCAATTCTAGAGGCCTACCGTTCTGCGGGGCTTCCGGTTCCTTCAGGGCTAAAAGCCCACTCAACCAGAGCCGTGGGTGCGTCCTGGGCATTACGTCACCAGGCTTCGGCTCAACAGGTGTGCCAGGCAGCTACCTGGTCCAGTCTGCACACTTTCACCAAGCATTATCAGGTGCATACCTATGCTTCGGCGGATGCCAGCTTAGGTAGAAGAGTCCTGCAGGCGGCAGTGACACCCCCGTAGGGGAGGGCTGTTTTGCAGCTCTAACATGAGGTATTTATTTACCCACCCAGGGACAGCTTTTGGACGTCCCAATCGTCTGGGTCTCCCAATAGAGCGCTGAAGAAGAAGGGAATTTTGTTACTTACCGTAAATTCCTTTTCTTCTAGCTCTTATTGGGAGACCCAGCACCCGCCCTGTTGTCCTTCGGGATTTCTTGGTTGTTTGCGGGTACACATGTTGTTCATGTTGAACGGTTTTTCAGTTCTCCGACGTTATTCGGAGTTAATTTGTTTAAACCAGTTATTGGCTTCCTCCCTCTTGCTTTGGCACTAAAACTGGAGAACCCGTGATACCACGGGGGGGTATAGCCAGAGGGGGAGGGGCCTTGCACTTTTAATGTAGTGCTTTGTGTGGCCTCCAGAGGGCAGTAGCTATACCCCAATCGTCTGGGTCTCCCAATAAGAGCTAGAAGAAAAGGAATTTACGGTAAGTAACAAAATTCCCTTCTTTGTCTCACGGGTACAGGATAGAATTCAGTTCTCGTCCTCCGCCTCGGTTCTTCAGAACCTCCCCACATCCCGACCGAGCAGATGCCCTTCTGCAAGCGGTGTGCTCACTAAAAGCAGAAGGAGTGGTGATCCCTGTTCCTCTTCAGGAACAAGGGCAAGGTTTTTACTCCAATCTCTTTGTGGTTCCAAAAAAGGACGGCTCGTTTCGTCCTGTTCTGGACCTAAAGCTCCTCAACAAGCATGTGAACGCCAGGCGGTTCCGGATGGAATCCCTCCGCTCCGTCATTGCCTCAATGTCTCAAGGAGATTTTCTTGCATCAATAGACATCAAGGATGCTTATCTCCACGTGCCGATTGCTACAGAGCACCAACGTTTTCTACGTTTCGTGATAGGAGACGACCATCTCCAGTTCGTAGCTCTGCCATTTGGTCTGGCGACAGCCCCACGGGTTTTCACCAAGGTCATGGCGGCAGTGGTAGCAGTCTTGCATTCTCAGGGACATTCGGTGATCCCTTACTTAGACGATCTACTTGTCAAAGCACCCTCTCAACAGGCATGCCAACACAGCCTGAATGTTGCGCTGGAGACTCTCCAGACTTTCGGGTGGATCATCAACTTTTCAAAGTCCAACCTGGCACCGACTCAATCACTAACGTATCTTGGCATGGAGTTTCATACTCTCTCAGCGATAGTGAAGCTTCCGCTGGACAAGCAGCGGTCACTACAGACAGGGGTGCAGTCTCTCCTGCAGGGTCAGTCGTACCCCTTAAGGCGCCTCATGCACTTCCTTGGGAAGATGGTGGCAGCAATGGAGGCAGTCCCGTTCGCGCAGCTTCATCTGCGCCCACTTCAATGGGACATTCTCCGCCAATGGGACGGGAAGACAACTTCCCTAGACAGGAAAGTCTCCCTTTCTCAGACGGCCAAGGACTCTCTGCAATGGTGGCTTCTTCCCACCTCGTTATCACAGGGAAGATCATTCCTGCCCCCATCCTGGGCAGTGGTCACGACAGACGCGAGTCTGTCAGGGTGGGGAGCAGTTTTTCTCCACCACAGGGCTCAAGGGACGTGGACTCAGCAGGAGTCCACACTTCAGATCAATGTTCTGGAAATCAGGGCAGTGTATCTTGCCCTATTAGCCTTCCAGCAGTGGCTGGAGGGGAAGCAGATCCGAATTCAGTCGGACAACTCCACAGCCGTGGCATACATCAACCACCAAGGAGGGACACGCAGTCCGCAAGCCTTCCAGGAAGTCAGGCGGATTCTGATGTGGGTGGAGGAAAGAGCATCCACCATATCAGCAGTTCACATCCCGGGCGTAGAAAACTGGGAAGCAGACTTCCTCAGTCGCCAGGGCATGGACGCAGGGGAATGGTCCCTTCACCCGGACGTGTTGCAGGAAATCTGCCGCCGCTGGGGAGTGCCGGACGTCGACCTAATGGCGTCTCGGCACAACAACAAGGTCCCGGCCTTCATAGCGCGGTCTCGCGATCAAAGAGCTCTGGCGGCAGACGCCTTAGTGCAAGATTGGTCCCAGTTCCGGCTCCCTTATGTGTTTCCACCTCTGGCACTCCTGCCCAGAGTGTTACGCAAGATCAGATCCGATTGCGGCCGCGTCATACTCGTCGCCCCAGACTGGCCGAGGAGGTCGTGGTACCCGGATCTGTGGCATCTCACGGTCGGCCAACCGTGGGCACTACCAGACCGTCCAGACTTACTGTCCCAAGGGCCGTTTTTCCATCGGAATTCTGCGGCCCTGAACCTGACTGTGTGGCCATTGAGTCCTGGATCCTAGCGTCTTCAGGATTACCCCAAGGGGTCGTGGCCACCATGAGACAGGCTAGGAAGTCCACTTCTGCTAAGATCTACCACAGAACGTGGAAGATTTTCTTATCCTGGTGCTCTGCACAAGGAGTATCCCCCTGGCCATTCGCGTTACCTGTCTTTCTTTCCTTCCTGCAATCTGGGTTGGAAAAGGGCTTGTCGCTCGGCTCCCTTAAAGGGCAAGTCTCGGCACTATCCGTGTTTTTTCAGAAGCGTCTAGCGCGACTTTCTAAGGTGCGCACGTTCCTGCAGGGGGTGTGTCATATCGTACCTCCGTACAGGAGGCCGTTAGATCCGTGGGATCTAAACAAGGTCCTTGTTGCTCTCCAGAAGCCGCCTTTCGAGCCCCTGAGGGATGTGTCACTCTCTCGACTCTCACAGAAAGTGGCATTTCTGGTAGCGGTCACGTCTCTTCGGAGAGTGTCTGAACTAGCAGCGCTGTCATGCAAAGCTCCTTTCCTGGTGTTCCACCAGGACAAGGTAGTGCTGCGCCCCATTCAGGAGTTTCTCCCTAAGGTGGTATCCTCTTTTCACCTTAATCAGGATATCTCCTTGCCTTCCTTTTATCCGCATGCAGTTCATCGGTATGAAAAGGATCTCCATTTGTTGGATCTGGTGAGAGCACTCAGAATCTACATTTCCCGCACGGCGCCCTGCGCCGCTCGGATGCACTCTTTGTCCTTGTCGCTGGTAAGCGCAAATGGTCATAGGCTTCAAAAGCCACCCTGGCTCGATGGATCAAAGAACCAATTCTTGAAGCCTACAGTTCTGCTGGGCTTCCGGTTCCATCAGGGCTGAAGGCCCACTCTACCAGAGCCGTGGGTGCGTCCTGGGCATTACGACACCAGGCTACGGCTCAACAGGTGTGCCAGGCAGCTACCTGGTCGAGTCTGCACACTTTCACCAAACATTATCAGGTGCATACCTATGCTTCGGCGGACGCCAGCCTAGGTAGAAGAGTCCTGCAGGCGGCAGTTGCCTCCCCGTAGGGGAGGGCTGTCTTTGCAGCTCTGACATGAGGTATTTCTTTACCCACCCAGGGACAGCTTTTGGACGTCCCAATCGTCTGGGTCTCCCAATGGAGCGCCGAAGAAGAAGGGAATTTTGTTACTTACCGTAAATTCCTTTTCTTCTAGCTCCTATTGGGAGACCCAGCACCCGCCCTGTTGTCCTTCGGGATTTTTGGTTGTTTTCGGGTACACATGTTGTTCATGTTGAACGGTTTTCAGTTCTCCGACGTTACTTCGGAGTGAATTTGTTTAAACCAGTTATTGGCTTTCCTCCTTCTTGCTTTTGCACTAAAACTGGTGAGCCAGTGATCCCACTGGGGGTGTATAGCCAGAAGGGGAGGGGCCTTACACTTTTTAGTGTAATGCTTTGTGTGGCCTCCGGAGGCAGTAGCTATACACCCAATTGTCTGGGTCTCCCAATAGAGCGACAAAGAAAAAGTGTGATCGCACAATAGTTTTTGGGAGGTTTTATTCACCGTATTCACTATATGGTAAAACTGATGTGTTATTCTGATGCCTGAGGTCGGTGCGAGTTTGTAGACACCAAACATGTATAGGTTTAGTTGTACCTAAGGGGTTAAAAAAAAATCACAAGTTTGTCCAATAAAAGTGGCGCACGTTTTGCGCCATTTTCCGAAACCTGTAGCGTTCTCATTTTTCTGGATCTATGGCTCAGTGACGAAGGGAATTTTGTTTACTTACCATAAATTCCTTTTCTTCTAGCTCTAATTGGGAGACCCAGACAATTGGGTGTATAGGCTATGCCTCCGGAGGCCGCACAAGAAGGGAATTTTGTTACTTACCGTAAATTCCTTTTCTTCTAGCTCCTATTGGGAGACCCAGACGATTGGGTGTATAGCACTGCCTCCGGAGGCCAATCGTCTGGGTCTCCCAATAGGAGCTAGAAGAAAAGGAATTTACGGTAAGTAACAAAATTCCCTTCTTGTGCGGCCTCCGGAGGCATAGCCTATACACCCAATTGTCTGGGTCTCCCAATTAGAGCTAGAAGAAAAGGAATTTATGGTAAGTAAACAAAATTCCCTTCGTCACTGAGCCATAGATCCAGAAAAATGAGAACGCTACAGGTTTCGGAAAATGGCGCAAAACGTGCGCCACTTTTATTGGACAAACTTGTGATTTTTTTTTAACCCCTTAGGTACAACTAAACCTATACATGTTTGGTGTCTACAAACTCGCACCGACCTCAGGCATCAGAATAACACATCAGTTTTACCATATAGTGAATACGGTGAATAAAACCTCCCAAAAACTATTGTGCGATCACACTTTTTCTTTGTCGCTCTATTGGGAGACCCAGACAATTGGGTGTATAGCTACTGCCTCCGGAGGCCACACAAAGTATTACACTTAAAAGTGTAAGGCCCCTCCCCTTCTGCCTATACACCCCCCGTGGGATCACGGGCTCCTCAGTTTTCATGCTTTGTTCGAAGGAGGTCAGACATCCACGCATAGCTCCACTGTTTAGTCAGCAGCAGCTGCTGACTATGTCGGATGGAAGAAAAGAGGGCCCATAACAGGGCCCCCAGCATGCTCCCTTCTCACCCCACTTTTGTCGGCGGTGTTTGTTAAGGTTGAGGTACCCATTGCGGGTACGGAGGCTGGAGCCCACATGCTGCTTTCCTTCCCCATCCCCTTAGGGCTCTGGGTGAAGTGGGATCTTATCGGTCTCCAGGCACTGAGGCCGTGCTCCATCCACAGCCCCTGGGAATCTGCTGGACATGGAGCTGAGTATCCTCAGGGACATGGCCCTGCTACGTTGAGGTACTCTGTGTCCCCATAAAGGGGACCGCGCACAGACACACGGCAGCACTGCTGGGTGTGTTAGTGCGCCAGGGATGGCGGCGCTGCCCGCACTGGTGCCATCGCACACTACAGCGTGCTGGGTGTGTTAGAGTATTGGGGGACTGCCGCGCTAACCGCCGCTGCCATTTTTATCTCAGGCGCGGCTGGGACTTGTGGTGCGCCGGGGACTTCCGCGCCGACCAGGGCTTATATGCCGGGCCGCGCTTATCACTCTAGTCCCCGGCTTTTGCGGCCTACTCTCACTTCGTTACCGCCCACTGGCCTGCCAGTCAGGGTAAGGGCGTGACGCTGCACAGCACGGCAGCGCTGAGAGATGGAGCATGCTTTGCATACTCCACCCCTCTCACTGTACACAGTGTGAAACCGGATTCCCGCACTTTCTGGGGCACGCCCACGGCCTCCTCCTCTACACAGGACGCCGGCAGCCATTCATGTCAGTTTTTTCTGTGACTGAGAAAAGAGACAAGTTTGGGAAGACCCTGGCAGGGATTCTAGTGGTCACACAACCGCTGTGAGCGGGCGGTAAGCAGCACCTGTGGTGCTGACCCCACTAGTGCCGAAATTGCACATATAGATATATGCTTGTACGCTATACATTGCACTGTTCGGTCGCACTTTTGTATTTTAGCTATATACCCTCCTTGATTGTTCGGGGGAGATAACAGCATATCGTCTGTGGAAAACAAGGGTGCAGAAGCACAGGTTTTCTATGCAGCCTGTACAGCATGTACGGCTATACTGCCGGCAGGTTCCACGGACCCCAATTGTATGCAATGCACGGCCCTTGTGGAACTTACTCAGCCGGAGTCTCTGCTAATGGTCCAGGTGATGGGGACGGAGTTTGCAGTATTTACTTCAGACTTTCTGAGACTATGGCTAAGATACTAGAAGCCTTGCAGTCCAGACCGGTCCCTCAGACCATGGGCTCTGTTGATTCATTGTCCCTGGTCCCCCCCCCCCAGTTGGTACAACAAGGTGCTCCTGGAGTGTCTCAGGGATCCCAGGGTGAGGGGTCTGACTCGGACCGCAGTCCCAGACCCCCTAAGCGACCTCGCTGGGAGCATCCCTCGACGTCACCGCATCATTCAGGGTCTCAGCATGGGGACTCTCTCTATTATAAGGCGGAGGTATCTGATCAGGATTCTGATCCTGAGAACGTTCTCTACCTGGATACACCTGATTGTGACACCGTAGTGAACGATCTTACGGCGTCCATCAATCATATGTTGGTTATTTCTCCCTCAGCTCCTACGCCTGAGGAGTCAGCTTCTCAGCAGGAGAAGTTCCGTTTCAGGTTCCCCAAGCGTACATTGAGTACGCTTTCTGGATCACTCTGACTTCAGGGAGGCAGTCCAGAACCACCAGGCTTGTCCAGATATCGTTTTTTCCAAACGCCTTAAGGATACACGTTATCTCTTCCCTTTTGACGCTGTCAAGGGCTGGGTTCAGTGTTCCAATGTGGACCTCCTATCTCCAGCGGCTAAATCCTTAGTTGCAGTGGAAGATATGGCTTCACTCAAAGATGCCACTGACAGACAGATGGAGCTCTGGTTGAAATCCATCTATGAAGCTATTGCCGTGTCTTTGCTCCAGCTTTCGCAGCCGTCTGGGCGCTCCAAGCGGTCTCAGCGGCTCAAGCGCAAATTGAGGCAGTCACACGTATGTCTGCGTCGCAGGCTGCGTCTTTAACATCTCAAACGTCAGCGTTTGCGTCATACGCCATTAATGCTGTCCTGGACTCGGCGAGCCGGAAGGCGGTTGCGTCCGACAATTCAGTGGTAATACGCAGAGCCTTGTGGTTGCGGGAATGGAAGGCAGATTCTGCTTCCAAAAAGTGCCTAACCAGTTTGCCATTCTCTGGCGACCGCTTGTTTGGTGAGCGACTGGATGAAATCATCAAACAATCCAAGGGAAAGGATACATCCTTTCCTCAGGCTAAACCGATCATACCCCAACAGAGGAGGGGACAGTCGAGGTTTCGGTCCTTGCGGGGCGCAGGCAGGTCCAATTCTCCTCGTCCAAAAGGCCTCAGAAGGATCAGAGGAACTCCGACGCGTGGCGGTCTAAATCACGCCCTAAAAAGACCGCCGGAGGCGCCGCGACCAAGGCGGCTTCCTCATGACTTACGGCCTCCTCACACCGCATCCTTGGTCGGTGGCAGGCTCTCCCGCTTTTGCGACACCTGGCTGCCACAAGTAAAAGACCGTTGGGTGAGAGACATTTTGTCTCACGGTTACAGGATAGAGTTCAGCTCTCGTCCTCCGACTCGATTCTTCAGAACATCTCCGCCTCCCGAGCGAGCCAAGGCTCTGCTGCAGGCGGTGGGCATTCTGAAAGCAGAAGGAGTGGTGGTCCCGGTTCCTCTTCAGCAACAGGGTCACGGTTTCTACTCCAACCTGTTTGTGGTTCCAAAGAAGGACGGGTCCTTCTGTCCTGTTTTGGACCTAAAACTGTTCAACAAACACGTAAGGACCAGGCGGTTCCGGATGGAATCCCTCCGCTCCGTCATCGCCTCAATGTCCCAAGGAGATTTCCTAGCATCGATCGATATCAGGATGCTTATCTCCACGTACCAATTGCTCCAGAGCATCAGCGCTTCTTGCGCTTCGCCATAGGAGACGAACACCTTCAGTTCGCAGCACTGCCGTTCGGCCTGGCGACAGCCCCAAGGGTTTTCACCAAGGTCATGGCTACAGTAGTTGCGGTCCTCCACTCTCAGGGTCACTAGGTGATACCCTACTTAGACGATCTGCTGGTCAAGGCACCCTCTCAAGAGGCATGCCAACACAGCCTCAACGTTACTCTGGAGATTCTCCAGAGTTTCGGGTGGATCATCAATTTTCCAAAGTCAAATCTGACACCGGTCCAATCGCTGACATATCTTGGCATGGAGTTTCTTACTCTTCCAGCGATAGTGAAGCTTCCGCTGGACAAACAGCGGTCACTACAGACAGGGGTACAATCACTCCTTCAAGGTCGGTCACACCCCTTGAGGCGCCTCATGCACTTCCTGGGGAAGATGGTGGCAGCAATGGAAGCAGTCCCTTTCGCGCAGTTTCACCTGCGTCCTCTTCAATGGGACATCCTACGCAAGTGGGACAGGATGCCGACGTCCATGGACAGGAACGTCTCCCTCTCTCAAGCAACCAAAGCTTCCCTTCGGTGGTGGCTTCTTCCCACCTCATTATCGAAAGGGAAATCTTGCCTAACCCCATCCTGGGCGGTGGTCACGACGGACGCGAGTCTGTCAGGGTGGGGAGCGATCTTTCTCCACCACAGGGCTCAGGGTACGTGGACTCAGCAAGAGTCCTCACTTCAGATCAATGTTCTGGAGATCAGGGCAGTGTATCTTGCCCTAAAAGCGTTCCAACAGTGGCTGGAAGGCAGGCAGATCCGAATTCAGTCGGACAACTCCACAGCGGTGGCTTACATCAACCACCAAGGTGGGACACGCAGTCGGCAAGCCTTCCATGAAGTCCGGCGGATTCTGCTGTGGGTGGAAGCCACAGCACCCACCATATCCGCAGTTCACATCCCGAGCGTAGAAAACTGGGAAGCAGACTTTCTCAGTCGCCAGGGCATGGATGCAGGGGAATGGTCCCTTCACCCGGACGTGTTTCAGGAGATCTGTTGCCGCTGGGGGATGCCGGACGTCGACCTAATGGCGTCTCAGCACAACAACAAGGTCCCGGCATTCATGGCGCGGTCTCACTATCACAGAGCTCTGGCGGCAGACGCCTTCGTTCAGGATTGGTCGCAGTTTCAACTCCCTTATGCGTTCCCACCTCTGGCACTGTTGCCCAGAGTGTTACGCAAGATCAGGTCCGACTGCCGCCGCGCCATCCTCGTCGCTCCAAAATGGCCAACGAGGTCGTGGTACCCGGATCTGTGGCATCTCACGGTAGGCCAACCGGGGGAACTATCAGACCGACCAGACTTGCTGTCTCAAGGGTCGTTTTTTCCTTCTGAATTCTGCGACCCTCAACCTGATGGAGTAGCCATTGAGTCCTGGATCCTAGCATCTGCAGGGTTATCTCAAGGGGTCATTACCACTATGAGACAGGCCAGAAAACACACATCTGCCAAGATCTACCACAGAACGTGGAAGATATTCTTATCTTGGTCCTCTGCTCAGGGAGTTTCTCCCTGGCCAATTGCCTTGCCTACTTTCTTTCCTTCCTGCAATTCGGTTGGAAAAAGGTTTGTCGCTCGGTTCCCTTAACGGACAAATCTCAGCGCTCTCTGTATTTTTTTCAGAAGCGCCTAGCAAGACTACCTCAGGTACGCACGTTCCTGCAGGGGGTTTGCCGCTTAGTCCTTCCTTACAAACGACTGTTAGAACCCTGTGATTTGAACAGGGTGCTGATGGTTCTGCAGAAACCACCATTCGAGCCTATGAGGGATTTTTCTCTCTCACGCCTTTCGCAGAAAGTGGTTTTCCTAGGGGCAGTCACTTCACTTCGGAGAGTGTCTGTCGGGGCAGCATTGTCGTGCAAAGTCCCCTTCCCGGTGTCTCACCAGGTCAAGGGGTTCTGCGTCCGGTTCCGGAATTTCTCCCTAAGGTGGAATCCCCCCTTTCATCTCAATCAGGGTATCCATACCCTCTGTTTGTCTTCATCCAGTTCACCAATGTGAAAAGGATTTGCACTTGATTAGATCTGGTGAGAGCACTCAGACTCTTCATCGATCGTACGGCGTCCCTGCGCCGCTCGGAAGCACTCTTGTCCTTGTCGCTAGCCAGCGTAAAGGGTTACAGGCTTCCAAATCAAGACTGGCTCGGTGGTTCAAGGAACCAATTCTCTAGTTTATCGTTCTGCTGGGCTTACGGTTCCCTCAGGGCTGAAGGTCCATTCTACCAGAGCGGTGGATGCGTCCTGGGCTTGAGGCACCAGGCTACGGCTCAGCTTGTGTGTCAGGCGGCTACCTGGTCCAGCCTCCACACTTTCACGAAACACTGTCAGGTGCATACCTATGCTTCGGCGGATGCCAGCATAGGCAGACGAGTCCTTCAGGCGGCGGTTGCCCACCTGTAGAAAGGGGCCGTTTTACGGCTCTATTACGAGGTATTATTTTACCCACCCAGGGATTGCTTTTGGACATCCCAATTGTCTGGGTCTCCCAATAAAGCGACAAAGAAGAAGGGAATTTTGTTTACTTACCGTAAATTCCTTTTCTTCTAGCTCTAATTGGGAGACCCAGCACCCGCCCCTGTTTTTTTTTTTGTATACACATGTTGTTCATGTTGAATGGTTTCAGTTCTCCGATATTCCTTCGGATTGAATTTGCTTAAACCAGTTTATTGGCTTTCCTCCTTCTTGCTTTTGCACTAAAACTGAGGAGCCCGTGATCCCACGGGGGGTGTATAGGCAGAAGGGGAGGGGCCTTACACTTTTAAGTGTAATACTTTGTGTGGCCTCCGAAGGCAGTAGCTATACACCCAATTGTCTGGGTCTCCCAATTAGAGCTAGAAGAAAAGGAATTTACGGTAAGTAAACAAAATTCCCTTCTTTTGCCATTTTTCCACACTTGGAATTTTTTTGCTATTTTTCCAGTACACTATATGGTAAAACTTATGGTTTCATTTAAAAGTACAACTCGTCCCGCAAAAAACAAGCCCTCGTATGGCAAGATTGACAGAAAAATAAAAATGTTACGGCTCTCGGAAGAAGGGGTGCAAAAAACAAAACCGCAAAAATGGAAAACGCCCGGGGGCTGAAGGGGTTAAACATTAAATTTTTATTAGAATATTGAATGTCTTCTGCTTCAGTTCAGTAGTTTCCAGAAATTGACTTTCTTCCCTTTGTTGTCCGTTGCAGATAAGTTCACGGATTCACCCATCGCCATGAACTCCAAGGTGAACGGGGACCACAATGACAAGGTGCTGATGCGCTGGGACAGAGGAGAAAGCAGCAGCGTCGACTATGACCTGGACTCTGATATGGTAAGTGCTCCGTAAGCCGAAACAACCCATCGGGACCCCCGAGTGTCAGAGGTTGGGAGAGGGGGTGGCCCTTGACGAACGGGGCCCCTCCGTGGGTGGCGCGGGGAGCGGGGGTGGCCCTTGACGAACGGGGCCCCTCCGTGGGTGGCGCGGGGAAGGCCCTTGACGCAAGGTGCCCCCATGGGTTATTCTCTGCAGCATAAGTAAGTGCTCCATATGCCGAGATAACCCATTGGGACCCCCAAGTGTCAGAGCTTGGGAGCGGGGGTGGCCCTTGACGAATGGGGCCCCTCCGTGGGTGGCGCGGGGAAGGCCCTTGACGCAAGGTGCCCCCATGGGTTATTCTCTGCAGCATAAGTAAGTGCTCCATATGCCGAGATAACCCATTGGGACCCCCAAGTGTCAGAGCTTGGGAGCGGGGGTGGCCCTTGACGAACGGGGCCCCTCCGTGGGTGGCGCGGGGAAGGCCCTTGACGCAAGGTGCCCCCATGGGTTATTCTCTGCAGCATAAGTAAGTGCTCTATATGCCGAGATAACCCATTGGGACCCCCAAGTGTCAGAGCTTGGGAGCGGGGGTGGCCCTTGACGAACGGGGCCCCTCCGTGGGTGGCGCGGGGAAGGCCCTTGACGCAAGGTGCCCCCATGGGTTATTCTCTGCAGCATAAGTAAGTGCTCCATGTGCCGAGATAACCCATTGGGACCCCCAAGTGTCAGAGCTTGGGAGCGGGGGTGGCCCTTGACGAACGGGGCCCCTCCGTGGGTGGCGCGGGGAAGGCCCTTGACGCAAGGTGCCCCCATGGGTTATTCTCTGCAGCATAAGTAAGTGCTCCATATGCCGAGATAACCCATTGGGACCCCCAAGTGTCAGAGCTTGGGAGCGGGGGTGGCCCTTGACGAACGGGGCCCCTCCGTGGGTGGCGCGGGGAAGGCCCTTGACGCAAGGTGCCCCCATGGGTTATTCTCTGCAGCATAAGTAAGTGCTCTATATGCCGAGATAACCCATTGGGACCCCCAAGTGTCAGAGCTTGGGAGCGGGGGTGGCCCTTGACGAACGGGGCCCCTCCGTGGGTGGCGCGGGGAAGGCCCTTGACGCAAGGTGCCCCCATGGGTTATTCTCTGCAGCATAAGTAAGTGCTCCATATGCCGAGATAACCCATTGGGACCCCCAAGTGTCAGAGCTTGGGAGCGGGGGTGGCCCTTGACGAACGGGGCCCCTCCGTGGGTGGCGCGGGGAAGGCCCTTGACGCAAGGTGCCCCCATGGGTTATTCTCTGCAGCATAAGTAAGTGCTCCATATGCCGAGATAACCCATTGGGACCCCCAAGTGTCAGAGCTTGGGAGCGGGGGTGGCCCTTGACGAACGGGGCCCCTCCGTGGGTGGCGCGGGGAAGGCCCTTGACGCAAGGTGCCCCCATGGGTTATTCTCTGCAGCATAAGTAAGTGCTCCATATGCCGAGATAACCCATTGGGACCCCCAAGTGTCAGAGCTTGGGAGCGGGGGTGGCCCTTGACGAACGGGGCCCCTCCGTGGGTGGCGCGGGGAAGACCCTTGACGCAAGGTGCCCCCATGGGTTATTCTCTGCAGCATAAGTAAGTGCTCCATATGCCGAGATAACCCATTGGGACCCCCAAGTGTCAGAGCTTGGGAGCGGGGGTGGCCCTTGACGAACGGGGCCCCTCCGTGGGTGGCGCGGGGAGCGGGGGTGGCCCCTGACGCACGGGGCCCCCATGGGTTGTTCTCTGCAGCACAGAGTATTTGAGGAGAGCCATCAGATTCAGTAAATCTGACCCCTGTTCCTTCCTCTCTCGCAGTGTAATGGTTGGAATCCTAACAAGATGTTCAACTTCAATGAGGACAACTATGGGGTGAAGACGACGTGCGACAGCAGCCTGTCCTCATACACGTGAGTGATGATCCTTGTGCCCGGTGTCTTTCGTCACCCTCGGTGAAGCTGCTTTGTTCCTTCATCATGTTTTTTTTTTTTTTTTAACCCCTTCACGACCCTTGACGGATCTATCCGTCATGGAGCGTGTGAGGTTAGTCCCCGCTCCCTGCCGTGGGCAGGTCCCGGCGATCCGCGCACATATCTGCTGTTTTCAACAGCTGACATATGTGCCTGCATGTTCCGAGTGGAATCGCATTCCACCCGGAACATTTAACCCCTTACGTCTCGCTGCCAAAGTCTGACAGCGAGATTTATATGTGTGCGGCCATTGCTTTTACTTACTGCCGACCCCACCGGAAGTCACGTGCCGGATCACGTGACTTTCGGTGGTTGCCATGGTAGCACAGGGTCATGTGATGACACCTGTAGCTAACATGAGTCACTTCCTCTCAGTGTCGGCATAATGCCAGCACGGAGAGTAAAGCAGCGTATCTGCAGTTCTCAGATCTGTAGCTGAGATCTACAGATAGGGCAGAGCGATCGGATTGCTGATCGCTATAGTCCCCTAGGGGGACTAGTAAAATAATCAAAAAAAAGTTTTCAAAAAGAATTAAAAAACAAGAAATCCTAAAAGTTCAAATCACCCCCCTTTCACCCCATTAGGGTTAAAAGGGTTAAAAAAATAAAAAAATATACACATATTTGGTATTGCCGCGTTCAGAAATGCCCGATCTATCAAAATATAAAATCAATTAATCTGATCAGTAAACGGCGTAGCGACAAAAAAAATCTAAACGCCAAAATTACGTTTTTTGTTTGCCGCAAGTTTTGCGCAGAATGTAATAACAGGCGATCAAAAAGTAGCATCTGTGCAAAGATTGTACCATTAGAAACGTCAGCTCGAGACGCAAAAAATAAGCTGTCACTGAGCCATAGATCCAGAAAAATGAGAACGCTACAGGTTTCGGAAAATGGCGCAAAACGTGCGCCACTTTTATTGGACAAACTTGTGATTTTTTTAACCCCTTAGGTACAAGTAAACCTATACATGTTTGGTGTCTACAAACTCGCACCGACCTCAGGCATCAGAATAACACATCAGTTTTACCATATAGTGAACACGGTGAATAAAACCTCCCAAAAACTATTGTGCGATCACCCTTTCTTTGTCGCTCCATTGGGAGACCCAGACAATTGACAATTGACAATTGGGTGTATAGCTTCTGCCTCCGGAGGCCACACAAAGTATTACACTTTAAAAAGTGTAACCCCTCCCCTCTGCTATACACCCTCCCGTGCATCACGGGCCCCTCAGTTTTTTGCTTTGTGTTGAAGGAGGCACACATTCACGCAAGCTCCACGTTTTAGTCAGCAGCAGCTGCTGACTTTATCGGATGGAAGAAAAGAGGCCGCTTTCCTTCCCCATCCCTTAGGGGCTCTGGGGAAGTTGGATCCTATCCGGTCATCCAGACATTGGGACCGGTCTCCCTCCGCAGCCCCTGGGGGAATCTGCCGGACAGGAGACGGAGTATCGTCAGGGACATGGCCCTGCATCCACAGGTACTCTGTGTCCCCGTTGGGACGGCGCATAAAGCACCTTGGGCCCAGACGCTGCAGCGACTGCGGCGTGGGTATGGGTCCGGGACTACCATGCCGACCGTGCACTGCCGGCCGGCCGCGGTTTTAACTTTAGTCCCCGGCTTTTGCGGCCTAGTATAGTATTCTCCCGCCCCCAGGCCTGCCAGTCAGGGAAAAGGGCGGGACGGTCGGTATGACGCCGACAGTGAGGGCTGGAGTACACTGAGCTGTCCTCCGCCCCCCTCACTACTCACGCTGGGGCACCAGATTCCCGCACTTTTGTGACTACGCCCACGCCTCCCTCCTCCTCTGAGAACTCCGTCAGCCATTTTTTCAGCACATTCTGCGGTGGAGAACTTCTGGCTGCAGCTGAGGGAGACCCGGGGCAGGGAATCTGGTGGCCACACAGAGCGGTTGGTAAGCCACACCGGTCTGCCGGTGCTGGACCCCCCAGAGTGCCGAACTGTATATATATATATCTTTCTTCAGCGCTCTATTGGGAGACCCAGACGATTGGGGTATAGCTACTGCCCTCTGGAGGCCACACAAAGCACTACATTAAAAGTGCAAGGCCCCTCCCCCTCTGGCTATACCCCCCCCGTGGTATCACGGGTTCTCCAGTTTTAGCTTTGTGTGCGAAGGAGGTCAGACATTCCATGCATAGCTCCACAGATTTTAGTCAGCAGTAGCTGCTGACTGTTTCGGATGGAAGAAAAGAGGACACATATAGTGTCCCCAGCATGCTCCCTTCTCACCCCTGGATGGTGTTGTAAGGTTGAGGTACCTATTGCTGGTACAGGGCTGGAGCCTGACATGCTGTTTTCCCTCCACATCCCCTTGTAGGGCTCTGTGGAAGTGGGATCCTGCCGGCCTCTCAGCTCTGATGCCGGGCTCCATCCACAGACCCATTAGAACCTGATGGAGACGGAGCAGGAGTACGATCAGGGACAGGCCCTGCATCATACAGGTACTCTGTGTCCCCGGCAGGCACAGACACACTCCGGGCTGGCTGGGTGTTGTAGTGCGCCGGGGACCGCAACGTGGAGTTGGTGTCCCTACAGATTACTGGGGGACTTTTTTGTGTATGGGAACGCAGCGCCGACCCCCTCTGGACCGGGCGGCGCTGCTGTGACTTGTGGTGCGCCGGGGATCCGCCGTCCGCGCTTTTACGGCGGCGGCGGTTATAAATTTAGTCCCCGGCTTTTTGGGCCTAGGACGCCGGCAGCTCCGATTCGTTCCCGCCCCCACCCTGTCATTCAGGGTAGGGGAGAGACGCTGTTCGCTAGCAGCGACGAGGGCTGGAGCCTGATTTACATGCTCCAGCCCTCACACTAGGCACAGAGGGAAGCAGGCTTCCCGCTCTTGGCCAGGAACGCCCAGGGCCCCCCCCCCTTCCTCTCTCGAGACGCCGGCAGCCATTACATGCATGCCTGGCTGGAGGAAGGACGCAAGGCTCTGGGAGACCTGGACTAGGGGCTATCTGGCGACCACACACCCGCTTTTTAAGCGGGCGGTAAGCGATTTTTCTGTGCTGGTCCCTCTAGTGCCTCACTGTGTATCAGTGTACTGGGTACAGATATATAGATATTGTATTTCTTGCACTGTGAGGTGCGCTTCTGGCTGCATATCCCAGATCGCTCTGTGGAAGCAGCAACATGTCATCCTCAAAACGCAAGGCGGCCAAGGCAAAAAGGGCTGTGTATACTGCGTGTGCTGCATGTGGGGCTAATCTACCAGCAGGCTCCGATGACCCCCATTGTGTGCAATGCTCCGACCCGGTGCTGCTTCGCCAGCCGGAGTCAGGAGAGGTAGCGACCCAGGCTGAGACGCTTGTAAGTTCTGCCCCGGTGACAGGGACGGACTTTGCAGTTTTTGCAGATAATATGTCTGTGTCTATGGCAAAAATCCTTGAGACCTTGCAATCTATGCATGGGGCTCAGTCTCTGGGCACGGCGAGGCCTCTGTCCTCAGGTCCCCCTTACTTGGAATGTATCCAGCCCACAGGGGGGTCCCCGGCTTCACAGGCCGAGGATTATGACTCAGATGATGGCCCCAGCCACCCTAAGCGAGCTCGCTGGGAAAGACCCTCGACGTCTTCACACTGCTCAGGGTCTCAGCGCAATCAGTCTCCCTGTGATGTGTCTGATGAGAGTGATCAGGAATCCACTCCTGGAACCCCTCTCAACCTGGATACCCCGGATGGGGATGCCATGGTAAACGACCTTATCTCAGCCATCAATAGGCTGTTGGATATTTCTCCCCCAGCCCCTTCAGCAGAAGAGGCGGCTGCGGAGCAGGAAAAGTTTCGTTTCCTTTATCCCAAGCGTAAATTGAGTGCTTTGTTAGATCACTCTGACTTCAGAGAATCAATCCAGAAGCACGACGCTCACCCAGAAAGGCGTTTCTCTAAACGATCTAAAGATACGCGTTTCCCTTTCCCCCCTGAGGTGGTCAAGCGCTGGACACAGTGTCCAAAGGTAGACCCCCCGATTTCCAAACTTGCAGCTAGATCCATAGTTGCAGTGGAGGATGGCGCTTCACTTAAAGATGCCAATGACAGACAGATGGACCTTTGGTTAAAATCTGTCTATGAAGCTATCGGCGCGTCGTTTGCTCCGGCATTCGCAGCCGTATGGGCACTCCAGGCTATTTCAGCTGGCTTAGCAAAAGTGGATGCTATCATGCATCCAGCAGTGCCGCAAGTGGCGCACCTTACCACGCAGATGTCGGCGTTTGCGTCTTACGCTATCAATGCGGTCCTAGAATCTACCAGTCGCACCTCAATGGCGTCCGCCAATTCGGTAGTTTTGCGCAGAGCCTTGTGGTTAAAGGACTGGAAAGCAGATGCTGGTTCCAAAAAATGTTTAACCAGTTTGCCTTTGTCTAGAGATAGACTGTTTGGCGAGCCATTGGCTGACATCATTAAGCAGTCCAAGGGTAAAGACTCCTCTTTACCACAACCCAGAACATCCAAACCTCAGCAGAAAAAGTGGCAGCAGAGGTTTCAGTCCTTTCGAGGTTCGGGCAAGACACCATTTACCTCGTCCAAAGGGACTCAGAGGACGCAAAGAAACTCAGATTCGTGGCGGACTCACACACGCCCCAAGAAAGCAAATGGAGGTACCGCTTCCAAAGCGGCTACCTCATGACTTCCAGCCCCCCCCCTCCGCATCGCCGGTCGGGGGCAGGCTCTCCCGCTTTTCCGGCATTTGGATGTCACAGGTCAAAGACCGGTGGGTGACGGACATCTTGTTTCGCGGGTACAGAATCGAGTTCAATTCTCGTCCTCCAGCTCGGTTCTTCAGAACCTCCCCACGTCCAGACCGAGCAGATGCTCTGCTGCAGGCGGTGGATTCCCTAAAAGCGGAAGGAGTGGTTATCCCAGTCCCTCCTCAGGAACAAGGGCAAGGGTTTTACTCCAATCTCTTTGTGGTTCCAAAAAAGGACGGCTCGTTCCGTCCTGTTCTGGACCTAAAACGGCTCAACAAACATGTGCACGCCAGGAAGTTCCGGATGGAAACCCTGCGTTCTGTCATTGCCTCAATGTCCAGAGGAGACTTCCTTGCCTCAATAGACATCAAAGATGCTTATCTCCACGTGCCAATTGCTACAGAACATCAACGTTTTCTACGTTTTGTGATAGGAGACGACCATTTTCAGTTCGTAGCTCTTCCATTTGGTCTGGCGACAGCCCCACGGGTCTTCACCAAGGTCATGGCGGCGGTGGTAGCAGTCTTGCACTCTCAGGGACACTCGGTGATCCCTTACCTAGACGACTTATTGGTCAAAGCTCCCTCTCAGGAGGCATGTCAGCACAGCCTGAATGCTACGCTGGAGACTCTACAGTCTTTCGGATGGATCATCAACTTTCCAAAGTCGATCCTATCACCGACTCAGTCACTAACGTATCTTGGCATGGAGTTTCATACTCTAGCAGCGATAGTGAAGCTTCCGCTGGACAAGCAGCGGTCACTACAGACAGGGGTGCAATCTCTTCTGCAGGGCCAGTTGCATCCCTTGCGGCGCCTCATGCATTTCCTAGGGAAGATGGTGGCAGCCATGGAAGCAGTTCCCTTTGCGCAGTTTCATCTGCGCCCACTTCAATGGGACATTCTCCGCCAATGGGACGGGAAGTCAACGTCCCTGGACAGGAAAGTCTCGCTTTCTCAGACGGCCAAAGACTCTCTACAATGGTGGCTCCTTCCCACCTCATTGTCTCAGGGAAGATCCTTCCTGCCCCCATCCTGGGCAGTAGTCACGACAGATGCGAGTCTGTCAGGGTGGGGAGCAGTATTTCTCCACCACAGGGCTCAGGGGACGTGGACTCCGCAGGAGTCCACCCTTCAGATCAATGTTCTGGAGATCAGAGCAGTGTATCTTGCTCTACTGGCCTTCCAACAGTGGCTGGAAGGAAAGCAGATCCGAATCCAATCGGACAACTCCACAGCGGTGGCATACATCAACCACCAAGGAGGGACGCGCAGTCGGCAAGCCTTCCAAGAAGTCCGGCGCATTCTAATGTGGGTGGAGGACAGAGCATCCACCATATCCGCGGTTCACATCCCAGGCGTAGAAAACTGGGAAGCAGACTTCCTCAGTCGCCAGGGCATGGACGCAGGGGAATGGTCCCTTCACCCGGACGTGTTTCAGGAAATCTGTCGCCGCTGGGGAGTGCCGGACGTCGACCTAATGGCATCCCGGCACAACAACAAGGTCCCGGCATTCATGGCGAGGTCGCGCGATCAAAGAGCTCTGGCGGCAGACGCCTTGGTTCAAGATTGGTCGCAGTTTCAGCTCCCATACGTGTTTCCGCCTCTGGCGCTCTTGCCCAGAGTGCTACGCAAGATCAGATCCGAGTGCAGCCGCGTCATACTCGTCGCTCCAGACTGGCCGAGGAGGTCGTGGTATCCGGATCTGTGGCATCTCACGATCGGTCGACCGTGGTCACTGCCAGACCGACCAGACTTACTGTCCCAAGGGCCGTTTTTCCATCAGAATTCTGCGGCCCTGAACCTGACTGTGTGGCCATTGAGTCCTGGATCCTAGCATCTGCTGGATTATCTCAGGGAGTCGTTGCCACAATGAGACAAGCTAGAAAGTCGAATTCGGCTAAGATCTACCACAGAACGTGGAAGATTTTCTTGTCCTGGTGCTCTGCTCAGGGAGTGTCTCCCTGGCCATTTGCATTGCCCAAGTTTCTTTCCTTCCTGCAATCGGGGTTAGAAAAGGGCTTGTCGCTCAGCTCCCTTAAAGGGCAAGTTTCGGCACTATCCGTGTTTTTTCAGAAGCGTCTAGCACGTCTTCCTAAGGTGCGCACGTTCCTGCAGGGGGTCTGTCATATTGTGCCCCCGTACAAGCGACCGTTAGATCCATGGGATCTGAACAGGGTACTAGTTGCTCTCCAGAAGCCGCCCTTCGAGCCTCTGAAGGAAGTTTCCTTTTCTCGGCTGTCGCAGAAAGTGGCGTTTCTTGTTGCGATCACATCGCTTCGGCGAGTGTCTGAGCTGGCAGCTCTGTCATCTAAGGCTCCCTTCCTGGTGTTCCACCAGGACAAGGTTGTGCTGCGCCCCATTCCGGAGTTTCTTCCTAAGGTCGTATCCTCTTTTCATCTTAATCAGGATATTTCCTTGCCTTCTTTTTGCCCTCATCCGGTTCACCGGTATGAAAAGGCCTTACGTTTGCTAGATCTGGTGAGAGCACTCAGAATCTACATTTCCCGCACGGCGCCCATACGCCGTGCCGATGCACTTTTCGTCCTTGTCGCTGGTCCGCGCAAGGGGTTGCAGGCTTCTAAAGCCACCCTGGCTCGATGGATCAAAGAACCAATTCTAGAGGCCTACCGTTCTGCGGGGCTTCCGGTTCCTTCAGGGCTAAAAGCCCACTCCACCAGAGCCGTGGGTGCGTCCTGGGCATTACGTCACCAGGCTTCGGCTCAACAGGTGTGCCAGGCAGCTACCTGGTCCAGTCTGCACACTTTCACCAAGCATTATCAGGTGCATACCTATGCTTCGGCGGATGCCAGCTTAGGTAGAAGAGTCCTGCAGGCGGCAGTGACACCCCCGTAGGGGAGGGCTGTTTTGCAGCTCTAACATGAGGTATTTATTTACCCACCCAGGGACAGCTTTTGGACGTCCCAATCGTCTGGGTCTCCCAATAGAGCGCTGAAGAAGAAGGGAATTTTGTTACTTACCGTAAATTCCTTTTCTTCTAGCTCTTATTGGGAGACCCAGCACCCGCCCTGTTGTCCTTCGGGATGTTTTTTTGTTGTTTGCGGGTACACATGTTGTTCATGTTGAACGGTTTTTCAGTTCTCCGATGTTATTCGGAGTTAATTTGTTTAAACCAGTTATTGGCTTCCTCCTTCTTGCTTTGGCACTAAAACTGGAGAACCCGTGATACCACGGGGGGGGTATAGCCAGAGGGGGAGGGGCCTTGCACTTTTAATGTAGTGCTTTGTGTGGCCTCCAGAGGGCAGTAGCTATACCCCAATCGTCTGGGTCTCCCAATAAGAGCTAGAAGAAAAGGAATTTACGGTAAGTAACAAAATTCCCTTCTTTGTGTATACATTTGCTGGTTCGGCTGTACTGTTAACTTGGGGCTATATATATCCCTCAGTGATCACGGTGATCCCTTACTTATCTCTTGGAGGACAACAACATGTCGTCCGCAAAGAGCAAGGGTACCAAGGCACAGGCTTATTTTACAACCTGTACCTCATGTGCGGCTATGCTACCTGCAGGTTCCACCTACCCTCATTGTGTGCAATGCTCGGCCCCTGTGACACTCACTCAGCCGGAGCCTCAGGCACTGGTGGGACCCCCGGCTCAGGTAGAGACACCGGTTCCCACTGTCCAGGTGACAGGGACAGAGTTTGCAGTTTTGGCTGACAAACTGTCTGAGTCGCTTTCACAGTCCATGGCTCAGTCTATGGACAAATGGTCTGCTAAGATACTAGAAGCCTTGCAGTCCAGACCAGCAACACAGATGCAGGGCACTGTGCGTTCTTCGTCCCCAGGTCCCCCTCAGTTGGCGCAGCAATCTGCTCCTGAGGTGACACATAGGTCCCACGGTGAGGACTCCGACTCGGACCGCAGTCCCAGACCGGTGAAGCGGGCTCGCTGGGGACCTTCCTCCACTTCATCACGCTGCTCAGGGTCTCAGCATGAGGACTCTCTGGAGGATGAAGAGGATGGCGCAGCTCAGGGCTCAGACCCTGACGGTGCTCTCAATCTAGATACACCTGAAGGGGACGCCATAGTAAATGACCTTATAGCGTCCATCAACCAGGTGCTAGAAATTTCTCCTCCAACTCCAACTGTAGAGGAGGCGGCTTCACAGCAGGAGAAACACCAGTTTCGGTTTCCCAAACGTACACGGAGTGCCTTTGTCGATCACTCTAATTTCAGGGATGCTGTCCAGAAGCACAGAGCATACCCGGACAAGTGTTTTACTAAGCGCCTTAATGACACACGTTATCCCTTCCCCCCGGAAGTAGTGAAGGGTTGGGCTCAGTGTCCAAAAGTGGATCCTCCAGTCTCTAGGCTGGCGGCCAGATCTGTGGTTTCAGTGGCAGATGGCTCATCGCTCAAGGATGCCACTGACAGGCAGATAGAGCTCATGATGAAATCCATCTATGAAGCCATAGGAGCATCTTTTGCTCCGGCATTCGCGGCAGTGTGGGCGCTCCAAGCTATCTCAGCTTGTCTGTCTTAGATTGCTGCGGTCACACGCACCGCTACTCCGCAGGTTGTGTCTCTGACTTCTCAGGCGTCGGCTTTTTCGTCCTACGCCATGAACGCCGTCCTGGACTCGGTGAGCCGTTCAGCGGTAGCATCCGCCAATTCGGTGGCAGTCCGCAGAGCCATGTGGCTACGTGAATGGAAGGCAGACTCTGCCTCCAAGAAATTCTTAACCGGTTTGCCATTTTCTGGCGACCGTTTGTTTGGCGAGCAATTGGACGAAATTATTAAACAATCCAAGGGAAAGGACTCGTCCTTACCCCAGTCTAAACAAAACAAACCTCAACAGCGAAAGTTTCAATTGAGGTTTCAGTCCTTTCGGCCCTCGGCCAAGTCACATTCCTCCACGTCAAACAGGTCGGAGAAGGGCCAGAGGAACCCTTCTGCATGGCGGTCTAAGTCACGGCCTAAAAAGACCGCCGGAGGCACCGCCACCAAGGCGGCCTCTTCATGACTCTCGGCCTCCCCGAACCGCATCCTCGGTCGGTGGCAGGCTCTCCCGCTTTTGCGACGCCTGGTTGCCACATGTCCAAGACCGATGGGTGAGAGACATTCTGTCTCACGGTTACAGGATAGAGTTCAGCTCTCGTCCTCCAACTCGTTTCTTCACAACATCTCCGCCCCCAGAGCGAGCCGCTGCACTTTTTCAGGCGGTGAATGCTCTGAAGGCAGAAGGAGTGGTGATTCCCGTTCCCCCTCAGGAACATGGTCACGGCTTCTACTCCAACTTGTTCGTGGTGCCAAAAAAGGATGGATCTTTCCATCCCGTTTTAGACCTCAAACTGCTCAACAAGCATGTCAGCACCAGACGGTTTCGGATGGAATCTCTCCGCTCGGTCATCGCCTCAATGTCACAAGGAGACTTCCTAGCATCAATCGACATCAAGGATGCTTATCTCCATGTGCCGATCGCACCCGAACATCAACGCTTCTTGCGTTTCGCCATTGGGGACGAACACCTTCAGTTCGTGGCACTGCCTTTCGGCTTGGCGACAGCCCCACGGGTCTTCACCAAGATCATGGCAACAGTGGTGGCGGTCCTACACTCTCAGGGCCACTCGGTGATCCCTTACTTAGACGATCTCCTAGTCAAGGCACCCTCCTGGGTGGCTTGCCAACACAGCCTGACCATTGCCCTGGAGACTCTCCAGAGGTTCGGGTGGATCATCAATTTCCCAAAGTCAAAATTGACACCGACCCAATCCCTGACTTACCTCGGGATGGAGTTTCATACTCTGTCAGCGATAGTGAAGCTTCCGCTGGACAAACAGCGTTCACTACAGACAGGGGTCCAATCTCTTCTTCGGGGTCAGTCACACTCTTTGAGACGCCTTATGCACTTCCTAGGGAAGATGGTGGCAGCAATGGAAGCAGTTCCCTTTGCGCAGTTTCATCTGCGTCCACTTCAGTGGGACATTCTCCGCAAATGGGACAAGAGGTCGACGTCCCTCGACAGGAACGTTTCCCTGTCAAGAGCAGCCAAAACCTCCCTTCAGTGGTGGCTTCTTCCCACTTCTTTGTCGAAGGGAAAATCCTTCCTGCCCCCATCCTGGGCTGTGGTCACGACAGACGCGAGCCTGTCAGGGTGGGGAGCGGTCTTCCTCCACCACAGGGCTCAGGGAACATGGACTCCGACGGAGTCCTCCCTGCAGATCAATGTTCTGGAGATAAGGGCAGTGTATCTAGCCCTAAAAGCGTTCCAGCGGTGGCTGGAGGGCAGACAGATCCGAATACAATCAGACAACGCCACGGCGGTCGCATACATCAACCACCAGGGCGGCACACGCAGTCGTCAAGCATTCCAAGAAGTTCGGCGGATTCTGCTGTGGGCGGAAGCCACAGCCTCCACCATCTCCGCAGTTCACATCCCGGGCGTAGAAAACTGGGAAGCAGACTTTCTCAGTCGCCAGGGCATGGACGCAGGGGAATGGTCTCTTCACCCGGACGTGTTTCAAGAGATCTGTTACCGCTGGGGAACGCCGGACGTCGATCTAATGGCGTCTCGGCACAACAACAAAGTCCCGGCATTCATGGCACGGTCTCAGGATCACAGGGCGCTGGCGGCAGATGCGTTAGTTCAGGACTGGTCGCAGTTTCGACTACCCTATGTATTTCCCCCTCTGGCACTACTGCCCAGAGTGTTACGCAAGATCAGGTCCGACTGCAGCCGCGCCATCCTCATCGCTCCAGACTGGCCGAGGAGGTCGTGGTACCCGGATCTGTGGCACCTCACGGTGGGGCAACCGTGGGCACTCCCAGACCGACCAGACTTGCTGTCTCAAGGGCCATTTTTCCATCTGAATTCTGCGGCCCTCAACCTGACTGTGTGGCCATTGAGTCTTGGCTCCTAGCGTCATCAGGGTTATCTCAAGATGTCATTGCCACCATGAGACAGGCCAGGAAATCAACGTCCGCCAAGATCTACCACAGGACTTGGAAGATCTTCTTAGCCTGGTGCTCGGATAATGGTTTTACTCCCTGGCCGTTTGCATTGCCCACTTTTCTTTCCTTTCTTCAATCAGGATTGGACAAGGGTTTGTCTCTCGCCTCTCTCAAGGGACAGGTGTCGGCGCTTTCAGTGTTTTTTCAAAAGCGTCTAGCCAGACTCTCGCAGGTCCGCACGTTCCTGCAGGGAGTTTGCCACATAGTCCCACCTTACAAGCGTCCGCTAGAACCCTGGGATCTTAACAAGGTGCTGACGGCTCTCCAGAAGTCACCTTTCGAGCCGATGCGGGAGATCTCTCTATCTCGCCTTTCACAGAAAGTGGCCTTCCTAGTGGCAGTCACTTCACTTAGGAGAGTGTCTGAGCTAGCAGCGCTGTCATGCAAAGTCCCCTTCCTGGTCTTTCACCAGGATAAGGTGGTCCTGCGTCCGGTCCCGGAATTTCTCCCCAAGGTGGTATCCCCTTTTCATCTCAATCAGGATATCTCCTTGCCTTCTTTCTTTGTCGCTCCATTGGAGACCCAGACAATTGGGTGTATAGCTTCTGCCTCCGGAGGCCACACAAAGTATTACACTTAAAAGTGTAAAGCCCCTCCCCTTCTGCCTATACACCCCCCGTGCATCACGGGCTCCTCAGTTTTTATGCTTTGTGCGAACCGTGGGCACTACCAGACCGACCAAACTTGCTGTCTCAAGGGCCGTTTTTCCATCTGAATTCTGCGGCCCTCAACCTGACTGTGTGGCCATTGAGTCCTGGATCCTAGCGTCTTCAGGGTTATCTCAAGAGGTCATTGCCACTATGAGACAGGCTAGGAAACCAACGTCCGCCAAGATCTGCCACAGGACGTGGAGGATATTCCTATCTTGGTGCTCTGATCAGGGTGTTTCTTCAGCGCTCTATTGGGAGACCCAGACGATTGGGGTATAGCTACTGCCCTCCGGAGGCCACACAAAGCACTACACTAAAAAGTGCTAGGCCCCTCCCCTTCTGGCTATACCCCCCCCGTGGTATCACGGGTTCTCCAGTTTTCAAGCTTTGTGCGAAGGAGGTCAGACATCCATGCATAGCTCCACAGATTTTAGTCAGCAGTAGCTGCTGACTATATCGGATGGAAGAAAAGAGGGCCCATATAGGGCCCCCAGCATGCTCCCTTCTCACCCGTTGATGGTGTTGTAAGGTTGAGGTACCTATTGCTGGTACGGCGGCTGGAGCCCACATGCTGCTTTCCTTCCACATCCCCCTGAGGGGCTCTGAGGAAGTGGGATCCTGCCGGCCTCAAAGCTCTGACGCCGGGCTCCATCCACAGACCCATTTGAACCTGCTGGATACGGAGCTGGAGTACCGTTCAGGGACATGGCCCTGCACCATTACAGGTACTCTGTGTCCCGGACACACAGACACAGCACACTCCAGACTTGCTGGGTGTGCTAGTGCGCCGGGGACAGTAAAGGGTTACAGTCACTGCAGCTTTGCTGAGTGACTTTGTGTATTGGGAACTACCGCGCCGGACGCTCCGGGAGCGGCGGCGCGGCTGGGACTTGTAGTTCGCCGGGGACTGGGCGCCGACCGCGCTTTTACGGCGGCGGCGCTTATAAATCCAGTCCCCGGCTTCTGCGGCCTAGTGCCGCTTCGTTCCCCGCCCCCACCCTGTCACTCAGGGAAGGGGACAGGCGCTGAGCAATCAGCAGCGCCGAGGGCTGGAGCCTTATTACATGCTCCAGCCCTCTCACTGCACACTGTCGGACGCCGGATTCCCGCTCTGACTTGGGGCACGCCCACGGCCCGCCCCTCCTCACACGAGTTGGGGAAGACGCCGGCAGCCATTACCGCAGTCCGAGTTCGGACTTTCGGCAACCAGGCAGGACTATGGCGACCATACACCCGCTTATAGGCGGGCGGTAAGCGGCACACATAGTGCTGACCCCAATATATACTGCAGTGTGTACATGTGTATTTTAACTGCATAGGTCGCTATATGCCCGCTTGGAGAGCGACACATCAGCAGCAGGAAAGCATGGGTGCTACGGCACAGGCTTTCTATGCTGCTTGTATTGCACGTACTGAAGTGTTCATTTGTATTTATGCTTGTATGCTATACATTGCACTGTACAGTCGCTAGTCTTAGCTATATTCTCCTGGAATGGCTAGACTACAGCAGCTGAAAACCAAGGGTGCTGGGGCACAGGTTTTTTTCTATGCTGTTTGTATTGCATGGGCTGCAGTGTGCATTTGTACTTGTGCTTGTATGCTATGCATCGCACTGTATGGTCACTCTTCTGGGCTATATTCCCCTAGATGACTAGTCTACAGCAGCAGAAGAGCAGGGGTGCCAGGGCATAGGCTTCTATGCTGCTTGTATTGCTTGTGCTGCAGTGTTCATTTGTACTTTATGCTTGTATGCTATACATTGCACTGTACGGTCACCATTCTTGGCTATATACTTCTAGATGGCTAGTCGGCAGCGGCAAAAAAGCAACACAGATTTTCAGTGCTGTTTTTACTACATGGGATGCTATTCATGACACCGTCCCATTGTGTGCATGCTCCCCTGTAGCACTTCGTCTGCCGGGGTCTCTAGCACTTCGTCTGCCGGGGTCTCTACTAGTCGTGGCCAAAGAAACCACCTGTCAACCCTGTCCAAGGACAGGGACGGAGTTGCAGTTTCGACAGATATATTGTCATAAGATAGAGACTTGCAGTCCAGACAGGCCATGGGCAATCTTCCTGACCAACCTCATTTGGAACGGGGGGGTCCCAGGAGGACTCTCTGTATGATAAGGCAGCTCTCCAGGACTTTGATCCTGACATCGCTCTCAATCCGGATACACCGGATGGTAACGCCATACGGAATGATCCTATAGCGTCCATCAATGGAAGGTTGGATCTTTCTCCCTCAGCTCCCCCAGTGGAGGAGTCAGCTTCACAGCAGGAGAAGTCCCTTTTCAGTATCTCAAACGGATATGGAGTATTTTTCTGGCCACGCTGACTTCAGAGAAGCAGTCCAGAAACACCACGCTTACCAGATAAGCGTTTTCTCCAAACGTTTTTTAAAGATACACGTTATCCCTTTTCCCCTGACGTGGTCAAGCGCTGGACCCAGGGTCCAAAGGTGGATTCTCCAATCTCCAGGCTTGCGTCTAGAGACATAGTTGCACTGGAGATGGGGCTTCACTTAAAGTTGCCATTCACAGACAGATGGACTCTGGTTGAAATCTGTCTAGGAGGCTATCGGCGTGTCGGTTGCTCCGGCATTCACAGCCGTATAGGCAACCTAACCTGTTCAGCTGTTCTTGCGCAGCTGGCCTTGAGCACATGTACATCTGTACCGCAGAGGCGTCCGTAACCTCGCAATGTCTGCACTGCGACTTACCCTATTAAAGCTGTCCTAAAAGTACAGTCGAGGTTTCGGTCCTTCCCAAGCTCGGGCAGGTCCCAATTGTCCTCGTGCAAAAGGGCTACAAAACCTCAGACGGGCTCAGATTCCGGCCGGGCTCAATCACGCCCAAGGAAGGCAGCCGGAGGAACCGCTACCAAGGCGGTCTCCTCATGACTCTCAGCTCTCTCTCTCTCTCTCCGCATCCGCGGTTGATGGCAGACTTCCCCGCCTTTGGCGACATTTAGCTGCCACAGGTCACAGACCGGTGGGTGACGGACATTGTGCTCACGTGCACAGGACAGTGTTCTGTTCTCGTCCTCCGACTCCATTATTCAGAACGGCCCCACCTCCCCACCGAGCAGATGCCCTGCTGCAGGCGGTGGACGCTCTAAGAGCAGAAGGAGTGGTGATCCCTGTCCCCCCTCAGGAACGAGGGCGAGGGTTTGTACTCCAATCTCTTTGTGGCTCCAAAACAGGACGGCTCCTTCCGTCCTGTTCTGGACCTAAAACTGCTCAACAATCATGTGCACGCCAGGCGGTTCCGGATGGAATCCCTCCGATCCGTCATTACCTCAATGTCTCGAGGAGACTTCCTTGCCTCAACAGACATCAAAGATGCCTATCTCCACGTGCCAATTGCTACGGAGCACCAACGTTTTCTACGTTTTGTGATAGGAGACGACCATCTTCAGTTCGTAGCTCTGCCATTCGGTCTGGCGACAACCCCACGGGTGTTCACCAAGATCATGGCAGCAGTGGTAGCAGTCTTGCACTCTCAGGGACACTCGGTGATCCCTTACTTGGACGATCTACTCGTCAAGGCACCCTCCCTCGAGGCATGCCAACGCAGCCTGAATGTTACGCTGGAGACTCTCCAGACTTTCGGGTGGATCATCAATTTGGCAAGGTCAAATCTGTCACCGACTCAATCACTAACGTATCTCGGCATGGAGTTTCACACTCTATCAGCGATAGTGAAGCTTCCGCTGAACAAGCAGCGTTCACTGCAGACAGAGGTGCAGTCTCTCCTTCAAGGCCAGTCGCACCCCTTAAGGCGCCTCATGCACTTCCTAGGGAAGATGGTGGCAGCCATGGAGGCAGTTCCCTTTGCGCAGTTTCATCTGCGCCAACTTCAATGGGACATTCTCCGCCAATGGGACGGGCAGTCAACCTCCCTGGACAGGAAAGTCTCCTTTTCCCAGACGGCCAAGGACTCTCTGCAATGGTGGCGTATTTCCACCTCATTGTCACAGTGAAGATCCTTCCTACCCCCATCCTGGGCAGTAGTCACGACAGATACGAGTCTGTCAGGGTGGGGAGCAGTTTGTCTCCGCCACAGGGCTCAGGGGACGTGGACTCAGCAGGAGTCCACCCTTCAGGAAATCAGGGCAGGGTATCTTGCCCTACTAGCTTTCCAGCAGTGGCTAGAAAGAGCGCAGATCCGACTCCAGTCGGACAACTCCACAGTGGTGGCATACATCATCCACCAAGGAGAGACGCGCAGTCGGCAAGCCTTCCAGGAAGTCCGGCGAATCCTCATGTGGGTGGAGGACACAGCATCCACCATATCCGCAGTTCACATCCCGGGCGTAGAAAACTGGGAAGCAGACTTCCTCAGTCGCCAGGGTATGGACGCAGGGGAATGGTCCCTTCACCCGGACGTGTTTCAGGAAATCTGTCGCCGCTGGGGGGTGCCGGACGTCGACCTAATGGCGTCTCGGCACAACAACAAGGTCCCGGCATTTATGGCACGATCGCGCGATCACAGAGCTCTGGCGGCAGACGCCTTAGTGCGAGATTGGTCGCAGTTCCGGCTCCCATATGTGTTTCCACCTCTGGCAATCTTGCCCAGAGTACTGCGCAAAAATCAGATCCGATTGCAGCCGCGTCATACTCGTCGCCCCAGACTGGCCGAGGAGATCGTGGTACCCGGATCTGTGGCATCTCACAGTCGGCCGACCGTGGTCACTACCAGGCCGGCCAGACTTACTGTCCCAAGGGCCGTTTTTCCATCGGAATTCTGCGGCCCTGAACCTGACTGTGTGGCCATTGAGTCCTGGATCCTAGCGTCTTCAGGATTATCCCAAGGGGTCGTTGCCACCATGAAACAGGCTAGGAAGTCCACTTCTGCTAAGATCTACCACAGAACGTGGAAGATTTTCTCAACCTGGTGCTCGGCTCAGGGAGGGTCTCCCTGGCCATTTGCATTGCCTACTTTTCTTTCCTTCCTGCAATCGGGGTTAGAAAAGGGCTTGTCGCTCGGCTCCCTTAAGGGGCAAGTCTCGGCACTATCCGTGTTTTTTTCGGAAGCGTCTAGCACGTCTTTCTAAGGTGCGCACGTTCCTACAGGGGGTCTGTCATATCGTACCCCCGTACAAGCGGCCGTTAGATCCATGGGATCTCAACAGGGTACTAGTTTGCTCTCCAGAAGCCGCCTTTCGAGCCTCTGAAGGAAGTTTCATTTTCTCGCCTGTCACAGAAGGTGGCGTTTCTCGTTGCGATCACATCGCTTCGGCGAGTGTCTGAGCTGGCAGCTCTGTCATCCAAGGCTCCCTTCCTGGTGTTCCACCAGGACAAGGTAGTGCTGCGCACCATTCCGGAGTTTCTCCCTAAGGTCGTATCTTCATTTCATCTTAATCAGGATATATCCTTGCCTTCCTTTTGTCCTCATCCGGTTCACCGGTATGGAAAGGACTTACGTTTGTTAGATCTGGTGAGAGCACTCAGAATCTACTTTTCCCGCACGGCGCCCATGCGCCGTTCCGATGCATTTTTTGTCCTTGTCGCTGGTCCGCGCAAGGGGTTGCAGGCTTCTAAAGCCACCCTGGCTCGATGGATCAAAGAACCAATTCTAGAGGCCTACCGTTCTGCGGGGCTTCCGGTTCCTTCAGGGCTAAAAGCCCACTCACCCAGAGCCGTGGGTGCGTCCTGGGCATTACGACACCAGGCTTCGGCTCAACAAGTGTGCCAGGCAGCTACCTGGTCCAGTCTGCACACTTTCACCAAGCATTATCAGGTGCATACCTATGCTTCGGCGGACGCCAGCTTAGGTAGAAGAGTCCTGCAGGCGGCAGTGACACTCCCGTAGGGGAGGGCTGTTTTGCAGCTCTAACATGCGGTATTTCTTTACCCACCCAGGGACAGCTTTTGGACGTCCCAATCGTCTGGGTCTCCCAATAGAGCGCTGAAGAAGAAGGGAATTTTGTTACTTACCGTAAATTCCTTTTCTTCTAGCTCTTATTGGGAGACCCAGCACCCGCCCTGTTGTCCTTCGGGATTTTTTTGTTGTTTGCGGGTACACATGTTGTTCATGTTGAACGGTTTTTCAGTTCTCCGATGTTACTCGGAGTTAATTTGTTTAAACCAGTTATTGGCTTTCCTCCTTCTTGCTTTGGCACTAAAACTGGAGAACCCGTGATACCACGGGGGGGTATAGCCAGAAGGGGAGGGGCCTAGCACTTTTTAGTGTAGTGCTTTGTGTGGCCTCCGGAGGGCAGTAGCTATACCCCAATCGTCTGGGTCTCCCAATAAGAGCTAGAAGAAAAGGAATTTACGGTAAGTAACAAAATTCCCTTCTTCTCCCTGGCCATTTGCCTTGCCCACTTTTCTTTCCTTCCTTCAATCCGGATTGGAAAAAGGGTTGTCGCTCGGCTCTCTTAAGGGACAAGTCTCAGCGCTCTCTGTGTTTTTTCAGAAGCGCCTAGCCAGACTTCCACAGGTACGCACGTTCCTGCAGGGGGTTTGTCACATAGTCCCTCCTTACAAGCGGCCGTTAGAACCCTGGGATCTGAACAGGGTGCTGATGGCTCTTCAGAAGCCACCTTTCGAGCCAATGAGGGATATTTCTCTCTCACGCCTTTCGCAGAAAGTGGCCTTCCTAGTGGCAGTCACTTCACTTCGGAGAGTGTCTGAGCTAGCAGCGCTGTCATGCAAAGCCCCTTTCCTGGTGTTTCACCAGGACAAGGTGGTTCTGCGTCCGGTACCGGAATTTCTCCCTAAGGTGGTATCCCCCTTTCATCTCAATCAGGATATCTCCTTAGCCTCTTTTTGTCCTCATCCAGTTCATCAGTGGGAAAAGGATTTGCACTCGTTAGATCTGGTGAGAGCACTCAGACTCTACATTTCTCGTACGGCGCCCCTGCGCCGCTCGGATGCACTCTTTGTCCTTGTCGCTGGCCAGCGTAAAGGGTCACAGGCTTCCAAATCAACCCTGGCTCGGTGGATCAAGGAACCTATTCTTGAAGCTTACCGATCTTCTGGGCTTCCGGTTCCCTCAGGGCTGAAAGCCCATTCTACCAGAGCCGTGGGTGCGTCCTGGGCTTTGCGGCACCAGGCTACGGCTCAGCAGGTGTGTCAGGCGGCTACCTGGTCGAGCCTGCACACTTTCACGAAACACTATCAGGTGCATACCTATGCTTCGGCGGATGCCAGCCTAGGTAGGCAAGTCCTTCAGGCGGCGGTTGCCCACCTGTAGGAAAGGGCCGTTTTACGGCTCTATTACGAGGTATTATTTTACCCACCCAGGGACTGCTTTTGGACGTCCCAATTGTCTGGGTCTCCCAATGGAGCGACAAAGAAGAAGGGAATTTTGTTTACTTACCGTAAATTCCTTTTCTTCTAGCTCCAATTGGGAGACCCAGCACCCGCCCCTGTTCCCTTCGGGCTGTTGGTCTTTGTGTACACATGTTGTTCATGTTGAATGGTTTCAGTTCTCCGAAAATTCCTTCGGATTGAATTTACTTTAAACCAATTTATAACTTTTCCTCCTTCTTGCTTTTGCACCAAAACTGAGGAGCCCGTGATGCACGGGGGGTGTATAGGCAGAAGGGGAGGGGCTTTACACTTTTAAGTGTAATACTTTGTGTGGCCTCCGGAGGCAGAAGCTATACACCCAATTGTCTGGGTCTCCCAATTGGAGCTAGAAGAAAAGGAATTTACGGTTAGTAAACAAAATTCCCTTCTTTGCCCTCATCCAGTTCACCAATGTGAAAAGGATTTGCACTTGTTAGACCTCGTGAGAGCACTCAGAATCTACATTTCTCGCACGGCGCCCCTGCGCCATTCGGATGCGCTTTTTGTCCTTGTCGCTGGCCAGCGTAAGGGGTCTCAGGCTTCCAAGTCAACCTTGGCTCGGTGGATCAAGGAACCGATTCTTGAAGCCTACCGTTCATCGGGGCTTCAGATTCCTTCAGGGCTAAGAGCCCATTCTACCAGGGCCGTAGGCGCGTCCTGGGCTTTGCGGCACCAGGCTATGGCTCAGCAGGTGTGTCAGGCGGCTACCTGGTCGAGTCTGCACACTTTCACGAAACACTATCAGGTGCATGCCTATGCTTCGGCAGAGGCTAGCCTAGGTAGGCGAGTCCTTCAGGCGGCAATTGCCCACCTGTAAGAGGGGGCCGGTTTCCGGCTCTTTTTATCGAGGTATTCTGTTACCCACGCAGGGATTGCTTTTGGACATCCCAATTGTCTGGGTCTCCCAATGGAGCGACAAAGAAGAAGGGAATTTCTTCGGCGCTCCATTGGGAGACCCAGACGATTGGGTGTATAGCACTGCCTCCGGAGGCCACACAAAGCATTACACTTAAAAGTGTAAGGCCCCTCCCCTTCTAGCTATACACCCCCAGTGGGATCACTGGCTGCTCAGTTTTCAAGCTTTGTGCGAAGGAGGCACACATCCTCGCATAGCTCCACTGTTTAGTCAGCAGTAGCTGCTGACTATATCGGATGGAAGAAAAGAGGGCCCATATAGGGCCCCCAGCATGCTCCCTTCTCACCCCATTCCCATTGGTGGTGTTTGTTAAGGTTGAGGTACCCATTGCGGGTACGGAGGCTGGAGCCCACATGCTGTTTTCCTTCCCCATCCCCCTGAGGGGCTCTGAGGAAGTGGGATCTTACCGGCCCCCAAGCCCTGAGGCCGGGCTCCATCCACAGACCCGTAGAACCTGCTGGATACGGAGCTGGGTACCATTCAGGGACAAGGCCCTGCAACATTCAGGTACTCTGTGTCCCTGTATGGACGGCCGTGCACATTCCAGACTTGCTGGGTGTGCTAGTGCGCCGGGGACTGTAGCGCTGCGCGCTGGGGTTACAGTCACTCTGAGTGACTTTATGTGTTGGTGACTGCCGCGCCGGCCGCCCCTGGAGCGGCGGCGCGGCTGAGACTTGTAGTGCGCCGGCTTTTGCGGCCTAGCTCCGCTTCGTTCCCGCCCCCACCCTGTCAATCAGGGAAGGGGAGAGACGCTGTACGATAGTCAGCGCCGAGGGCTGGAGTCTTATTTACATACTCCAGCCCTCTCACTGAGCACAGTGGGACGCAGGGTTCCCGCTCTTTGTCTGCACACGCCCAGGGCCCGCCCCTCTCCATAGGACGCCGGCAGCCATTCCTACATGCAGTCTGGCTGGAGAACGGACACAGGCTCTGGGAGACCCAGACAGGGGATTTCTGGCGACCACACACCCGCGTTAAGCGGGCGGTAAGCAGCACATTAGTGCTGGCCCCACTAGTGCCACAGTGTTATATTGGTGTACTTTTTTCTCTGTACCATATATATATATATTGCACTGTAAGGTCGCTTCTTGGCTGTACTCCCTATCTTGCTCTGAGGAGACGACAACATGTCATCCGCAAAACGCAAGGGTGCCAAGACACAGGCTGTATACGCTGCTTGTGCCGCTTGTGGGGCTGATCTACCGGCAGGTTCCAAAGACCCCCATTGTGTGCAATGTTCGGTCCCTGTGCCACTTCGTCAGCCGGAGTCTGTGGAGGTAGTGACCCAGGCAGAGTCGCCGGTGACCCCTGTCCCGGTGACGGGGACAGAGTTCGCAGTTTTTGCTGACAAGATGTCTGTCACTATGACAAAGATCCTAGAGACCTTGCAGGCCAGGCCAGTTACTCAGACCATGGACACTGCTGCGGCAACGTTCCCCGGTCCCCCTCAGCTGGAGTTAATCCGTGCCTTAAGGGGGTCCCAGGCATCTCAGGCTGAAGGCTCTGACTCAGATGACAGTCCCAGGCAGCCTAAGCGAGCTCGCTGGGAGAGACCCTCCACGTCATCACGCGGATCAGGGTCTCAGCGAGAAGAGTCTCTACATGATGAGACAGAGGAGGGTGATCAGGAGTCTACTCCTGAAACCGCTCTCAATCTGGATACTCCTGATGGTGACGCCATGGTAAATGACCTTATAGCGGCCATCAATAGCCTATTGGATATTTCTCCCCCTGCCCCTTCAGCAGAGGAGGCAGCTGCACAGCAGGAGAAGTTCCATTTCAGGTATCCCAAGCCTAAACTGAGTACTTTTCTGGACCACGCTGACTTCAGAGAATCAGTCCAGAAACATCATGCTTATCCAGACAAGCGTTTCTCCAAACGTCTTAAGGATACACGTTATCCTTTTCCCCCTGACGTGGTCAAACGCTGGACCCAGTGTCCAAAGGTGGACCCCCCAATCTCCAGGCTTGCGGCTAGATCCATAGTTGCAGTGGAGGATGGGGCTTCACTTAAAGATGCCAATGACAGACAGATGGACCTTTGGTTAAAGTCTGTCTATGAAGCTATCGGCGCGTCGTTTGCTCCAGCATTCGCGGCCGTGTGGGCACTCCAAGCTATTTCGGCTGGTCTGGCACAGGTGGACTCTATCATCTGTCCAGCAGTGCCGCGAGTGGCGTCCCTAACCTCGCAAATGTCTGCGTTTGCGACTTACGCTATCAACGCTGTCCTGGACTCTACGAGCCGTACCGCAATGGCGTCTGCCAACTCTGTGGTTTTGCGCAGAGCCTTGTGGTTAAAGGAATGGAAAGCGGATTCTGCTTCCAAAAAATGTTTAACCAGCTTGCCACTATCTGTAGACAGACTGTTTGGTGAGCAATTGGCTGAAATCATTAAACAATCCAAGGGTAAAGACTCCTCCTTACCCCAGCCCAGATCAAGCAAACCTCAACAGAGGAAGTGGCAGTCGAGGTTTCGGTCCTTTCGAGGCTCCGGCAAGACCCAATTCTCCTCGTCCAAAGGGACTCAGAAGGAGCAGAGGGGCTCAGATTCCTGGCGGGCTCACTCACGCCCCAAGAAGGCAGCCGGAGGCACCGCTTCCAAGGCGGCTGCCTCATGACTTTCGGCCTCCTCCCTCCGCATCCTCGGTCGGTGGCAGGCTCTCCCGCTTTTGCGACATTTGGCTGCCACAGGTCAAAGACCGGTGGGTAACAGACATTCTGTCTCACGGGTACAGGATAGAGTTCAGTTCTCGTCCTCCGCCTCGGTTCTTCAGAACCTCCCCACATCCCGACCGAGCAGATGCCCTTCTGCAGGCGGTGTGCTCAGTAAGAGCAGAAGGAGTGGTGATCCCTGTCCCTCTGCAGGAACAGGGGCAAGGTTTTTACTCCAATCTCTTTGTGGTTCCAAAAAAGGACGGCTCGTTCCGTCCTGTTCTGGACCTAAAGCTGCTCAACAAGCATGTGAACGCCAGGCGGTTCCGGATGGAATCCCTCCGCTCCGTCATTGCCTCAATGTCTCAAGGAGATTTCCTTGCATCAATAGACATCAAAGATGCTTATCTCCACGTGCCGATTGCTACAAAGCACCAACGTTTTCTACGTTTCGTGATAGGAGACGACCATCTCCAGTTCGTAGCTCTGCCATTTGGTCTGGCGACAGCCCCACGGGTTTTCACCAAGGTCATGGCGGCAGTGGTAGCAGTCTTGCACTCTCAGGGACATTCGGTGATCCCTTACTTGGACGATCTACTTGTCAAAGCACCCTCTCAAGAGGCATGCCAACACAGCCTGAATGTTGCGCTGGAGACTCTCCAGACCTTCGGGTGGATCATCAACTTCTCAAAGTCAAATCTGTCACCGACCCAATCACTAACGTACCTTGGCATGGAGTTTCATACTCTGCCAGCGATAGTGAAGCTTCCGCTGGACAAGCAGCGGTCACTACAGACAGGGGTGCAGTCTCTCCTTCATGGTCAGTCGCACCCCTTAAGGCGCCTCATGCACTTCCTAGGGAAGATGGTGGCAGCAATGGAGGCAGTCCCGTTTGCGCAGTTTCATCTGCGCCCACTTCAATGGGACATTCTCCGCCAATGGGACGGGAAGATAACTTCCCTGGACAGGAAAGTCTCCCTTTCCCAGACGGCCAAGGACTCTCTGCAATGGTGGCTTCTTCCCGCATCATTATCACAGGGGAGATCATTCCTACCCCCATCCTGGGCAGTGGTCACGACAGACGCGAGTCTGGCGGGGTGGGGAGCAGTTTTTCTACACCACAGGGCTCAGGGTACGTGGACTCTGCAGGAGTCCACCCTTCAGATCAATGTTCTGGAAATCAGGGCAGTGTATCTTGCCCTACTAGCCTTCCAGCAGTGGCTGGAAGGAAAGCAGATCCGAATTCAGTCGGACAACTCCACAGCGGTGGCATACATCAACCACCAAGGAGGGACACGCAGTCGGCAAGCCTTCCAGGAAGTCTGGCGGATTCTGATGTGGGTGGAGGACAGAGCTTCCACCATATCAGCGGTTCACATCCCGGGCGTAGAAAACTGGGAAGCAGACTTCCTCAGTCGCCAGGGTATGGACGCAGGGGAATGGTCCCTTCACCCGGACGTGTTTCAGGAAATCTGTCGCCGCTGGGGGGTGCCGGACGTCGACCTAATGGCGTCTCGGCACAACAACAAGGTCCCGACCTTCATAGCGCGGTCTCGCGATCAAAGAGCTCTGGCGGCAGACGCCTTAGTGCAAGATTGGTCGCAGTTCCGGCTCCCTTATGTGTTTCCACCTCTGGCACTCTTGCCCAGAGTGCTACGCAAGATCAGATCCGATTGCGGCCGCGTCATACTCGTCGCCCCAGACTGGCCGAGGAGGTCGTGGTACCCGGATCTGTGGCATCTCACGGTCGGCCAACCGTGGGCACTACCAGACCGACCAGATTTACTGTCCCAAGGGCCGTTTTTCCATCGGAATTCTGCGGCCCTGAACCTGACTGTGTGGCCATTGAGTCCTGGATCCTAGCGTCCTCAGGATTATCCCAAGGGGTCGTGGCTACCATGAGACAGGCTAGGAAGTCCACTTCTGCTAAGATCTACCACAGAACGTGGAAGATTTTCTTATCCTGGTGCTCTGCACAAGGAGTATCCCCCTGGCCATTCGCGTTGCCTGTCCTTCTTTCCTTCCTGCAATCTGGGTTGGAAAAGGGCTTGTCGCTCGGCTCCCTTAAAGGGCAAGTCTCGGCACTATCCGTGTTTTTTCAGAAGCGGCTAGCACGACTTTCTCAGGTGCGCACGTTCCTGCAGGGGGTTTGTCATATCGTCCCTCCATACAGGCGGCCGTTAGATCCGTGGGATCTAAACAAGGTCCTTGTTGCTCTCCAGAAGCCGCCCTTCGAGCCTCTGAGAGATGTTTCACTTTCTCGACTCTCACAGAAAGTGGCCTTTCTGGTAGCGGTCACGTCTCTTCGCAGAGTGTCTGAACTAGCAGCGCTGTCTTCTAAGGCTCCCTTCCTGGTGTTCCACCAGGACAAGGTAGTGCTGCGCCCCATTCAAGAGTTTCTCCCTAAGGTGGTATCCTCTTTTCATCTTAATCAGGATATCTCCTTGCCTTCCTTTTATCCGCATGCAGTTCATCGGTATGAAAAGGATTTACATTTGCTAGATCTAGTGAGAGCACTCAGAATCTACATTTCCCGCACGGCGCCCCTGCGCCGCTCGGATGCACTCTTTGTCCTTGTCGCTGGTAAGCGCAAAGGGTCGCAGGCTTCCAAAGCCACCCTGGCTCGATGGATCAAAGAACCAATTCTTGAAGCCTACCGGGTTGCTGGGCTTCCGGTTCCATCAGGGCTGAAGGCCCACTCAACCAGAGCCGTGGGTGCGTCCTGGGCATTACGACACCAGGCTACGGCTCAACAGGTGTGCCAGGCAGCTACCTGGTCGAGTCTGCATACTTTCACCAAACATTATCAGGTGCATACCTATGCTTCGGCGGACGCCAGCCTAGGTAGAAGAGTCCTGCAGGCGGCAGTTGCCTCCCCGTAGGGGAGGGCTGTCTTTGCAGCTCTAACATGAGGTATTTCTCTACCCACCCAGGGACAGCTTTTGGACGTCCCAATCGTCTGGGTCTCCCAATGGAGCGCCGAAGAAGAAGGGAATTTTGTTACTTACCGTAAATTCCTTTTCTTCTAGCTCCTATTGGGGGACCCAGCACCCGCCCTGTTGTCCTTCGGGATTTTTGGTTGTTTTTGGGTACACATGTTGTTCATGTTCAATGGTTTTCAGTTCTCCGATGTTACTTCGGAGTGAATTTGTTTGAACCAGTTATTGGCTTTCCTCCTTCTTGCTTTAGCACTAAAACTGAGCAGCCAGTGATCCCACTGGGGGTGTATAGCTAGAAGGGGAGGGGCCTTACACTTTTAAGTGTAATGCTTTGTGTGGCCTCCGGAGGCAGTGCTATACACCCAATCGTCTGGGTCTCCCAATAGGAGCTAGAAGAAAAGGAATTTCTTCAGCGCTCTATTGGGAGACCCAGACGATTGGGGTATAGCTACTGCCCTCTGGAGGCCACACAAAGCACTACATTAAAAGTGCAAGGCCCCTCCCCCTCTGGCTATACCCCCCCGTGGTATCACGGGTTCTCCAGTTTTAGCTTTGTATGCGAAGGAGGTCAGACATTCCATGCATAGCTCCACAGATTTTAGTCAGCAGTAGCTGCTGACTATGTCGGATGGAAGAAAAGAGGACACATATAGTGTTCCCAGCATGCTCCCTTCTCACCCCTGGATGGTGTTGTAAGGTTGAGGTACCTATTGCTGGTACAGGGCTGGAGCCTGACATGCTGTTTTCCTTCCACATCCCCTTGTAGGGCTCTGTGGAAGTGGGATCCTGCCGGCCTCTCAGCTCTGATGCCGGGCTCCATCCACAGACCCATTAGAACCTGATGGATTCGGAGCAGGAGTACGATCAGGGACAGGGCCCTGCATCTTACAGGTACTCTGGGTCCCCGGCAGGCACAGACACACTCCGGGCTGGCTGGGTGTTATAGTGCGCCGGGGACCGCAACGTGGAGTTGGTGTCCCTACAGATTACTGGGGGATTGTTTGTGTTTGGGAACGCAGCGCCGACCCCCTCTGGACCGGGCGGCGCTGCTGTGACTTGTGGTGAGCCGGGGATCCGCCGTCCGCGCTTTTACGGCGGCGGCGGTTATAACTTTAGTCCCCGGCTTTTTGGGCCTAGGACGCCGGCAGCTCCGTTTCGTTCCCGCCCCCACCCTGTCATTCAGGGTAGGGGAGAGACGCTGTTCGCAAGCAGCGACGAGGGCTGGAGCCTGATTTACATGCTCCAGCCCTCTCACTTGGCACAGAGGGAAGCAGGCTTCCCGCTCTTGGCCAGGAACGCCCAGGGCCCGCCCCCCTTCCTCTCTCGAGACGCCGGCAGCCATTACATGCATGCCTGGCTGGAGGAAGGACGCAAGGCTCTGGGAGACCTGGACTAGGGGCTATCTGGCGACCACACACCCGCTTTTTAAGCGGGCGGTAAGCGATTTTTCTGTGCTGGTCCCTCTAGTGCCTCACTGTGTATCAGTGTACTGGATACAGTTATATAGATATTGTATTTCTTGCACTGTGAGGTGCGCTTCTGGCTGCATATCCCAGATCGCTCTGTGGAAGCAGCAACATGTCATCCTCAAAACGCAAGGCGGCCAAGGCAAAAAGGGCTGTGTATACTGCGTGTGCTGCATGTGGGGCTAATCTACCAGCAGGCTCTGATGACCCCCATTGTGTGCAATGCTCCGACCCGGTGCTGCTTCGCCAGCCGGAGTCAGGAGAGGTAGCGACCCAGGCTGAGACGCTTGTAAGTTCTGCCCCGGTGACAGGGACGGACTTTGCAGTTTTTGCAGATAATATGTCTGTATCTATGGCAAAAATCCTTGAGACCTTGCAATCTATGCATGGGGCTCAGTCTCTGGGCACGGCGAGGCCTCTGTCCTCAGGTCCCCCTTACTTGGAATGTATCCAGCCCACAGTGGGGTCCCCGGCTTCACAGGCCGAGGATTATGACTCAGATGATGGCCCCAGCCACCCTAAGCGAGCTCGCTGGGAAAGACCCTCGACGTCTTCACACTGCTCAGGGTCTCAGCGCAATCAGTCTCCCTGTGATGTGTCTGATGAGAGTGATCAGGAATCCACTCCTGGAACCCCTCTCAACCTGGATACCCCGGATGGGGATGCCATGGTAGACGACCTTATCTCAGCCATCAATAGGCTGTTGGATATTTCTCCCACAGCCCCTTCAGCAGAAGAGGCGGCTGCGGAGCAGGAAAAGTTTCGTTTCCTTTATCCCAAGCGTAAATTGAGTGCTTTGTTAGATCACTCTGACTTCAGAGAATCAATCCAGAAGCACGACGCTCACCCAGAAAGGCGTTTCTCTAAACGATCTAAAGATACGCGTTTCCCTTTCCCCCCTGAGGTGGTCAAGCGCTGGACACAGTGTCCAAAGGTAGACCCCCCGATTTCCAAACTTGCAGCTAGATCCATAGTTGCAGTGGAGGATGGCGCTTCACTTAAAGATGCCAATGACAGACAGATGGACCTTTGGTTAAAATCTGTCTATGAAGCTATCGGCGCGTCGTTTGCTCCGGCATTCGCAGCCGTATGGGCACTCCAGGCTATTTCAGCTGGCTTAGCAAAAGTGGATGCTATCATGCATCCAGCAGTGCCGCAAGTGGCGCACCTTACCACGCAGATGTCGGCGTTTGCGTCTTACGCTATCAATGCGGTCCTAGAATCTACCAGTCGCACCTCAATGGCGTCCGCCAATTCGGTAGTTTTGCGCAGAGCCTTGTGGTTAAAGGACTGGAAGGCAGATGCTGGTTCCAAAAAATGTTTAACCAGTTTGCCTTTGTCTAGAGAGAGACTGTTTGGCGAGCCATTGGCTGACATCATTAAGCAGTCCAAGGGTAAAGACTCCTCTTTACCACAACCCAGAACACCCAAACCTCAGCAGAAAAAGTGGCAGCAGAGGTTTCAGTCCTTTCGAGGTTCGGGCAAGACACCATTTACCTCGTCCAAAGGGACTCAGAGGACGCAAAGAAACGCAGATTCGTGGCGGACTCACACACGCCCCAAGAAAGCAAATGGAGGTACCGCTTCCAAAGCGGCTACCTCATGACTTCCAGCCCCCCCCCTCCGCATCGCCGGTCGGGGGCAGGCTCTCCCGCTTTTCCGGCATTTGGATGTCACAGGTCAAAGACCGGTGGGTGACGGACATTTTGTCTCGCGGGTACAGAACCTCCCCACGTCCAGACCGAGCAGATGCTCTGCTGCAGGCGGTGGATTCCCTAAAAGCGGAAGGAGTGGTTATCCCAGTCCCTCCTCAGGAACAAGGGCAAGGGTTTTACTCCAATCTCTTTGTGGTTCCAAAAAAGGACGGCTCGTTCCGTCCTGTTCTGGACCTAAAACGGCTCAACAAACATGTGCACGCCAGGAGGTTCCGGATGGAAACCCTCCGCTCTGTCATTGCCTCAATGTCCAGAGGAGACTTCCTTGCCTCAATAGACATCAAAGATGCTTATCTCCACGTGCCAATTGCTACAGAACATCAACGTTTTCTACGTTTTGTGATAGGAGACGACCATTTTCAGTTCGTAGCTCTTCCATTTGGTCTGGCGACAGCCCCACGGGTCTTCACCAAGGTCATGGCGGCGGTGGTAGCAGTCTTGCACTCTCAGGGACACTCGGTGATTCCTTACCTAGACGACTTATTGGTCAAAGCTCCCTCTCAGGAGGCATGCCAACTCAGCCTGAATGCTACGCTGGAGACTCTACAGTCTTTCGGATGGATCATCAACTTTCCAAAGTCGATCCTATCACCGACTCAGTCACTAACGTATCTTGGCATGGAGTTTCATACTCTAGCAGCGATAGTGAAGCTTCCGCTGGACAAGCAGCGGTCACTACAGACAGGGGTGCAATCTCTCCTGCAGGGCCAGTTGCATCCCTTGCGGCGCCTCATGCATTTCCTAGGGAAGATGGTGGCAGCCATGGAAGCAGTTCCCTTTGCGCAGTTTCATCTGCGCCCACTTCAATGGGACATTCTCCGCCAATGGGACGGGAAGTCAACGTCCCTGGACAGGAAAGTCTCGCTTTCCCAGACGGCCAAAGACTCTCTACAATGGTGGCTCCTTCCCACATCATTGTCTCAGGGAAGATCCTTCCTGCCCCCATCCTGGGCAGTAGTCACGACAGATGCGAGTCTGTCAGGGTGGGGAGCAGTATTTCTCCACCACAGGGCTCAGGGGACGTGGACTCCGCAGGAGTCCACCCTTCAGATCAATGTTCTGGAGATCAGAGCAGTGTATCTTGCTCTACTGGCCTTCCAACAGTGGCTGGAAGGAAAGCAGATCCGAATCCAATCGGACAACTCCACAGCGGTGGCATACATCAACCACCAAGGAGGGACGCGCAGTCGGCAAGCCTTCCAAGAAGTCCGGCGCATTCTAATGTGGGTGGAGGACAGAGCATCCACCATATCCGCGGTTCACATCCCAGGCGTAGAAAACTGGGAAGCAGACTTCCTCAGTCGCCAGGGCATGGACGCAGGGGAATGGTCCCTTCACCCGGACGTGTTTCAGGAAATCTGTCGCCGCTGGGGAGTGCCGGACGTCGACCTAATGGCATCCCGGCACAACAACAAGGTCCCGGCATTCATGGCGAGGTCGCGCGATCAAAGAGCTCTGGCGGCAGACGCCTTGGTTCAAGATTGGTCGCAGTTTCAGCTCCCATACGTGTTTCCGCCTCTGGCGCTCTTGCCCAGAGTGCTACGCAAGATCAGATCCGAGTGCAGCCGCGTCATACTCGTCGCTCCAGACTGGCCGAGGAGGTCGTGGTATCCGGATCTGTGGCATCTCACGATCGGTCGACCGTGGTCACTGCCAGACCGACCAGACTTACTGTCCCAAGGGCCGTTTTTCCATCAGAATTCTGCGGCCCTGAACCTGACTGTGTGGCCATTGAGTCCTGGATCCTAGCATCTGCTGGATTATCTCAGGGAGTCATTGCCACAATGAGACAAGCTAGAAAGTCGAATTCGGCTAAGATCTACCACAGAACGTGGAAGATTTTCTTGTCCTGGTGCTCTGCTCAGGGAGTGTCTCCCTGGCCATTTGCATTGCCCAAGTTTCTTTCCTTCCTGCAATCGGGGTTAGAAAAGGGCTTGTCGCTCAGCTCCCTTAAAGGGCAAGTTTCGGCACTATCCGTGTTTTTTCAGAAGCGTCTAGCACGTCTTCCTAAGGTGCGCACGTTCCTGCAGGGGGTCTGTCATATTGTGCCCCCGTACAAGCGACCGTTAGATCCATGGGATCTGAACAGGGTACTAGTTGCTCTCCAGAAGCCGCCCTTCGAGCCTCTGAAGGAAGTTTCCTTTTCTCGGCTGTCGCAGAAAGTGGCGTTTCTTGTTGCAATCACATCGCTTCGGCGAGTGTCTGAGCTGGCAGCTCTGTCATCTAAGGCTCCCTTCCTGGTGTTCCACCAGGACAAGGTTGTGCTGCGCCCCATTCCGGAGTTTCTCCCTAAGGTCGTATCCTCTTTTCATCTTAATCAGGATATTTCCTTGCCTTCTTTTTGCCCTCATCCGGTTCACCGGTATGAAAAGGCCTTACGTTTGCTAGATCTGGTGAGAGCACTCAGAATCTACATTTCCCGCACGGCGCCCATACGCCGTGCCGATGCACTTTTCGTCCTTGTCGCTGGTCCGCGCAAGGGGTTGCAGGCTTCTAAAGCCACCCTGGCTCGATGGATCAAAGAACCAATTCTAGAGGCCTACCGTTCTGCGGGGCTTCCGGTTCCTTCAGGGCTAAAAGCCCACTCCACCAGAGCCGTGGGTGCGTCCTGGGCATTACGTCACCAGGCTTCGGCTCAACAGGTGTGCCAGGCAGCTACCTGGTCCAGTCTGCACACTTTCACCAAGCATTATCAGGTGCATACCTATGCTTCGGCGGATGCCAGCTTAGGTAGAAGAGTCCTGCAGGCGGCAGTGACACCCCCGTAGGGGAGGGCTGTTTTGCAGCTCTAACATGAGGTATTTATTTACCCACCCAGGGACAGCTTTTGGACGTCCCAATCGTCTGGGTCTCCCAATAGAGCGCTGAAGAAGAAGGGAATTTTGTTACTTACCGTAAATTCCTTTTCTTCTAGCTCTTATTGGGAGACCCAGCACCCGCCCTGTTGTCCTTCGGGATGTTTTTTTGTTGTTTGCGGGTACACATGTTGTTCATGTTGAACGGTTTTTCAGTTCTCCGATGTTATTCGGAGTTAATTTGTTTAAACCAGTTATTGGCTTCCTCCTTCTTGCTTTGGCACTAAAACTGGAGAACCCGTGATACCACGGGGGGGTATAGCCAGAGGGGGAGGGGCCTTGCACTTTTAATGTAGTGCTTTGTGTGGCCTCCAGAGGGCAGTAGCTATACCCCAATCGTCTGGGTCTCCCAATAAGAGCTAGAAGAAAAGGAATTTACGGTAAGTAACAAAATTCCCTTCTTACGGTAAGTAACAAAATTCCCTTCTTTGTTTACTTACCGTAAATTCCTTTTCTTCTAGCTCCTATTGGGAGACCCAGCACCCGCCCCTGTGCCCTTCGGGCTGTTGTTCTTTTGTGTACACATGTTGTTCATGTTGAATTGTTCTGGGTTCATGGTTTTCAGTTCTCCGAACATCCTTCGGATTGTATTTACCTTAGACCAATTTATAAGTTTCCTCCTTCCTGCTTTTGCACCAAAACTGAGGAGCCCGTGATGCACGGGGGGGTGTATAGGCAGAGGGGAGGGGTTTACACTTTTAAGTGTAATACTTTGTGTGGCCTCCGGAGGCAGAAGCTATACACCCAATTGTCTGGGTCTCCCAATAGGAGCTAGAAGAAAAGGAATTTACGGTAAGTAAACAAAATTCCCTTCTTTGTTTGCCGCAAGTTTTGCGCAGAATGCAATAACAGGCGATCAAAACGTAGCATCTGCGCAAAGATTGTACCATTAGAAACGTCAGCTCGAGACGCAAAAAATAAGCTGTCACTGAGCCATAGATCCAGAAAAATGAGAACGCTACAGGTTTCGGAAAATGGCGCAAAACGTGCGCCACTTTTATTGGACAAACTTGTGATTTTTTTTAACCCCTTAGGTACAAGTAAACCTATACATGTTTGGTGTCTACAAACTCGCACCGACCTCAGGCATCAGAATAACACATCAGTTTTACCATATAGTGAACACGGTGAATAAAACCTCCCAAAAACTATTGTGCGATCACACTTTTTTTGCAGTTTTTCCACACTTGGAATTTTTTTTGCTATTTTTCCAGTACACTATATGGTAAAACTTATGGTTTCATTTAAAAGTACAACTCGTCACGCAAAAAACAAGCCCACGTATGGCAAGATTGACAGAAAAATAAAAATGTTTCGGCTCTCGGAAGAAGGGGAGCAAAAAACAAAACCGCAAAAATGGAAAACGCCCGGGGGCTGAAGGGGTTAAACATTAAATTTCTTTGTCGCTCCATTGGGAGACCCAGACAATTGGGTGTATAGCTTCTGCCTCCGGAGGCCACACAAAGTATTACACTTTAAAAAGTGTAACCCCTCCCCTCTGCTATACACCCTCCCGTGCATCACGGGCTCCTCAGTTTTTATCCTTTGTGCGAAGGAGGCACACATGCACGCATAGCTCCACAATTTAGTCAGCAGCAGCTGCTGACTATATCGGATGGAAGAAAAGTGGGCCCATATAGGGCCCCCGGCATGCTCCCTTCTCACCCCAATCTGGTCGGCGGTGCTGTTAAGGTTGAGGTACCCATTGCGGGTACATAGGCAGGAGCCAACATGCTGTTTTCCTTCCCCATCCCTGCAGGGCTCTGGGTGAAGTGGGATCCATAATCGGTCTCCAGGCACATGGGACCGTGCTCCCTCCGCAGCCCCTGGGGAATCTGCTGGACAGGAGCTGGGTTTCGTCAGGGACATGGCCCTGCTACTGTGAGGTACTCTGTGTCCCCTTGTGGACGACGCATGGAGCGCTTGTGTCATAACACGCTGCAGCACTGCTGGGCGTGTTAGTGCGCCGGGACTACCGCGCTGACCGCGCTTGTTTGCCGGCCGCGCTTATAACTCTAGTCCCCGGCTTCTGCGGCCTAGTACCGCATATTCCCACCCCCGGGCCTGCCAGTCAGGGGAAGGGAGGGACGCTGCAAGGGCAATGTGCTCTGTGTCCCCGTTGGGACGGCGCATAAAGCACCTTGGGCCCAGACGCTGCAGCGACTGCGGCGTGCGTATGGGTCCGGGACTACCGCGCCGACCGTGCACTGCCGGCCGGCCGCGATTTTAACTTTAGTCCCCGGCTTTTGCGGCCTAGTATGGGATTCTCCCGCCCCCAGGCCTGCCAGTCAGGGAAAAGGGCGGGACGGTCGGTATGACGCCGACAGTGAGGGCTGGAGTACACTGAGCTGTCCTATGCCCCCCTCACTACCCACGCTGGGGCACCAGATTCCCGCACTTTTTTGTGACTACGCCCACGCCTCCCTCCTCCTCAGAGAACGCCGTCAGCCATGTTTTTCAGCAACTTCTGGCTGCAGCTGAGGGAGACCCGGGGCAGAGAATCTGGTGGCCACAAGCCACATCCGCAGCCCCTGGGGGAATCTGCCGGACAGGAGACGGAGTATCGTCAGGGACATGGCCCTGCATCTACAGGTACTCTGTGTCCCCGTTGGGATGGTGCATGAAGCACCTTGGCTCAGACGCAGCTGCGACTGCGGTGTGGATTTTTTGTCCGGGACTACCGCGCCGACCGTGCCTGTTTGCCGGCCGCGGTTTTTACTTTAGTCCCCGGCTTTTGCGGCCTAGTGTGTTAAACTCCCGCCCCTGAGCCTGCCAGTCAGGGAGAAGGGCGGGACGGTCGGTATGAGGCCGACAGTGAGGGCTGGAGCACACCTCGCTGTCCTCCGCCCCCCCTCACTGATCACTATAGGCCACCAGTTCCCGCAGTTTTGTGACTACAGGGACAGAGCCCTGCATCATAACGTACTCTGTGTCCCCTGAGGGACGGTGCATGCAGCATCTGTGTTACAAACGCCGCAGCGGTTGCTGACTGGTTTGTGAGACTGGGACTACCGCGCCGACCGCGCCATGTCTGCCGGCCGCGTTTTTAAATTTAGTCCCTGGCTCTTACGGCCTAGTGCCATATACTCCCGTTCTCGGGCCTGCCAGTCAGGGGTAACGACGGGACGGCCGACTGGACGTCGGCAGGGAGGGCTGGAGCATACGTTGGTATCCTCCTTCCCGCTCACTGAGCACTGGGGGGCACCAGTTTTTCAGGTGCTGTCCCCCCCTTGGTGCCGCAGTGTATATATATCTATATGTTTATTTATATGGTATATGATCTCACTGTTCGGCAGCATTATTTGTTTTTGGCTGTATACCCTCACTGATTACTCTGCGGACGACATGCTGTTGTCTGCTCTTAAAGAGTAAGGGTGCCAAGGCACTGGCTTATTTTACAACCGGTACCTCTTGTGCGGCTATATTACGGGCACTGCACAGATGACAGCGACAGCGTTTGCATGATGAAATCAGCAAATCTCTGAATAGCTTTCACATCACAGGACTCTGTCTACGGACAGGGGGTCCGCTAAGATACTGGAAGCCTTGCAGTCCAGACCGATAACACAGGGCCAGGGAGCTGTGAGTTCATCGCTCCCGGGTCCCTCTGAGTCGGTACAACATCCTGGGGTAACACCCAGATCCCACGGTGAGAACTCCGTCACGGACCGCGGCCTATGATAGGCTAAGCGGGCCCGCTGGGAACCTTCCCCGACTTCATCAGGAGTGCGTGTTTCGATCACTCTAACTCCAGAGGGGCCGTCCAGTAGCACAGAACTTGACGGACAAGCGCTTACTAAGCGCCTTATGGACACGCGTTACCCTTTTCCCCCCTGACGTGCTTAACGGTTGGGCTCAGTGTCACAGAGTGGATCCTCCAGTCTCTAGGCTGGCGGCAAGATCTGTAGTAAGGGCAGTTGTCCATCTCTCACGAATGCCACTGACAGGCAAATAACGCTTATGATGAAGTCCATCTATGAAGCCATAGTCTTATCTTTTGCTCCAGCCTTCGCAGCCGTGAGGGCACTCCAAGCTATCTCAGCTTCTCCGGCTGAGATTATTGCGGTTGCACATAACTCTGCCACGCAGGTTGTGTCCTTCACTTCTCAGGCGTAGGTTTTTTCATTCTACGCCATGAACGCCGTTCCTGGACTCTGCGAGCCGTACAGCGGTAGCATCCACCAATTCAGTGGCAGTCTGCAGGGCCATGTGGCTACGTGAATGGAAGGCAGGCTCTGCTTCCAAGAAGTTCTTAACCGGTTTGCCATTTTTATGGCGACCGTTTGTTTGGCGAGCAATTGGATGAAGTTACTAGACAGTCTCGTCCTTGCCGCAGTCCAAGACCGATGGGTGAGAGACATCCTGTCTCACGGTTACGGTTACAGGATACAGCTCTGCTCTCGTCCACCGACTCGTTTCTTCAGAACATCTCCGCTCCCCGAGCGAGCCGATGCACTTTTTCAGATGAACACTCTGAAGTCTCGATGTCACAAGGAGACTTCCTAGCATCAATTGACATCAAGGATGCTTATCTCCATGTGCCGATCACACCCGAGCGTCAACGCTTCTGCGTTTCGCCATCAGGGATGAACACCTTCAGTTCGTGGCACTGCCATTCGGCCGGGCGACAGCCCCACGGGTCTTCACCAAGGTCATGGCAGCAGTGGTGGCGGTCCTACAGGGCCACTCGGTGATCACTTACCTAGACGATCCTCTAGTCAAGACACCCTCCTGGGTGGCATGTCAACACAACCTGACCATTGCTCTGGAGACTCTCCAGGGGTTCGGGTGGATCATCAAAATTCCAAGGTCAAAACTGACACCGACCCAATCACTGACTTATCTCGGGATGGAGTTTTATACTCTCTCAGCGATAGTGAAGCTTCCGCTGCATAGTCAGCGTTCACTACAGACAGGGGCGCAATCTCTCTTTCGGGCCCAGTCACCCCTTGAGGCGCCTCATGCACTGTCCCAGGAAGATGGTGACAGCAAGGGAGGCAGTTCCCTTGCGCAGTTTCGTCTGCGTCCGATTCTATCGGACACCGCAAATGGGACAGGAGGTCGACGTCCCTAGACAAGAACGTCTCTCTTTCCCTTGCAGCAAAACCTCTCTTCAGTGGTGTCTTCTTTCCACTTCCTGGGCGAAGGAAAAATCCTTCCGGCCCCCAGCCGGGGCTGGGGTCACGACGGACGCGAGTCTGTCAGGGTGGGGAGCGGTCTTCCTTCACCACTCGGCTCAGGGAACCTGGACTCCGACAGAGTCCTCCCCTCGGTTCAATGTTCTGGAGATAAGGGCAGTGGATCTAGCCCTAAAGGTGTTCCAGCGGTAGCTGGACGGCAGGCAGATCCGAATTCAGTCGGACAACGCCAAGGCAATTGCGTACATCAACCACCAGGGCGGCACACGCAGTCGTCAAGCCTTCCGAGCAGTTCGGCGGATTCGGCTGTGGGCGGAAGCCACAGCCTCCAACATCTCCACAGTTCACATCCCGGGCGTAGAAAACTGGGAAGCAGATTTTTCTCAGTCGCCAGGGCATGGACGCAGGGGAATGGTCTTCACCCGCACGTGTTTCTAGAGATCTGTTGCCGTTGGGGAACGCCGGACGTCGATCTAATGGCGTCTCAGCACTACAACAAAGTCCCGGCATTCATGGCTCGGTCCAAGGATCACACAGCTCTGGCGGCAGACGCGCTAGTTCACGACTGGTCGCAGTTTCGACTGCCTTATGTATTTCCTCCTCTGGCACTACTGCCCAGAGTGTTACGCAAGATCAGGTCAGACTGTCGCCGCACCATCCTCGTTGCTCCAGACTGGCCGAGGTGATCGTGGTACCCGGATCTGTGGCACCTCACGGTGGGTCAACCGTGGGCACTCCCAGACCGACCAGACTTGCTGCCTCAAGGGCCATAATTCCTTCGGAATTCTACGGCTCTAATCCTCACTGTTGGTGGCTCCTAGCGTCATCAGGGATATCTCCAGATGTCATTGCCACCATGAGACAGGCCAGGAAACCAACGTCCTCCAAGATCTATCACAGGACTTGGAGGATCTTCTTATCCTGGTGCTCTGATCAGGGTTTTACTCCCTGGCCGTTTGCCTTGCCCACTTTCTTTCGCAAAGGGTGGCCTTCCTAGTGGCAGTCACATCACTCAGAAGAGTATCTCAGCTGGCAGCGCTGTCATGCAAAGCCCCCTTCCTGGTGTTTCACCAGGATAGGGTGGTTCTACGTCCGGTCCCGGCCTTTCTCCCTAAGATATCCCCGTTTCGTCTTACCCTCTTTGGGTCCGCATCCAGTTCACCAATGTGAAAAGGATTTGCATTTATTAGATCTGGTGAGAGCACTCCGGCTCTACATTTCTCGCACGGCGCCCCTGCCCCGGTCTGATGCGCTCTTGTCCTTATCGCGGACCAGAGTAAAGGATTTCAGGTTTTCAAGTCAACCTTGGCTCGGTGAATCAAGAAACCGATTCTTGAAGCATACCGTTCTTTTGGGCTTCCGATTCCTGCAGGGCTGAAGGCCCATTCTACCAGAGCCGTCGGTGTCCTGAGCATTGCGACACCAGGCTACGGCTCGGCAGGTGTGGCAGGCGGCTACCTGGTCGAGTCTGCACACTTTCACGAAACACTATCAGGTGCATACCGATGATTCGGCAGATGCCAGCCTAGGTAGGCGAGTCCTTCAGGCGGCAGTTGCCCACCTGTAAGAGGGGGCCGTTTTTCGGCTCTTTTTATCGAGGTATCTGTTACCCACCCAGGGATTGCTTTTGGACATCCCAATTGTCTGGGTCTCCCAATGGAGCGACAAAGAAGAAGGGAATTTTGTTTACTTACCGTAAATTCCTTTTCTTCTAGCTCCTATTGGGAGACCCAGCACCCGCCCCTGTTCCCTTCGGGCTGTTGTTCTTTTGTGTACACATGTTGTTCATGTTGAATTGTTCTTTTGGTTCATGGTTTCAGTTCTCCGAACATCCTTCGGATTGAATTTACCTTAGACCAATTTATAAGTTTCCTCCTTCCTGCTTTTGCACCAAAACTGAGGAGCCCGTGATGCACGGGAGGGTGTATAGCAGAGGGGAGGGGTTACACTTTTTAAAGTGTAATACTTTGTGTGGCCTCCGGAGGCAGAAGCTATACACCCAATTGTCTGGGTCTCCCAATAGGAGCTAGAAGAAAAGGAATTTACGGTAAGTAAACACAATTCCCTTCTTTTATTAGAATATTGAATGTCTTCTGCTTCAGTTCAGTAGTTTCCAGAAATTGACTTTCTTCCCTTTGTTGTCCGTTGCAGATAAGTTCACGGATTCACCCATCGCCATGAACTCCAAGGTGAACGGGGACCACAATGACAAGGTGCTGATGCGCTGGGACAGAGGAGAAAGCAGCAGCGTCGACTATGACCTGGACTCTGATATGGTAAGTGCTCCGTAAGCCGAAACAACCCATCGGGACCCCCGAGTGTCAGAGGTTGGGAACGGGGCCCCTCCGTGGGTGGAGCGGGGAGCGGGGGTGGCCCTTGACGAACGGGGCCCCTCCGTGGGTGGCGCGGGGAAGGCCCTTGACGCAAGGTGCCCCCATGGGTTATTCTCTGCAGCATAAGTAAGTGCTCCATATGCCGAGATAACCCATTGGGACCCCCAAGTGTCAGAGCTTGGGAGCGGGGGTGGCCCTTGACGAACAGGGCCCCTCCGTGGGTGGCGCGGGGAAGGCCCTTGACGCAAGGTGCCCCCATGGGTTATTCTCTGTAGCATAAGTAAGTGCTCCATATGCCGAGATAACCCATTGGGACCCCCAAGTGTCAGAGCTTGGGAGCGGGGGTGGCCCTTGACGAACGGGGCCCCTCCGTGGGTGGCGCGGGGAAGGCCCTTGACGCAAGGTGCCCCCATGGGTTATTCTCTGCAGCATAAGTAAGTGCTCCATATGCCGAGATAACCCATTGGGACCCCCAAGTGTCAGAGCTTGGGAGCGGGGGTGGCCCTTGACGAACGGGGCCCCTCCGTGGGTGGCGCGGGGTAGGCCCTTGACGCAAGGTGCCCCCATGGGTTATTCTCTGCAGCATAAGTAAGTGCTCCATATGCCGAGATAACCCATTGGGACCCCCAAGTGTCAGAGCTTGGGAGCGGGGGTGGCCCTTGACGAACGGGGCCCCTCCGTGGGTGGCGCGGGGAAGGCCCTTGACGCAAGGTGCCCCCATTGGTTATTCTCTGCAGCATAAATAAGTGCTCCATATGCCGAGATAACCCATTGGGACCCCCAAGTGTCAGAGCTTGGGAGCGGGGGTGGCCCTTGACGAACGGGGCCCCTCCGTGGGTGGCGCGGGGAAGGCCCTTGACGCAAGGTGCCCCCATGGGTTATTCTCTGCAGCATAAGTAAGTGCTCCATATGCCGAGATAACCCATTGGGACCCCCAAGTGTCAGAGCTTGGGAGCGGGGGTGGCCCTTGACGAACGGGGCCCCTCCGTGGGTGGCGCGGGGAAGGCCCTTGACGCAAGGTGCCCCCATTGGTTATTCTCTGCAGCATAAATAAGTGCTCCATATGCCGAGATAACCCATTGGGACCCCCAAGTGTCAGAGCTTGGGAGCGGGGGTGGCCCTTGACGAACGGGGCCCCTCCGTGGGTGGCGCGGGGAAGGCCCTTGACGCAAGGTGCCCCCATGGGTTATTCTCTGCAGCATAAGTAAGTGCTCCATATGCCGAGATAACCCATTGGGACCCCCAAGTGTCAGAGCTTGGGAGCGGGGGTGGCCCTTGACGAACGGGGCCCCTCCGTGGGTGGCGCGGGGAAGGCCCTTGACGCAAGGTGCCCCCATGGGTTATTCTCTGCAGCATAAGTAAGTGCTCCATATGCCGAGATAACCCATTGGGACCCCCAAGTGTCAGAGCTTGGGAGCGGGGTGGCCCTTGACGAACGGGGCCCCTCCGTGGGTGGCGCGGGGAAGGCCCTTGACGCAAGGTGCCCCCATGGGTTATTCTCTGCAGCATAAGTAAGTGCTCCATATGCCGAGATAACCCATTGGGACCCCCAAGTGTCAGAGCTTGGGAGCGGGGGTGGCCCTTGACGAACGGGGCCCCTCCGTGGGTGGCGCGGGGAAGGCCCTTGACGCAAGGTGCCCCCATGGGTTATTCTCTGCAGCATAAGTAAGTGCTCCATATGCCGAGATAACCCATTGGGACCCCCAAGTGTCAGAGCTTGGGAGCGGGGGTGGCCCTTGACGAACGGGGCCCCTCCGTGGGTGGCGCGGGGAAGGCCCTTGACGCAAGGTGCCCCCATGGGTTATTCTCTGCAGCATAAGTAAGTGCTCCATATGCCGAGATAACCCATTGGGACCCCCAAGTGTCAGAGCTTGGGAGCGGGGGTGGCCCTTGACAAACGGGGCCCCTCCGTGGGTGGCGCGGGGAGCGGGGGTGGCCCCTGACGCACGGGGCCCCCATGGGTTGTTCTCTGCAGCACAGAGTATTTGAGAAGAGCCATCAGATTCAGTAAATCTGACCCCTGTTCCTTCCTCTCTCGCAGTGTAATGGTTGGAATCCTAACAAGATGTTCAACTTCAATGAGGACAACTATGGGGTGAAGACGACGTGCGACAGCAGCCTGTCCTCATACACGTGAGTGATGATCCTTGTGCCCGGTGTCTTTCGTCACCCTCGGTGAAGCTGCTTTGTTCCCTCATCATGTTTTTTTTTTTTTTTTAACCCCTTCACGACCCTTGACGGATCTATCCGTCATGGAGCGTGTGAGGTTAGTCCCCGCCCCCTGCCGTGGGCAGGTCCCATCGATCCGCGCACATATCAGCTGTTTTCAACAGCTGACATATGTGCCTGCATGTTCCGAGTGGAATCGCATTCCACCCGGAACATTTAACCCCTTACGTCTCGCTGCCAAAGTCTGACAGCGAGATTTATATGTGTGCGGCCATTGCTTTTACTTACTGCCGACCCCACCGGAAGTCACGTGCCGGATCACGTGACTTTCGGTGGTTGCCATGGTAGCACAGGGTCATGTGATGACACCTGTAGCTAACATGAGTCACTTCCTCTCAGTGCCGGCATAATGCCAGCACGGAGAGTAAAGCAGCGTATCTGCAGTTCTCAGCTCTGTAGCTGAGATCTACAGATAGGGCAGAGCGATCGGATTGCTGATCGCTATAGTCCCCTAGGGGGACTAGTAAAATAATAAAAAAAAGTTTTCAAAAAGAAATAAAAAACAAAAAAACCTAAAAGTTCAAATCACCCCCCTTTCACCCCATTAGGGTTAAAAGGGTTAAAAAAATAAATAAATATACACATATTTGGTATTGCCGCGTTCAGAAATGCCCGATCTATCAAAATATAAAATCAATTAATCTGATCAGTAAACGGCGTAGCGACAAAAAAAATCCAAACGCCAAAATTAGGTTTTTTTTTTGCCGCAAGTTTTGCGCAGAATGCAATAACAGGCGATCAAAACGTAGCATCTGCGCAAAGATTGTACCATTAGAAACGTCAGCTCGAGACGCAAAAAATAAGCTGTCACTGAGCCATAGATCCAGAAAAATGAGAACGCTACAGGTTTCGGAAAATGGCGCAAAACGTGCGCCACTTTTATTGGACAAACTTGTGATTTTTTTTAACCCCTTAGGTACAAGTAAACCTATACATGTTTGGTGTCTACAAACTCGCACCGACCTCAGGCATCAGAATAACACATCAGTTTTACCATATAGTGAACACGGTGAATAAAACCTCCCAAAAACTATTGTGCGATCACACTTTCTTCGGCGCTCCATTGGGAGACCCAGACGATTGGGTGTATAGCTACTGCCTCCGGAGGCCACACAAAGCAATTACACTAAAAAGTGTAAGGCCCCTCCCCTGTTGGCTATACACCCCCAGTGGGATCACTGGCTCACCAGTTTTCTGCTTTGTGCGAAGGAGGTCAGACATCCACGCATAGCTCCACTGTTTAGTCAGCAGTAGCTGCTGACTATATCGGATGGAAGAAAAGTGGGCCCATATGGGGCCCCCAGCATGCTCCCTTCTCACCCCACTTGTGGTTTGTAAGGTTGAGGTACCCATTGCGGGTACGGAGGCTGGAGCCCACATGCTGTTTTCCTTCCCCATCCCCCTGAGGGGCTCTGAGGAAGTGGGATCTTACCGGCCCCCAAGCCCTGAGGCCGGGCTCCATCCACAGACCCGTAGAACCTGCTGGATACGGAGCTGGGTACCGTTCAGGGACAAGGCCCTGCAACTTTCATGTACTCTGTGTCCCCGTACAGGCAGGCACGCACACGCCAGACTTGCTGGGTGTGTTAGTGCGCCGGGGACAGTAGCGCTGTACGCTGGGGTTTGGAGTCACAGCAGCTTCGCTGGGTGACGTCATATGCTGGGAACTACCGCGCCGGCCACTCTCGGAGCGGCGGCGCGGCTGGGACTTGTAGTGCGCCGGGGACTTAGCGCCGACCGCGCTTTTACGGCGGCGGCGCTTATAAATTTAGTCCCCGGCTTTTGCGGCCTAGCTCCGCTTCGTTCCCGCCCCCTCCCTGTCAATCAGGGAAGGGGAGAGACGCTGTACGTTTACTCAGCGCCGAGGGCTGGAGCCTTATTTACATGCTCCAGCCCTCTCACTAGGCACAGTGGGACGCAGGTTTCCCGCTTTTAGTCTGGCACGCCCAGGGCCCGCCCCCCCCCTCCACAGGACGCCGGCAGCCATTCCTGCATGCAGTCTGGCTGGAGGACGGACACAGGCTCTGGGAGACCCAGACTAGGGATTTCTGGCGACCACACACCTGCGTTTAGCGGGCGGTAAGCTGCACTTTAGTGCTGGCCCCACTTAGTGCCACAGTGTGTATTGGTGTACTTTTTCCTGTACCAGATATATATATACTGCACTGTAAGGTCGCTTCTTGGCTGTATACCCTATATTGCTCTGGGGAGACAACAACATGTCATCCACAAAACGCAAGGGTGCCAAGGCACGGGCTGTATACACTGTTTGTACAGCATGTGGGGCTAATCTACCAGCAGGCTCCAACGACTCTCATTGTGTGCAATGTTCAGTCCCAGTGGCACTTCGTCAGCCAGAGCCTATGGTGGTGGTAGCCCAGGCAGAGACGCCTGTGAACCCTGCCCCGGTGACGGGGACAGACTTTGCAGTGTTTGCTGATAAAATGTCTGTGACTATGACAAAAATCCTGGAGACCTTGCAGTCCAGGCCAGATGCTCAGACCATGGACACCGCTGTGCCTATGTTCCCCGGTCCCCCTCAGTTGGAACTAATCCGTACTTCAAGGGGGTCCCAGGCATCACAGGCTGAGGGCTCTGACTCCGATGACAGTCCCAGGCCGCCTAAGCGAGCTCGCTGGGAGAGACCCTCCACGTCTTCACGCGGGTCAGGGTCTCAGCGAGAAGGGTCTCTATATGGTGAGACAGAGGTGGGTGATCAGGAGTCTAGCCCTGACACCGCACTCAATTTGGATACGCCAGATGGTGACGCCATGGTAAATGACCTTATAGCGGCCATCAATAGTCTGTTGGATATTTCTCCCCCAGCCCCTTCAGCAGAGGAGGCAGCTGCACAGCAGGAGAAATTCCATTTCCTGTATCCCAAGCGTAAATTGAGTACTTTTCTGGACCACTCTGACTTCAGAGCGTCAATCCAGAAACACAATACTTATCCGGACAAGCGTTTTTCCAAACGTCTGAAGGATACACGTTATCCCTTTCCCCCTGACGTGGTCAAACGCTGGACCCAGTGTCCAAAAGTGGACCCTCCAATATCCAGGCTGGCAGCTAGATCCATAGTTGCAGTGGAGGATGGGGCTTCACTTAAAGATGCCAATGACAGACAGATGGACCTCTGGTTAAAATCTGTCTATGAAGCTATTGGCGCGTCGTTTGCTCCAGCATTCGCGGCCGTGTGGGCACTCCAAGCTATTTCAGCTGGTCTGGCACAGGTGGACTCTCTCATACGTCCAGCAGTGCCGCAAGTGGCGTCCTTAACTACGCAAATGACTGCGTTTGCGACCTACGCTATTAATGCGGTACTGGACTCTACGAGCCGTACCGCAATGGCATCCGCCAACTCTGTAGTTTTGCGCAGAGCCTTGTGGTTAAAGGAATGGAAAGCAGATTCTGCTTCTAAAAAATGTTTAACCAGCTTGCCATTATCTGGAGACAGACTGTTTGGTGAGCAATTGGCGGAAATCATTAAACAGTCCAAAGGTAAGGACTCCTCCTTACCCCAGCCCAGACCAAGCAAACCTCAACAGAGGAAGTGGCAGTCAAAGTTTCGGTCCTTTCGAGGCTCGGGCAAGCCCCAATTCTCCTCGTCCAAAGGGACTCAGAAAGAGCAAAGGAGCTCTGATTCCTGGCGGGCCCACTCACGCCCCAAGAAAGCAACCGGAGGTTCCGCTTCCAAGACGGCTGCCTCATGACTTTCGGCCGCCTCCCTCCGCATCCTCGGTCGGTGGCAGGCTCTCCCGCTTTTGCGACATTTGGCTGCCACAGGTCAAAGACCGGTGGGTAACAGACATTTTGTCTCACGGGTATAGGATAGAGTTCAGTTCTCGTCCTCCGCCTCGGTTCTTCAGAACTTCCCCACATCCCGACCGAGCAGATGCCCTTCTGCAGGCGGTGAATTCTCTAGAGCAGAAGGAGTGGTGGTCCCTGTTCCTCTTCGGGAACAAGGACAAGGTTTTTACTCCAATCTCTTTGTGGTGCCAAAAAAGGACGGCTCATTCCGTCCTGTTCTGGACCTGAAACTGCTCAACAAGCATGTGAACGCCAGGCGGTTCCGGATGGAATCCCTCCGCTCAGTCATTGCCTCAATGTCTCAAGGAGATTTCCTAGCATCAATAGACATCAAGGATGCTTATCTCCACGTGCCGATTGCTACAGAGCACCAACGCTTTCTACGCTTCGTGATAGGAGACGACCATCTCCAGTTCGTAGCGCTGCCATTTGGTTTAGCGACAGCCCCACGGGTGTTCACCAAGGTCATGGCGGCAGTGGTAGCAGTCTTGCACTCTCAGGGACACTCTGTGATCCCTTACTTGGACGATCTACTTGTCAAGGCACCCTCTCAAGAGGCATGCCAACTCAGCCTGAATGTTGCACTGGAGACTCTCCAGACGTTCGGGTGGATCATCAACTTCTCAAAGTCAAATCTGTCACCGACCCAATCCCTGACGTATCTTGGCATGGAGTTTCATACTCTCTCAGCGATAGTGAAGCTTCCGCTGGACAAGCAGCGGTCACTACAGACTGGGGTGCAGGCTCTCCTTCAAAGTCAGTCGCACTCCTTAAGACGCCTCATGCACTTCCTCGGGAAGATGGTGGCGGCAATGGAGGCGGTTCCGTTTGCGCAGTTTCATCTGCGCCCACTTCAATGGGACATTCTCCGCCAATGGGACGGGAAGTCTACATCCCTGGACAGGAAAGTCTCCCTTTCCCAGACAGCCAAAGACTCTCTGCAGTGGTGGCTTCTTCCCACCTCATTATCACAGGGAAGATCCTTCCTACCGCCGTCCTGGGCGGTGGTCACGACGGACGCGAGTCTGTCAGGGTGGGGAGCAGTTTTTCTCCACCACAGGGCTCAGGGTACGTGGACTCACCAGGAGTCCACCCTTCAGATCAATGTTCTGGAGATCAGAGCAGTGTATCTTGACCTACTAGCCTTCCAGCAGTGGCTGGAAGGAAGGCAGATCCGAATTCAGTCGGACAACTCCACAGCGGTGGCATACATCAACCACCAAGGGGGGACACGCAGTCGGCAAGCCTTCCAGGAAGTCCGGCGGATTCTGATGTGGGTGGAAGCCACGGCCTCCACCATATCCGCGGTTCACATCCCCGGCGTAGAAAACTGGGAAGCAGACTTCCTCAGTCGCCAGGGCATGGACGCAGGGGAATGGTCCCTTCACCCGGACGTGTTTCAGGAAATCTGTCGCCGCTGGGGAAGGCCGGACGTCGACCTAATGGCGTCCCGGCACAACAACAAGGTCCCAACCTTCATGGCACGGTCTCGCGATCACAGAGCTCTGGCGGCAGACGCCTTAGTGCAAGATTGGTCGCAGTTCCGGCTCCCTTATGTGTTTCCACCTCTGGCACTCTTGCCCAGAGTGCTACGCAAGATCAGATCCGACTGCAGCCGCGTCATACTCGTCGCCCCAGACTGGCCAAGGAGGGCGTGGTATCCGGATCTGTGGCATCTCACGGTCGGCCAACCGTGGGCACTACCAGACCGACCAGACTTACTGTCCCAAGGGCCGTTTTTCCATCGGAATTCTGCGGCCCTGAACCTGACTGTGTGGCCATTGAGTCCTGGATCCTAGGGTCTTCAGGATTGTCCCAAGGGGTCGGTGCCACCATGAGACAGGCTAGGAAGCCCACGTCCGCTAAGATCTACCACAGAACGTGGAGGATATTCTTATCCTGGTGCTCTGCTCAGGGAGTGTCTCCCTGGCCATTTGCATTGCCTACATTTCTTTCTTTCCTGCAATCTGGGTTAGAAAAAGGTTTGTCGCTCGGCTCCCTTAAAGGGCAAGTCTCGGCGCTATCCGTCTTTTTTCAGAAGCGTCTAGCACGACTTTCTAAGGTACGCACGTTCCTGCAGGTGGTTTGTCATATCGTACCCCCGTACAAGCGGCCGTTAGATCCATGGGATCTGAACAGGGTACTAGTTGCCCTCCAGAAGCCGCCCTTCGAGCCTCTGAGGGAGGTTTCACTTTCTACGCTATCACAGAAAGTGGCTTTTCTGGTAGCGATCACATCTCTTCGGAGAGTGTCTGAGCTAGCAGCGCTCTCATCCAAGGCTCCCTTCCTGGTCTTCCACCAGGACAAGGTAGTGCTGCGTCCCATTCAGGAGTTTCTCCCGAAGGTGGTATCCTCTTTTCATCTTAATCAGGATATCTCTTTGCCTTCTTTTTGTCCTCATGCAGTTCATCGGTATGAGAAGGATTTACATTTGTTAGATCTGGTGAGAGCACTCAGAATCTACATTTCCCGCACGGCGCCCCTGCGTCGTTCGGATGCACTCTTTGTCCTTGTCGCTGGTAAGCGCAAAGGGTCGCAGGCTTCAAAAGCCACCCTGGCTCGATGGATCAAAGAACCAATTCTTGAAGCCTACCGTTCTGCTGGGCTTCCGGTTCCATCAGGGCTGAAAGCCCATTCTACCAGAGCCGTGGGTGCGTCCTGGGCATTACGACACCAGGCTACGGCTCAACAGGTGTGCCAGGCAGCTACCTGGTCGAGTCTGCACACTTTCACCAAACATTATCAGGTGCATACCTATGCTTCGGCGGATGCCAGCCTAGGTAGAAGAGTCCTGCAGGCGGCAGTTGCCTCCCCGTAGGGGAGGGCTGTCTTCGCAGCTCTAACATGAGGTATTCTTTACCCACCCAGGGACAGCTTTTGGACGTCCCAATCGTCTGGGTCTCCCAATGGAGCGCCGAAGAAGAAGGGAATTTTGTTACTTACCGTAAATTCCTTTTCTTCTAGCTCCTATTGGGAGACCCAGCACCCGCCCTGTTGTCCTTCGGGATTTTTGGTTGTTTTTCGGGTACACATGTTGTTCATGTTGAATGGTTTTCAGTTCTCCGACGTTACTTCGGAGTGAATTTGTTTAAACCAGTTATTGGCTTTCCTCCTTCTTGCTTTTGCACTAAAACTGGTGAGCCAGTGATCCCACTGGGGGTGTATAGCCAGAAGGGGAGGGGCCTTACACTTTTTAGTGTAATTGCTTTGTGTGGCCTCCGGAGGCAGTAGCTATACACCCAATCGTCTGGGTCTCCCAATAGGAGCTAGAAGAAAAGGAATTTACGGTAAGTAACAAAATTCCCTTCTTTTTTGCAGTTTTTCCACACTTGGAATTTTTTTCCGATTTTTCCAGTACACTATATGGTAAAACTTATGGTTTCATTTAAAAGTACAACTCGTCCTGCAAAAAACAAGCCCTCGTATGGCAAGATTGACAGAAAAATAAAAATTTCTCTGTCGTTTCATTGGGGGACACAGGACCATGGGTTATGCTGCTGTCACTAGGAGGCTGACACTAAGTAAACAGAAAAAGTTAGCTCCTCCCCAGCAGTATAACCCCTGAGCCGGAGGCGGGCTCAATAAGTTTTTTGCTTAGTGTCGTAGGAGGCTGATGTGGGCCGACTGGGCCCCCTTCAGCCACTTGATTTTTGCGTTATTTTTTTCATTTTTTCTCGGCGACGCTCGTCGCTCTCATCTGTGGTAATTTTCTTTTTCTGCAGGTATCTTTTCTCTACCTCAGCTTTCGCAGCCCGTGTGGGTACCACTCCCCTGGGTCGCAGAGGCTTGAGTCGTCGGGCCCTCTCCCCCGTCCAATTCCACGGTACCACTCCCCGGTTGGCACGCGGGGCTGAACTTTCCTGGGCACCCCTATTCACCCTGCGGTACCACCCCAAAGGGTCGCAAGGGGCATACAGCAGGGACTGGACCTCCGCAGTGCATCTGGATTTTTTTTGGATGGGGCCCGCAGCGCTGTTACATTTAGGGGCTTCCACCCCAATGGCGTCCAACTCCCCGCCTTCTTCAGCCTGATTCCTGGTGCCCGCAGCCATTCCTTCGCTGAGCGGTGCACACAGGAGCATGTGCAGAGTCTCAGCCTGCACACTGGACAGCGCGCCGCGGATCAGGTAGGACTCCTACCTTCACCCCCCTCGGACGGCTGCAGAAATTTAGGCCCCGGTCTGGGCCTACTCGCCGGACTCCCCCGCTGCGTCCGTGGAGCTCCCTGCCGACTCCGAGGTCGGGCGGCCCCGCATCGCTGCTGCGTCGCCGCCGCTTGCGGCCGGGTCCGCCGGCGCTGCCCCTGTACCTTTAACAGCTTCAAACGCCGCCGCTCCTGAGCCCGCAACGGCACCTCGGCTCAGCCACTGTCCTCGGGCCCCCAGGCCGCCTACCGCACAGCGCGCCGATGATCCTCGCCGCCGCCTGCGGTCGGGTCCCCCGGCGCTACCTCTGCACGCGACGGTACCTCTGCTTAGGCCCTGTCCTCGGCGTGCCCAGGCCGCATCCCGCACAGCGCGCCGAGGATCCTCTCCGCCGCCGCCTGCGGCCGGGTCCGCCGGCGCGGCCTCTGCCCGCCCCGGCACCTTCAAAATTTAGCCCCCGGCTTCGGCCCTGTCCTCGGCGTCCCCAGGCCCGCCTCCCGCACGGCGCTATTGGACGCCGGCCTCTCCGTTCCCGCCCTCCGCCGTGCTCCAGGCATCACTTGGGGGGTGGGGGATAGTTTTTTCCCGCTCACAGCGTCCATTTTAAATAAAGAAGGAAAAAAAAAAAAAAAAAGAGAATGGGAGTTTATTCCAGACTACTAGTCTGGGTTTACTGAGGCCGCAGCATCACCTTCTTTTTCCGGGGAAGAAAATAAAACACACTTTTCTTTAGTGGGTATTTTTTATTTAGGTCGATTTTTTATTAAAAATTTTACATACATGAGTTTTTCACACCTTAACTCTTTCAGTACTTGTCGGGCACTTGTTTTGCTTCACCTTTTTTATATCGCGCTCCCAGCTCGAGATTTTAGTTTAGTCCCCTCCGGCGGGTTAATGCCCTGTCTCAGGCCATAGATCCCCTCGCCGCCGTCCCTCGGCTTCGCGCGCATGCGCTGCGTCCCCGGCCAATACTCGGTTATACCTTCCATAGGTCTAGCACAATCCCCTCGGGGAGGTGAGTCTCGTACCAGGGACCTTTTCCCTATGCTAGAAGCGGACCCGACAGGTCTCGTCCTTTGTGGCCCCCCTGTTTTCCACCTTATTCCCCAGGTCCAGACCGCCTTTTCTTTGTCGCTCTATTGGGAGACCCAGACAATTGGGGTGTATAGGCTATGCCTCCGGAGGCCGCACAAAGTATTACACTCAAAAGTGTTAAGCCCCTCCCCTTCTGCCTATACACTCCCCGTGCTCCCACGGGCTCCTCAGTTTTTTGCTTTGTGCGAAGGAGGTCAGACACGCACGCACAGCTCCACAGATTGGTCAGCAGCAGCTGCTGACCATGTCGGATGGAAGAAAAGTGGGCCCATATAGGGCCCCCAGCATGCTCCCTTCTCACCCCACTCTTGTCGGTGGTGTTGTAAGGTTGAGGTACCCATTGCGGGTATGGAGGCTGGAGCCCACATGCTGTTTTCCTTCCCCATCCCCCTCAGGGTTCTGGTGGAAGTGGGATCCTATCGGTCTCCAGGCACATGAGACCGTGCTTCATCCACAACTCCTGTGGAGCCTGCTGGATAGGAGCCGGGTATCGTTCAGGGACATGGCCCTGCTACTTGGAGGTACTCTGTGTCCCCGTGGGGACCGCGCACAGCAACACTCCAGCTTTGCTGGGTGTGCTAGTGCACCGGGGACCGCGGCGCTGACCGGGTTAATATGTGCCATTACACACTCAGCGTTGCTGAGTGTGTTTATGTATAGGGACTGCCGCATTGACCGCCGCTGCCTTGGAAACACTGCGGCGCGGCTGGGACTTGTAGTGCACCGGGGACTTCCACGTCGGCCGCGCTTTTACGGCGGCCGCGTTTATTAAGAGTCCCCGGCTTTTTTTGCGGCCTAGTTTCCTTTCCTCCCGCCCATAGCCCTGACAGGCAGGGGAAGGGCGGGACGCTGCACAGAACGAGCAGCACTGAGGGCTGGAGCATGCTTTGCATACTCCACTCCCCTCACTGTGCACAGTGCAGGCACCAGTTCCCGCTCTTTCTGGGTCACGCCCACGGCTCCATCCTCTCCTCAGGACGCATTCCTGTCAGCTCCTCGGACGCTGCAGAGGGGGACAAAGTCTGGGAGACCCAGGCAGGGACTCTGGTGGCATCACAACCGCTTTAAGTGGGTGGTAAGCAGCACCTGTGGTGCTAGCCCCATTGTGCAGTAGTGTAACATTATATGTTTATTTTACACTGTATAGTGCACAGTTGATTTCTGGCTATATACCCTATTGTGTTGCTCAGGGAAGATAATAGCATGGCGCCCACAAAAGGCAGGGGTGCCAAAACACAGGCTTATTATGCTGCCTGCGCCGCATGTACGACCCCGCTACCGGCAGGTTCCACTGACCCTCATTGTATACAGTGCTCGGGCCCTGTGACACTTACTCAGCCAGAGCCTCTGCTAAGAGGGGCCCAGGGGGAGCCACCTGCTGACAATGTCCAGGTGACGGGGACAGAGTTTGCAAAACTCTCTGAGACTATGGCTAAGATACTAGAAGCCTTGCAGTACAGGCCGGTATCTCAGCACAGGGACTCTGTTGAATCTTTGTTCCCTGGCCCCCCTCAGTTGGACCAACAATGTCCTCCCGGGGTATCTCATAGATCCCAGGCTGAGGGTTCTGACACAGACCCCAGCCCCAGACCGACTAAGCGAGCTCGCTTAGATTTTCCCTCGACATCATCATATTGTTCAGGGTCTCAGCGAGGGGAATCTCGAGTTGATGAAGCGGAGGTAGCTGATCAGGATTCTGATCCTGAGGGCGCTCTCAATCTTAATACTCCAGACGGGGACGCCATAGTGAACGATCTTATTGCATCCATCAATCAAATGCTGGATATTTCTCCCTCAGTCCCTCCAGTAGAGGAGTCGGCTTCTCAGCAGGAGAAATTCCGGTTCAGGTTCCCCAAGCGTACACCGAGTATGTTTCTGGACCACTCCGATTTCAGAGAGGCAGTCCAGAATCACCATGCTTGTCCAGATAAGCGTTTTTCTAAGCGCCTTAAGGATACACATTATCCCTTTCCACCTGACGTGGTTAAAGGTTGGACTCAGTGTCCCAAAGTGGATCCTCCAATCTCCAGACTGGCGGCTAGATCCATACTTGCAGTGGAAGATGGGGCTTCACTCAAGGATGCCACTGACAGGCAGATGGAGCTCTGGTTGAAATCCATCTATGAAGCGATCGGCGCTTCTTTTGCCCCAGCATTCGCAGCCGTATGGGCGCTACAAGCTATCTCAGCAGGTCAAGCGCAAATTGAAGCAGCCACATGCACGTCCGCGCCACAAGTGGCGTCCATTACCACTCAGACCTCGGCATTTGCGTCTTACGCTATTAATGCTGTCCTGGACTCTGCGAGCCGTACGGCGGTGGCAGCCGCCAATTCGGTGGTACTCCGCAGGGCCTTGTGGCTACGGGAATGGAAGGCAGATTCTGCTTCCAAAAAGCGCTTAACCAGTTTGCCAATTTCTGGCGACAGATTGTTTGGCGAGCGTTTGGATGAAATCATCAAACAATCCAAGGGAAAGGATACATCCTTACCCCAGCCCAAACCGAACATACCCCAACAGAGGAGAGGACAGTCGAGGTTTCGGTCCTTTCGGGGCGCGGGCAGGTCCCAATTCTCCTCGTCCAAAAGGCCTCAGAAAGAGCAAAGGAACTCTGATGCATGGCGGTCTAAGTCACGTCCTAAAAAGACCACCGGAGGGGCAGCTAACAAAGCGGCTTCCTCATGACTTTCGACCTCCTCATTCCGCATCCTCGGTCGGTGGCAGGCTCTCCCGCTTTTGCGACACCTGGCTGCCATGAATAAAAGACCGCTGGGTGAGAGACATTCTGTCTCACGGTTACAAGATAGAGTTCACCTCTCGTCACCCGACTCGATTCTTCAGGTCATCCCCGCCTCCCGAGCGAGCCGAGGCTCTTCTGCAGGCGCTGGGCATTCTGAAGGCAGAAGGAGTGGTGGTCCCTGTTCCTCTTCAGCAACAGGGCCACGGTTTTTACTCCAACTTGTTTGTGGTCCCAAAGAAGGACGGGTCTTTTCGACCTGTCCTGGACCTGAAACTTCTCAACAAACACGTAAAGACCAGGCGGTTCCGGATGGAATCCCTCCGCTCCGTCATCGCCTCAATGTCCCAGGGAGATTTCCTTGCATCGATCGATATCAAGGATGCTTATCTCCACGTACCGATTGCTCCAGAGCACCAGCGCTTCTTGCGCTTCGCCATAGGGAACGAACACCTGCAGTTCGTGGCACTGCCGTTCGGCCTGGCAACAGCCCCACGGGTTTTCACCAAGGTTATGGCTACTGTAGTAGCGGTCCTCCACTCTCAGGGTCACTCGGTGATCCCGTACTTGGACGATCTGTTGATCAAGGCACCCTCTCTAGAGGCATGCCAACACAGCCTCGACGCTACCCTGGAGACTCTCCAGAGTTTCGGGTGGATCATCAATTTTCCAAAGTCAAATCTGACACCGGCCCAATCGCTGACATACCTTGGCATGGAGTTTCATACCCTCTCAGCGATAGTGAAGCTTCCGCTGATCAAGCAGCGGTCACTACAGACAGGGGTACAATCTCTCCTTCAAGGTCGATCACACACCTTGAGACGCCTCATGCACTTCCTGGGGAAGATGGTGGCAGCAATGGAGGCAGTTCCTTTCGCGCAGTTTCACCTGCGTCCTCTTCAATGGGACATCCTTCGCAAATGGGACAGGAAGCCGACGTCCCTCGACAGGAACGTCTCCCTCTCGCAGGCGACCAAAGCTTCCCTTCGGTGGTGGCTTCTTCCCACTTCATTATCGAAAGGGAAATCCTTCCTACCCCCATCCTGGGAGGTGGTCACGACGGACGCGAGTCTGTCAGGGTGGGGAGCGGTTTTTCTCCACCACAGGGCTCAGGGTACGTGGACCCAGCAAGAGTCCTCGCTTCAGATCAATGTTCTGGAAATACGGGCAGTGTATCTTGCCCTGAAAGCGTTTCAGCAGTGGCTGGAAGGCAAGCAGATCAGAATTCAGTCAGACAATTCCACAGCGGTGGCATACATCAACCACCAAGGCGGCACACGCAGTCGGCAAGCCTTCCAGGAAGTCCGGCGGATTCTACTGTGGGTGGAAGCCACGGCCTCCACCATCTCCGCAGTTCACATTCCAGGCGTGGAAAACTGGGAAGCAGATTATCTCAGTCGCCAGGGCATGGATGCAGGGGAATGGTCCCTTCACCCGGACGTGTTTCAGGAGATCTGTTGCCGCTGGGGGGTGCCGGACGTCGATCTCATGGCGTCCCGGCACAACAACAAGGTACCAGCGTTCATGGCACGGTCTCAAGATCCCAGAGCTCTGGCGGCAGACGCCTTAGTTCAGGATTGGTCGCAGTTTCAGCTCCCTTATGTGTTTCCTCCGCTGGCACTGTTGCCCAGAGTGTTACGCAAGATCAGGGCCGACTGCCGCCGCGTCATCCTCGTCGCTCCAGACTGGCCGAGGCGGTCGTGGTACCCGGATCTGTGGCATCTCACGGTCGGCCAACCGTGGGCACTACCAGACCGACCAGACTTGCTATCTCAAGGGCCGTTTTTCCATCTGAATTCTGCGGCCCTCAACCTGACTGTGTGGCCATTGAGTCCTGGATCCTAGCGTCTTCAGGGTTATCTCAAGACGTCATTGCCACTATGAGACAAGCTAGGAAACCAACGTCCGCCAAGATCTACCACAGGACGTGGAAAATTTTCCTGTCGTGGTGCTCTGCTCAGGGTATTTCTCCCTGGCCTTTTGCCTTGCCCACTTTTCTGTCCTTCCTTCAATCTGGACTGGAAAAGGGTTTGTCGCTCGGCTCCCTTAAGGGACAAGTCTCGGCGCTCTCTGTGTTTTTCCAGAAGCGCCTAGCCAGACTTCCACAGGTACGCACGTTCCTGCAGGGGGTTTGTCACATCGTCCCTCCATACAAGCGGCCGTTAGAACCCTGGGATCTGAACAGGGTGCTGACGGTTCTTCAGAAACCACCATTCGAGCCAATGAGGGATATTTCTCTTTCACGCCTTTCGCAGAAAGTGGTTTTCCTAGTTGCAGTCACTTCACTTAGGAGAGTGTCTGAGCTAGCAGCGCTGTCATGCAAAGCCCCTTTCCTGGTGTTTCACCAGGACAAGGTGGTTCTGCGTCCGGTTCCGGAATTTCTCCCTAAGGTGGTATCCCCCTTTCATCTCAATCAGGATATCTCCTTACCTTCTTTTTGTCCTCATCCAGTTCACCAATGTGAAAAGGATTTGCACTTGTTAGATCTGGTGAGAGCACTCAGACTCTACATTTCTCGTATGGCGCCCCTGCGCCGCTCGGATGCACTCTTTGTCCTTGTCGCTGGCCAGCGTAAAGGGTCACAGGCTTCCAAATCAACCCTGGCTCGGTGGATCAAGGAGCCAATTATCGAAGCTTACCGTTCGGCTGGGCTTCCGGTTCCCTCAGGGCTGAAGGCCCATTCTACCAGAGCCGTGGGCGCGTCCTGGGCTTTGAGGCACCAGGCTACGGCTCAGCAGGTGTGTCAGGCGGCTACCTGGTCGAGCCTGCACACTTTCACGAAGCACTATCAGGTGCATACCTATGCTTCGGCGGATGCCAGCCTACTTAGACGAGTCCTTCAGGCGGCGGTTGCCCACCTGTAGGAAGAGGCCGTTTTACGGCTCTCTTACGAGGTATTATTTTACCCACCCAGGGACTGCTTTTGGACGTCCCAATTGTCTGGGTCTCCCAATAGAGCGACAAAGAAGAAGGGAATTTTGTTTACTTACCGTAAATTCCTTTTCTTCTAGCTCTAATTGGGAGACCCAGCACCCGCCCCTGTTTTTTTGTGTACACATGTTTGTTCATGTTGAATGGTTTCAGTTCTCCGATATTCCTTCGGATTGAAGTTACTTTAAACCAGTTTATAATTCTTTTTCCTCCTTCTTGCTTTTGCACCAAAACTGAGGAGCCCGTGGGAGCACGGGGAGTGTATAGGCAGAAGGGGAGGGGCTTAACACTTTTGAGTGTAATACTTTGTGCGGCCTCCGGAGGCATAGCCTATACACCCCAATTGTCTGGGTCTCCCAATTAGAGCTAGAAGAAAAGGAATTTACGGTAAGTAAACAAAATTCCCTTCTTCTCCGGCAGTCTTCCGACCTCTCGGGTGATGGCCCAGGCTTTCCACCTCTGCTGGACTCCGAGCAGGACCTGGATGTTTTGGCGCATGACTAAAGGCCCGCTGGAATTGGTGAGTCAGGCCGTAAGGCTACGGACAGCCCTCTTATCTACATGCACACAGGTCCCCCTTAAGTCATTTGGAGCGGACCCTTGATGTGCTCAGACGACATCCAGAGCTCGCTGAGTTACCGCGTGCTCACAGTCAACTGCCAGACACGACGTTTGCCAGCGGTAAGTCTTGTCATCGTCTTTATTCCCTTCTCCAAAAAAGGGGTCTCTGTGAGAATGGGCATGCCACACTGGAGTCGCTGAGTGATCACAGACAACAACCAGACACGGCTTTTACCTGCGGTAAGTCGTGTTATTGTCATTATCATTACCCCAGAGGGCTCTGGAGAGAGGGGGCATGGCACCTTGCAGACAGGAAGGTGGGGGCCCCTGCGGGTTTTCAGTGGACATCCAGTTCGCCGTGTGACGGCGTGATCACGGATATTCCCCGGACACAATTTTCTCCAGCGGTAAGTCCTTTATATTGTCTTACCCCTCCTCGTAGAGGGCTCCGTGATGAAGGGGCACGCTATCCTGTACTTGACCCGCCTGAGTTCCTCCTGGCTTCTCGTCCCTATCGTGGCGCTCCGCAGGGACTCCACGGACGCTCTACGCAGCGGTCCGCGCTCCACCTATGCCGACCCAGGACTGGTTATCAGCTTCAGTGAGTACCCTCTCTTCACAAAATCTGGTGTCTGCCCGCTACACGGCCTGAGCCTCTAACATCAGTGTACCTACCCGTCGAGAGCTCTGACTCGGGATCAGGAACGCAGATTCGACATCTAGGAAGTCGCTGACTTCCTTTCCGGCTCTCGGGATCGCCCTTTCGGAGATAGGCGAGTTCAGTTTATCCCCTAGGCTACGTCAGGGTAGACTGGCTACGTAAGGGAAGGGTACATCCCTTTCCCGGCATCGGCCCTGATTCACCAGGTCTCGTTCCCTCACGCTAGGTTCGTCAGGGAGCCTTTATCCCTACAACAGCCGTCTCCGCCTTGCGTGGCTGCAGACCGTCCCAGCTTTCTAACAGTGCTTGCAGGGATCATGATCCCTACGCATCCTCAGGCTCTCTCTGCCCAGGAACGACCGGGAGACCCAGAGTCTCCCTTCAAGGATCCTCGCCTTGAGGTTTAGACCATCATCATCATCACTTTTCGCTACTAGGGTAGCTGAGCTACAGGAAGGAGTCCTCCCAGACCCGGCCCGGTCCATCACTCCTCAGGCACGGTATTCGAGCCGTTCAAGGGTTGCTACTCCTCACGCAGGAGCAGTTTCCCTCCTGGCACAGGGTCCCGCGGCTCCTTGCCTTCCGCTCCCGTTTTTTCCCTTCGGTTTTTTGCTTTGCGAGTCCTCGACAGTCTGTGGCGGTGTTAGCGATGGTGCACATACCAGATTTCATCCCGGACTCTCCAACGGAACACACTGAGGAACGGGGTCAGGAAGGTTCCGTCTTCAAGGGTGACCGGCCAATCTCCTCCTAGAGGACCAATCTTTGCAACCATCCCTGGGAAGCTTCCCTTTCCTCCTCTGGAGCTTATTATCAACCGTCACCAGCCTCCCGTACTAGGGTATGCTACCCCACCATTCCTCGGCACGGTCCCGAGGGACATCCCTAGAGTGTCGTCTTCCCTTCAACATTCCGGACTCAGAGCCATTCGGTTAGCCCGGTTACAATTTCTTCTCTGGGTCGTATTGTCCAGTCAGGTTCCAGTCGGACCATGTCACAGCAGTGAGGTGCATCATCCACCAGGAAGACGCAGGGAGCGTCATGGCAAGGGAAGAGGCCAAGAGGTTCTTGCTCTGGGACGGGCTCTTTCATTCGCTAATCTCGGCAGCACATCCCGAGCGTGGACGTTTGGACGGCCGATTTCCGCGGTAGGATAGGTCTCGCGTAGGTAAAGGGCTCCAACAGGGATATCAACAGCCAGATCTCTGGCGAAGGAAGACCGCCAGTCGTGATCTTTTGGCCTTCCGTTCCAACTCTCAAGTCAATGGTGCGTCGAGTACGCCACCTGCTCTGGACTAGAGGGCGATGCCCTAGACCGGTCGTGTAGCCTGTTCAGGCTCTCGTGCATCTTCCCGCGGCTTTCCATGATCTCGAGGGTTCTCAAGAGGGACCTAGGCAGGCGATAGCTCGGGAGTGGCCCAGGCGAGCATAGCTTCGCATAACTTACTCATCTCCTCGCAGATGCCCCGTGGCTCCTTCCAGACCACCAGATTCTACCAGGACTCAGAAGTCCCAGGTTCCATGGCCTCACCAGTGGATCCCGGATGCTGGCTCGGTCAGGTCTGTGAACAAGATGATGACAGACATTGAGGAGGGCATGGAATCCAGTTCCCTCGAAGATTTATTTCCACTCGGAAAGAGCTCCCCCTGTGGTGTGAGGACCGCATCTTCAGAGACTTTTCACTTTCCATCAATCAGGGCCTTCGCTCAGAGAAACGTCCATCTGGCTCGGCGTTTTTTCATCGTTCACTAGAAAGGTGGGACCATAATCCAGTGATGAGTTTGCTCAAGCTACCCCTTTTTCTTTGTCGCTCTATTGGGAGACCCAGACAATTGGGTGTATAGGCTATGCCTCCGGAGGCCGCACAAAGTATTACACTCAAAAGTGTTAAGCCCCTCCCCTTCTGCCTATACACCCCCCGTGCTCCCACGGGCTCCTCAGTTTTTTGCTTTGTGCGAAGGAGGTCAGACACGCACGCACAGCTCCACAGATTGGTCAGCAGCAGCTGCTGACCATGTCGGATGGAAGAAAAGTGGGCCCATATAGGGCCCCCAGCATGCTCCCTTCTCACCCCACTCTTGTCGGTCGTGTTGTAAAGTTGAGGAATCCATTGCGGGTACGGTGGCTGGAGCCCACATGCTGTTTTCCTTCCCCATCCCCCTCAGGGTTCTGGTGGAAGTGGGATCCTATCGGTCTCCAGGCACATGAGACCGTGCTTCATCCACATCTCCTGTGGAGCCTGCTGGATAGGAGCCGGGTATCGTTCAGGGACATGGCCCTGCTACTTGGAGGTACTCTGTGTCCCCGTGGGGACCGCGCACAGCAACACTCCAGCTTTGCTGGGTGTGCTAGTGCACCGGGGACCGCGGCGCTGACCGGGTTAATATGTGCCATTACACACTCAGCGTTGCTGAGTGTGTTTATGTATAGGGACTGCCGCATTGACCGCCGCTGCCTTGGAAACTCTGCGGCGCGGCTGGGACTTGTAGTGCGCCGGGGACTTCCACGTCGGCCGCGCTTTTACGGCGGCCGCGTTTATTACCAGAGTCCCCGGCTTTTTGCGGCCTAGTTTCCTTTCCTCCCGCCCATAGCCCTGACAGGCAGGGGAAGGGCGGGACGCTGCACAGAACGAGCAGCACTGAGGGCTGGAGCATGCTTTGCATACTCCACTCCCCTCACTGTGCACAGTGCAGGCACCAGTTCCCGCTCTTTCTGGGTCACGCCCACGGCTCCCTCCTCTCCTCAGGACGCGTTCCTGTCAGCTCCTCGGACGCTGCAGAGGGGGACAAAATCTGGGAGACCCAGGCAGGGACTCTGGTGGCCTCACAACCGCTTTAAGCAGGTGGTAAGCACCTGTGGTGCTAGCCCCATTGTGCAGTAGTGTAACATTATATGTTTATTTGACACTGTATAGTGCACAGCAGGGCTGTGGAGTCGGAGTCGGAGTCGTGGAGTCGGAGTCGGAGCTCATTTTGGTGGAGTCGGAGTCGGAGTCGGTATAAAATGCACCGACTCCGACTCCTAAAATATATAATAAATTGGGGACAGGAGTGCAATGCAGAATGTGCTGAATATTTTACTAAATAACAACATTTAGTATAATGCTTATATTTAAGTGAAAAATTTATTGTAGTACAATGTGAACATCAGACATTTAATTGTTTTTATGATACAATAATCAAGATATTTGGATAGAACATAAAATATTTATTGGAATACAACTTTAGAACACAAAAAAACTAATAAATTGTAAATATGTAATATATATAATATATATATATATATATATATATACAGTGTATATACACACACACAAGATATATATGTAATCTACTGTATATTACATAGTGTATTACATATTTACAATTTATTACAGTTTTTTGTGTTCTAAAGTTGTATTCCAATAAATATATTTTATGTTCTATCCAAATATCTTGATTATTGTATCATAAAAATTATTAAATGTCTGATGTTCACATACACATATTCATGTACTACAATAAATTTTTCACCTAACTATAAGCAATATATGTAGGAGTCGGAGCCGGAGTCGGAGCCGGAGTCGGAGCCGGAGTCGGAGTCGGAGCCGGAGTCGGAGTCGGTGCAAGAGAATTTGAGGAGTCGGAGTCGGAGTCTGAGTCGAAGGTTTGGCTTACCGACTCCACAGCCCTGGTGCACAGTTGATTTTTGGCTATATACCCTATTGTGTTGCTCAGGGAAGATAATAGCATGGCGCCCACGAAAGGCAGGGGTGCCACAACACAGGCTTATTATGTTGCCTGCGCCGCATGTACGACCCCGCTACCGGCAGGTTCCACTGACCCTCATTGTCTGCACTGTTCGGCCCCTGTGGCACTTGCTCAGCCAGAACCTCTGCTAGGGGGGGCCCAGGGGGAGCCACCTGCTAACACTGTTCAGGTGACAGGGACGGAGTTTGCAAAACTCTCTGAGACTATGGCTAAGATACTAGAAGCCTTGCAGTCCAGGCCGGTATCTCAGCACAGGGACTCTGTTGATTCTTTGTTCCCGGGCCCACCTCAGCTGGACCAACAATGTCCTCCCGGGGTATCTCATGGATCCCAAGCTGAGGGTTCTGACACAGACCCCAGCCCCAGACCGACTAAGCGAGCTCGCTTAGATTTTCCCTCAACATCATCATATTGTTCAGGGTCTCAGCGAGGGGAATCGCTGGTCGATGACGCGGAAGTAGCTGATCAGGATTCTGATCCTGAGGCCGCTCTCAATCTTGATACTCCGGACGGGGACGCCATAGTGAACGACCTTATTGCGTCCATCAATCGTATGTTGGATATTTCTCCCTCAGCTCCTCCGGCGGAGGAGTCGGCTTCCCAGCAGGAGAAATTCCGTTTCAGGTTTCCCAAGCGTACACCGAGTATGTTTCTGGACCACTCTGATTTCAGAGAGGCAATCCAGAATCACAATGCTTGTCCAGATAAGCGTTTTTCTAAGCGCCTTAAGGATACACGTTATCCCTTTCCCCCTGACGTGGTCATGGGTTGGACTCAGTGTCCCAAGGTGGATCCTCCAATCTCCAGACTGGCAGCTAGATCCATACTTGCAGTGGAAGATGGGGCTTCACTCAAAGATGCCACTGACAGGCAGATGGAGCTCTGGTTGAAATCCATCTATGAAGCTATCGGCGCTTCTTTTGCCCCAGCATTCGCAGCCGTATGGGCGCTACAAGCTATCTCAGCAGGTCAAGCGCAAATTGACGCAGCCACACGCACGTCCGCGCCACAGGTGGCGTCCATAACCACTCAGACGTCGGCATTTGCGTCTTACGCTATTAATGCTATCCTGGACTCTGCGAGCCGTACGGCGGTTGCAGCCGCCAATTCGGTGGTACTCCGCAGGGCCTTGTGGCTACGGGAATGGAAGGCAGATTCTGTTTCCAAAAAGCGCTTAACCAGTTTGCCAATTTCTGGCGAACGATTGTTTGGCGAGCGTTTGGATGAAATCATCAAACAATCCAAGGGAAAGGATACATCCTTACCCCAGCCCAAACCGAACATACCCCAACAGAGGAAGGGGCAGTCGAGGTTTCGGTCCTTTCGGGGCGCGGGCAGGTCCCAATTCTCCTCGTCCAAAAGGCCTCAGAAAGATCAAAGGAACTCTGATGCATGGCGGTCTAAGTCACGTCCTAAACAGACCACCGGAGGTGCCGCTACCAAAGCGGCTTCCTCATGACTTTCGGCATCCTCACTCCGCATCCTCGGTCGGTGGCAGGCTCTCCCGCTTTTGCGACACTTGGCTGCCACGGGTAAAAGACCGTTGGGTGAGAGACATTCTGTCTCACGGTTACAAGATAGAGTTCACCTCTCGTCCCCCGACTCGATTCTTCAGGTCATCCCCGCCTCCCGAGCGAGCCGAGGCTCTTCTGCAGGCGCTGGGCATTCTGAAGGCAGAAGGAGTGGTGGTCCCTGTTCCTCTTCAGCAACAGGGCCACGGTTTTTACTCCAACTTGTTTGTGGTCCCAAAGAAGGACGGGTCTTTTCGACCTGTCCTGGACCTGAAACTTCTCAACAAACACGTAAAGACCAGGCGGTTCCGGATGGAATCCCTCCGCTCCGTCATCGCCTCAATGTCCCAGGGAGATTTCCTTGCATCGATCGATATCAAGGATGCTTATCTCCACGTACCGATTGCTCCAGAGCACCAGCGCTTCTTGCGCTTCGCCATAGGGAACGAACACCTGCAGTTCGTGGCACTGCCGTTCGGCCTGGCAACAGCCCCACGGGTTTTCACCAAGGTTATGGCTACTGTAGTAGCGGCCCTCCACTCTCAGGGTCACTCGGTGATCCCGTACTTGGACGATCTGTTGATCAAGGCACCCTCTCTAGAGGCATGCCAACACAGCCTCGACGCTACCCTGGAGACTCTCCAGAGTTTCGGGTGGATCATCAATTTTCCAAAGTCAAATCTGACACCGGCCCACATACCTTGGCATGGAGTTTCATACCCTCTCAGCGATAGTGAAGCTTCCGCTGATCAAGCAGCGGTCACTACAGACAGGGGTACAATCTCTCCTTCAAGGTCGGTCACACACCTTGAGACGCCTCATGCACTTCCTGGGGAAGATGGTGGCAGCAATGGAGGCAGTTCCTTTCGCGCAGTTTCACCTGCGTCCTCTTCAATGGGACATCCTTCGCAAATGGGACAGGAAGCCGACGTCCCTCGACAGGAACGTCTCCCTCTCGCAGGCGACCAAAGCTTCCCTTCGGTGGTGGCTTCTTCCCACTTCATTATCGAAAGGGAAATCCTTCCTACCCCCATCCTGGGAGGTGGTCACGACGGACGCGAGTCTGTCAGGGTGGGGAGCGGTTTTTCTCCACCACAGGGCTCAGGGTACGTGGACACAGCAAGAGTCCTCGCTTCAGATCAATGTTCCGGAAATACGGGCAGTGTATCTTGCCCTGAAAGCGTTCCAGCAGTGGCTGGAAGGCAAGCAGATCAGAATTCAGTCAGACAATTCCACAGCGGTGGCATACATCAACCACCAAGGCGGCACACGCAGTCGGCAAGCCTTCCAGGAAGTCCGGCGGATTCTACTGTGGGTGGAAGCCACGGCCTCCACCATCTCCGCAGTTCACATTCCAGGCGTGGAAAACTGGGAAGCAGATTATCTCAGTCGCCAGGGCATGGACGCAGGGGAATGGTCCCTTCACCCGGACGTGTTTCAGGAGATCTGTTGCCGCTGGGGGGTGCCGGACGTCGATCTCATGGCGTCTCGGCACAACAACAAGGTACCAGCGTTCATGGCACGGTCTCAAGATCCCAGAGCTCTGGCGGCAGACGCCTTAGTTCAGGATTGGTCGCAGTTTCAGCTCCCTTATGTGTTTCCTCCGCTGGCACTGTTGCCCAGAGTGTTACGCAAGATCAGGGCCGACTGCCGCCGCGTCATCCTCGTCGCTCCAGACTGGCCGAGGCGGTCGTGGTACCCGGATCTGTGGCATCTCACGGTCGGCCAACCGTGGGCACTACCAGACCGACCAGACTTGCTATCTCTAGGGCCGTTTTTCCATCTGAATTCTGCGGCCCTCAACCTGACTGTGTGGCCATTGAGTCCTGGATCCTAGCGTCTTCAGGGTTATCTCAAGACGTCATTGCCACTATGAGACAAGCTAGGAAACCAACGTCCGCCAAGATCTACCACAGGACGTGGAAAATTTTCCTGTCGTGGTGCTCTGCTCAGGGTATTTCTCCCTGGCCTTTTGCCTTGCCCACTTTTCTGTCCTTTCTTCAATCTGGACTGGAAAAGGGTTTGTCGCTCGGCTCCCTTAAGGGACAAGTCTCGGCGCTCTCTGTGTTTTTCTAGAAGCGCCTAGCCAGACTTCCACAGGTAGGCACGTTCCTGCAGGGGGTTTGTCACATCGTCCCTCCTTACAAGCGGCCGTTAGAACCCTGGGATCTGAACAGGGTGCTGACGGTTCTTCAGAAACCACCATTCGAGCCAATGAGGGATATTTCTCTCTCACGCCTTTCGCAGAAAGTGGTTTTTCTAGTAGCAGTCACCTCACTTCGGAGAGTGTCTGAGCTAGCAGCGCTGTCATGCAAAGCCCCTTTCCTGGTGTTTCACCAGGACAAGGTGGTTCTGCGTCCGGTTCCGGAATTTCTCCCTAAGGTGGTATCCCCCTTTCATCTCAATCAGGATATCTCCTTACCTTCTTTTTGTCCTCATCCAGTTCACCAATGTGAAAAGGATTTGCACTTGTTAGATCTGGTGAGAGCACTCAGACTCTACATTTCTCGTACGGCGCCCCTGCGCCGCTCGGATGCACTCTTTGTCCTTGTCGCTGGCCAGCGTAAAGGGTCACAGGCTTCCAAATCAACCCTGGCTCGGTGGATCAAGGAGCCAATTATCGAAGCTTACCGTTCGGCTGGGCTTCCGGTTCCCTCAGGGCTGAAGGCCCATTCTACCAGAGCCGTGGGCGCATCCTGGGCTTTGAGGCATCAGGCTACGGCTCAGCAGGTGTGTCAGGCGGCTACCTGGTCGAGCCTGCACACTTTCACGAAGCACTATCAGGTGCATACCTATGCTTCGGCGGATGCCAGCCTAGGTAGACAAGTCCTTCAGGCGGCGGTTGCCCTCCTGTAGGAAGAGGCCGTTTTACGGCTCTCTTACGAGGTATTATTTTACCCACCCAGGGACTGCTTTTGGACGTCCCAATTGTCTGGGTCTCCCAATAGAGCGACAAAGAAGAAGGGAATTTTGTTTACTTACCGTAAATTCCTTTTCTTCTAGCTCTAATTGGGAGACCCAGCACCCGCCCCTGTTTTTTTGTGTACACATGTTGTTCATGTTGAATGGTTTCAGTTCTCCGATATTCCTTCGGATTGAAGTTACTTTAAACCAGTTTATAATTCTTTTTCCTCCTTCTTGCTTTTGCACCAAAACTGAGGAGCCCGTGGGAGCACGGGGGGTGTATAGGCAGAAGGGGAGGGGCTTAACACTTTTGAGTGTAATACTTTGTGCGGCCTCCGGAGGCATAGCCTATACACCCAATTGTCTGGGTCTCCCAATTAGAGCTAGAAGAAAAGGAATTTACGGTAAGTAAACAAAATTCCCTTCTTTCCCTGCTCCCACCTGTTTTGATAGGTGGGCTCCTCGTGGACATCTGGTTGTTACAGACGGCATCAGGGCGGACAGCCCTCTCGTAGTCTTTTTTCCCCCTTTTTTCCGCTCCGCCAGCAGGATAAGGGGGGGGGCTCCAGCCAGAACCCTTCGTTTCTGTCCGAGACACCTCGGCTTCCTTCCAGAAGAGGACTTTAGGTTTCGTTTTTGTCGGTTCCAGGCTCCCCTCTCAGCCTGAAAGAGGCATAGTTCGTTCTAGGGCTGGTACGGGCCCTCAGTCTTTCGTGTCTGCAGGACACCATTTTTTTTTTGTCGGTTACACCAACTGCCAGTCCATCCTTCCACCCTTTCCCAGGAAGCGTATGCCGGCGCCAAGGGCCTGAATATCACATGGATCCCGTCCTCCATATGTGAAGTCTATCGCATGAGGGTCGGACTTCCGCCGCGGTCTACCGAGCAAGGGGCACCCTTGATCGATTGGGCTCCAGACGTCGGTCAACCAGGTCCTCTGGTCCGCCACCCGATCTAGTCGGCGTACCGTTACTAGTTTCTAACAGGTTCTCACTCAGGCTTCGGCAGAGGCCAGTCTTGGTGTAAGGTTTGCGGGTGGCAGTGGCACACCTGTAACAACGTAGGCGCTTCTAGGTCCGGGTCAGCCCGGCAAGGGGAAGCGACTTACTTCCTATCTCCGGTGATGGTTTTCTTCCCACCCAGGGACTGCTTTTGGACGTCCCATGGTCCTATGTCCCCCAATGAAACGACAGAGAAAGTAGGATTTTTGTGTACTCACCGTAAAATCTCTTTCTCTTAGTCTTCATTGGGGGACACAGCACCCACCCTGCTTGTGCTTTTTGTTATTTATGACATGCCTGTTCCCCAGTGCCCATATTCCCAGGTCACTGGTCACACGACTGTTCGTCATAGTTTTTTACCTTGTTTTATCCTGGATTGTTTGGTTCTCCTCCTACTGCTTGTGCACTAAACTGATTGAGCCCGCCTCCGGCTCAGGGGTTATACTGCTGGGGAGGAGCTAACTTTTTCTGTTTACTTAGTGTCAGCCTCCTAGTGACAGCAGCATAACCCATGGTCCTGTGTCCCCCAATGAAGACTAAGAGAAAGAGATTTTACGGTGAGTACACAAAAATCCTACTGTTACGGCTCTCGGAAGAAGGGGAGCAAAAAACAAAACCGCAAAAATGGAAAACGCCCGGGGGCTGAAGGGGTTAAACATTAAATTTTTATTAGAATATTGAATTTCTTCAGCGCTCTATTGGGAGACCCAGACGATTGGGGTATAGCTACTGCCCTCCGGAGGCCACACAAAGCACTACACTAAAAAGTGCAAGGCCCCTCCCCTTCTGGCTATACCCCCCCGTGGTATCACGGGTTCTCCAGTTTTCAAGCTTTGTGCGAAGGAGGTCAGACATCCACGCATGGCTCCACAGATTTTAGTCAGCAGTAGCTGCTGACTATTTCGGATGGAAGAAAAGAGGGCCCATATAGGGCCCCCAGCATGCTCCCTTCTCACCCGTGGATGGTGTTGTAAGGTTGAGGTACCTATTGCTGGTACAGGGGCTGGAGCCCCACATGCTGTTTTCCTTCCACATCCCCTTGTAGGGCTCTGTGGAAGTGGGATCCTGCCGGCCTCTAAGCTCTGACGCCGGGCTCCATCCACAGACCCATAGCACCTGATGGATACGGAGCAGGAGTACAATCAGGGACATGGCCCTGCATCATACAGGTACTCTGTGTCCCCGGCAGGCACAGACACACTCCGGGCTGGCTGGGTGTTGTAGTGCGCCGGGGACCGTAACGTTGGAGTTAGTGTTCCTACAGTTTACTGGGGGACTTTGTGTTGTGGGAACGCAGCGCCGACCCCCACTGGATCGGGCGCCGCTGCTGTGACTTGTGGTGCGCCGGGGACACGCCGACCGCGCTTTTACGGCGGCGGCGTTTATAACTTTAGTCCCCGGCTTTTTGCGGCCTAGCTCCGCTTCGTTCCCGCCCCCACCCTGTCAATCAGGGTAGGGGAGAGACGCTGTTTCGCAGCAGCGACGAGGGCTGGAGCCTGATTTACATGCTCCAGCCCTCTCACTAGGCACAGAGGGAAGCAGGCTTCCCGCTCTTAGCCAGGAACGCCCAGGGCCCGCCCCCCCTCCTCTCCCAGGACGCCGGCAGCCATTACATGCAGTCTGGCTGGAGGAAGGACGCAAGGCTCTGGGAGACCTGGACTAGGGGGCTTTTGGAGACCACACACCCGCTCTTAAGCGGGCGGTAAGCGGCATTTCAGCTGGCCCCTCTAGTGCCTCAGTGTGCATTGGTGTACTGTGTCACCAGATATATATATTTATTTATTTCTTGCACTGTGAGGTCGCTTCCTGGCTGGACCCAGATCGCTCTGAGGAGGCAGCAACATGTCATCCACAAAACGCAAGGCTGCCAAGGCTAGGGCTGTGTACACTGCGTGTGCTGCATGTGGGGCTGCTCTACCAGCAGGTTCCAAAGACCCCCATTGTGTGCAATGCTCAGATCCGGTGCTGCTTCGCCAGCCGGAGTCCGGAGGGGTAGTGACCCAGGCTGAGACGCTTGTAAGTCCTGCCCCGGTGTCAGGGACAGACTTTGCAGTTTTTGCTGATGGAATGTCTGTGACTATGGCAAAAATCCTTGAAACTTTGCAATCCATGACTGGGGCTCAGTCTATGGACACGGCGAGGTCTCTGTCCTCTAATCCCCCTCAGTTGGAATTAATCCAGACTGCAAGGGGGTCCCCGGCTTCCCAGGCTGAGTATTATGACTCAGATGATAGCCCCAGCCACCCTAAGCGAGCTCGCTGGGAAAGACCCTCAACGTCATCACACTGCTCAGGGTCTCAGCGCAATCAGTCGCCCTGTGATGCGTCTGAAGAGAGTGATCAGGAGTCTTATCCTGGAACCCCTCTCAATCTGGATACCCCGGATGGGGACGCCATGGTAAACGAGCTTATCTCAGCCATCAATAGACTGTTGGATATTTCTCCCCCAGCTCCTTCTGCAGAGGAGGCAGCTGCAGAGCAGGAGAAGTTTCGTTTCCTCTATCCCAAGCGTAAATTGAGTGCTTTCTTGGATCACTCTGACTTCAGAGAGTCAATCCAGAAACACGACGCTCATCCAGAAAGGCGTTTCTCTAAACGTTCTAAGGATACACATTTTCCTTTCCCCCCTGATGTGGTCAAGCGCTGGACCCAGTGTCCAAAAGTAGACCCCCCGATTTCCAAACTTGCAGCTAGATCCATAGTTGCAGTGGAGGATGGCGCTTCACTTAAGGATGCCAATGACAGACAGATGGACCTTTGGTTAAAATCTGTCTATGAAGCTATCGGCGCGTCGTTTGCTCCAGCATTCGCAGCCGTATGGGCACTCCAAGCTATTTCAGCTGGTTTAGCAAAAGTGGATGCTGTCATACATCCAGCGGTGCCGCAAGTGGCGTCCCTTACCTCGCAGATGTCTGCGTTTGCGTCTTACGCTATCAATGCGGTCCTAGAATCTACCAGCCGCACCTCAATGGCGTCCGCCAATTCGGTAGTTTTGCGCAGAGCCTTGTGGTTAAAGGACTGGAAAGCAGATGCTGGTTCCAAAAAATGTTTAACCAGCTTGCCTTTATCTAGAGATAGACTGTTTGGCGAGCCATTGGCTGACATCATTAAACAGTCCAAGGGTAAAGACTCTTCCTTACCCCAGCCCAGATCAAGCAAACCTCAGCAGAAAAAATGGCAGCAGAGGTTTCAGTCCTTTCGAGGTTCGGGCAAGACACAATTCTCCTCGTCCAAAGGGACTCAGAGGACGCAAAGAGTCTCAGATTCCTGGCGGGCTCACGCACGCCCCAAGAAAGCAAATGGAGGAACCGCTTCCAAAGCGGCTACCTCATGACTTCCAGCCCCCCCCCTCCGCATCTCCGGTCGGGGGCAGGCTCTCCCGCTTTTCCGACATTTGGATGTCACAGGTCAAAGACCGGTGGGTGACAAACATTTTGTCTCGCGGGTACAGAATCGAGTTCAGTTCTCGTCCTCCAGCTCGGTTCTTCAGAACCTCTCCACATCCAGACCGAGCAGATGCCCTGCTGCAGGCGGTGGACTCCCTAAGAGCGGAAGGAGTAGTGGTCCCTGTACCGCCTCAGGAACAAGGGCGAGGGTTTTACTCCAATCTCTTTGTGGTTCCAAAAAAGGACGGCTCGTTCCGTCCTGTTCTGGATCTAAAGCTGCTCAACAATCATGTGCACGCCAGACGGTTCCGGATGGAAACCCTCCGCTCTGTCGTTGCCTCAATGTCTCAAGGAGACTTCCTTGCCTCAATAGACATCAAAGATGCTTATCTCCACGTGCCAATTGCTACAGAACATCAACGTTTTCTACGTTTTGTGATAGGAAACGACCATCTTCAGTTTGTAGCTCTGCCATTCGGTCTGGCGACAGCCCCCCGGGTCTTCACCAAGGTCATGGCGGCGGTGGTAGCAGTCTTGCACTCTCAGGGACACTCGGTGATCCCTTACCTAGACGATCTACTTGTCAAGGCACCCTCTCAAGAGGCATGCCAACTCAGTCTACATGCTACGCTGGAGACTCTACAGACGTTCGGATGGATCATCAACTTTCCAAAGTCGAATCTGTCACCGTCACAGTCGCTAACGTATCTTGCAATGGAGTTTCATACTCGAGCAGCGAGAGTGAAGCTTCCGCTGAACAAGCAGCGGTCCCTACAGACAGGGGTGCAATCCCTCCTTCAAGGCCAGTCGCACCCCTTACGGCGCCTCATGCACTTCCTCGGGAAGATGGTGGCAGCCATGGAAGCAGTTCCCTTTGCGCAGTTTCATCTGCGCCCACTTCAATGGGACATTCTCCGCCAATGGGACGGGAAGTCAACGTCCCTGGACAGGAAAGTCTCTCTTTCCCAGACGGCCAAGGACTCTCTACAATGGTGGCTCCTTCCCACCTCATTGTCTCAGGGAAGATCCTTCCTGCCCCCATCCTGGGCAGTGGTCACGACAGATGCGAGTCTGTCAGGGTGGGGAGCAGTGTTTCTCCACCACAGGGCCCAGGGGACGTGGACTCCGCAGGAGTCCACCCTTCAGATCAATGTTCTGGAAATCAGGGCAGTGTATCTTGCCCTACTGGCCTTCCAACAGTGGCTGGAAGGAAAGCAGATCCGAATCCAGTCGGACAACTCCACAGCGGTGGCATACATCAACCACCAAGGAGGGACGCGCAGTCGGCAAGCATTCCAAGAAGTCCGGCGCATTCTAATGTGGGTGGAGGACACAGCATCCACCATATCCGCGGTTCACATCCCAGGCGTAGAAACAACAAGGTCCCGGCATTCATGGCGAGGTCGCGCGATCAAAGAGCTCTGGCGGCAGACGCCTTAGTTCAAGATTGGTCGCAGTTCCGGCTCCCATACGTCTTCCCACCTCTGGCACTCCTGCCCAGAGTGTTACGCAAGATCAGATCCGATTGCAGCCGCGTCATACTCGTCGCCCCAGACTGGCCGAGGAGATCGTGGTATCCGGATCTGTGGCATCTCACGGTCGGTCGACCGTGGTCACTGCCAGACCGACCAGACTTACTGTCCCAAGGGCCGTTTTTCCATCAGAATTCTGCGGCCCTGAACCTGACTGTGTGGCCATTGAGTCCTGGATCCTAGCGTCTGCAGGATTATCACAAGGAGTTGTAGCCACAATGAGACAGGCTAGAAAGTCGACTTCTGCTAAGATCTACCACAGAACGTGGAAGATTTTCTTATCCTGGTGTTCCGCTCAGGGAGTGTCTCCCTGGCCATTTGCATTGCCCACTTTTCTTTCTTTCCTGCAATCGGGGTTAGAAAAGGGCTTGTCGCTCAGCTCCCTTAAAGGGCAAGTATCGGCACTATCCGTGTTTTTTCAGAAGCGTCTAGCACGTCTTCCTAAGGTGCGCACGTTCCTGCAGGGGGTCTGTCATATTGTGCCCCCGTACAAGCGGCCGTTAGATCCATGGGATCTGAACAGGGTACTAGTTGCTCTCCAGAAGCCGCCTTTCGAGCCTCTGAAGGAAGTTTCCTTTTCTCGCCTGTCACAGAAAGTGGCGTTTCTTGTTGCGATCACATCGCTTCGGCGAGTGTCGGAGCTGGCAGCTCTGTCATCCAAGGCTCCCTTCCTGGTGTTCCACCAGGACAAGGTAGTGCTGCGCCCCTTTCCGGAGTTTCTCCCTAAGGTCGTCTCCTCGTTTCATCTTAATCAGGATATATCCTTGCCTTCCTTTTGTCCTCATCCGGTTCACCGGTATGAAAAGGACTTACGTTTGCTAGATCTGGTGAGAGCACTCAGAATCTACATTTCCCGCACGGCGCCCATGCGCCGTTCCGATGCACTTTTTGTCCTTGTCGCTGGTCCGCGCAAGGGGTTGCAGGCTTCTAAAGCCACCCTGGCTCGATGGATCAAAGAACCAATTCTAGAGGCCTACCGTTCTGCGGGGCTTCCGGTCCCTTCAGGGCTAAAAGCCCACTCAACCAGAGCCGTGGGTGCGTCCTGGGCATTACGACACCAGGCTTCGGCTCAACAGGTGTGCCAGGCAGCTACCTGGTCGAGTCTGCACACTTTCACCAAACATTATCAGGTGCATACCTATGCTTCGGCGGATGCCAGCTTAGGTAGAAGAGTCCTGCAGGCGGCAGTGACATCCCCGTAGGGGAGGGCTGTTTTGCAGCTCTAACATGAGGTATCTCTTTACCCACCCAGGGACAGCTTTTGGACGTCCCAATCGTCTGGGTCTCCCAATAGAGCGCTGAAGAAGAAGGGAATTTTGTTACTTACCGTAAATTCCTTTTCTTCTAGCTCTTATTGGGAGACCCAGCACCCGCCCTGTTGTCCTTCGGGATTTTATTGTTGTTTGCGGGTACACATGTTGTTCATGTTGAACGGTTTTTCAGTTCTCCGACGTTATTCGGAGTTAATTTGTTTAAACCAGTTATTGGCTTCCTCCTTCTTGCTTTGGCACTAAAACTGGAGAACCCGTGATACCACGGGGGGGTATAGCCAGAAGGGGAGGGGCCTTGCACTTTTTAGTGTAGTGCTTTGTGTGGCCTCCGGAGGGCAGTAGCTATACCCCAATCGTCTGGGTCTCCCAATAAGAGCTAGAAGAAAAGGAATTTACGGTAAGTAACAAAATTCCCTTCGTCTTCTGCTTCAGTTCAGTAGTTTCCAGAAATTGACTTTCTTCGTCGCTCCATTGGGAGACCCAGACGATTGGGTGTATAGCTACTGCCTCCGGAGGCCACACAAAGCATTACACTAAAAAGTGTAAGGCCCCTCCCCTTCTGGCTATACACCCCCAGTGGGATCACTGGCTCACCAGTTTTCTGCTTTGTGCGAAGGAGGTCAGACATCCACGCATAGCTCCACTGTTTAGTCAGCAGTAGCTGCTGACTATATCGGATGGAAGAAAAGAGGGGACATATAGGGCCCCCAGCATGCTCCCTTCTCACCCCGCGTGTGGTTTGTAAGGTTGAGGTACCTATTGCTGGTACGGCGGCTGGAGCCCACATGCTGTTTTCCTTCCACATCCCCCTGAGGGGCTCTGAGGAAGTGGGATCTTACCGGCCCCAAAGCCCTGAGGCCGGGCTCCATCCACAGACCCATTGAACCTGCTGGATACGGAGCTGGGTACCGTTCAGGGACATGGCCCTGCACCATTCAGGTACTCTGTGTCCCCGTACACACAGGCACAGCACACTCCAGACTTGCTGGGTGTGCTAGTGCGCTGGGGACAGTAAAGGGTTACAGTCACTGCAGCCTAGCTGAGTGACTTTATGTTTGGGGAACTACCGCGCCGGACGCTCCGGGAGCGGCGGCGCGGCTGGGACTTGTAGTGCGCCGGGGACTTAGCGCCGACCGCGCTTTTACGGCGGCGGCGCTTATAAATCCAGTCCCCGGCTTTTGCGGCCTAGCTCCGCTTCGTTCCCGCCCCCACCCTGTCAATCAGGGTAGGGGAGAGACGCTGTACAATCAGCAGCGCCGAGGGCTGGAGCCTTATTTACATGCTCCAGCCCTCTCACTGGACACTGTGGGACGCCGGTTTCCCGCTCTGACTTGGGGGCACGCCCACGGCCCGCCCCTACCCACACGAGCTGGAGAAGACGCCGGCAGCCATTCCTGCAGTCCGAGCTGAGAGATCGGACTCTGGGCAACCAGGCACAGGACTAGGGCGACCACACACCCGCTTATAGGCGGGCGGTAAGCGGCACCTGAAGTGCTGACCCCACTAAATACCGCAGTTGTCCATTTGTATTTTATGCTTACACTGCATAGGTCGCTATTTTTGGCTATATGCCCTCTTAGATGGCGACACATCAGCAGCAGGAAAGCAGGGGTGCTAAGGCACAGGCTTTCTATGCTGCTTGTATTGCATGTACTGAAGTGTTCATGTGTATTTATGCTTGTATGCTATACACTGCACTGTACGGTCGCTAGTCTGGGCTATTTTCGCCTAGAATGACTAGACTACAGCAGCAGAAAAGCAGGGGTGCTGAGGCACAGGTTTTTTCTATGCTGCTTGTATTGCAGGGGTTGCAGTGTTCATTGTACTTATGCTTGTATGCTATACATTGCACTGTATGGTCGCTATTCTGGGCTATATTCCCCTAGATGGCTAGTCTTCAGCAGCAGAAAAGCAGGGGTGCCAAGGCACAGGCTTTCTATGCTGCTTGTATTGCATGTGCTGCAGTGTTCATTGTACTTTATGCTTGTATGCTATACATTGCACTGTACGGTCGCCATTCTTGGCTCTATATCCTAGATGGCTAGCCGGCAGCAGCATATAAGCAACACAGGCTTTCGATGCTGTTTTTACTGCATGTGATACTGTTCCACGGCACTGAACCCCATTGTGTGCAATGCTCCCCTGTAGCACTTGGTCAGCCGGGGTCTCTACTAGACGTGGCCAAAGGAACCACCTGTCAACCCTGTCCAAGGACAGGGATGGAGTTGCAATGGGATAGAGACTTGCAGTCCGGACAGGCCATGGGCAATCTGGATCATTGCTCCCTGGCCACCCTCATTGGGAATAAAATCGGTGCTCCGGGGGGGGTCCCAGGAGGCTCTCTGTATGATGAGGCAGACGTAGCTCATCAGGACTTTGATCCTGACAACGCTCTCAATCCGGATACACCGGATGGTGACGCCATAAGGAATGATCCTATAGCGTCCATCAATGGAATGTTGGATCTTTCTCCCTCAGCTCCCCCAGTGGAGGAGTCAGCTTCACAGCAGGAGAAGTCCCATTTCAGTAGCTCAAACGTATATTGAGTATTTTTCTGGCCACGCTGACTTCAGAGAAGCAGTCCAGGAACACCACGCTTACCAGATAAGCGTTTTCTCCAAACGTATTAAGGATACACGTTATCCTTTTCCCCCTGACGTGGTCAAGCGCGGGACCCAGGGTCCAAAGGTGGATTCTCCAATCTCCAGGCTTGCGGCTAGAGCTATAGTTGCAGTGGAGATGGGACTTCACTTAAAAGATGCTAGACAGATGGACTCTGGTTGAAATCTGTCTATGAGGCTATCGGCGTGTCGGTTGCTCCGGCATTTACAGCCGTATGGGCACCCTAAGCTTTTCAGCTGTTCTTGCACAGCTGGTCTTGAGCATATGTACATTTGTGCCGCAGGGGCGTCCGTAACCTCGCAATGTCTGCATTGCGACTTACCCTATTAATGCTGTCCTGGAAGGACAGTCGAGGTTTCGGTCGTTCCCAAGCTCGGGCAGGTCCCAATTGTCCTCGTCCAAAAGAGCTGAAAAGCCTCAGAGGGGCTCAGCTTCCGGGGGCTCAATCACGCCCAAGGAAGGCAGCCGGAGGAACCGCTACCAGGGCGGTCTCCTCATGACTCTCAGCTCTCTCATCTCTCCGCATCCGCGGTTGATGGCAGACTCGCTCGCCTTTGGCGACATTTAGCTGCCACAGGTCACAGACCGGTGGGTGAGGGACATTGTGCCCACGTGCACAGGACAGAGTTCTGTTCTCGTCCTCCGACTCGATTCTTCAGAACGTCCCCACCTCCCCACCGAGCCGATGCTCTTCTGCAGGCAGAAGGAGTGGTAATCCCTGTTCCTCTTCAGGAACAAGACACGGTTTTCCTCCAATCTGGTTGTGGTGCCAAAAAAGGATGGCTCTTTCCGTTCCGTTCTGGACCCAAAGCTGCTCAACAAGCACGTGGAGGCCAGGCGGTTCCGGATGAAACCCTCCGCTCCGTCATTGCCTCAATGTCTCAAGGAAATTTCCTAGCATCAATAGACATCAAAGATGCTTATCTCCACGTGCCGATTGCTACAGAGCACCAACGTTTTCTACGTTTTGTGATAGGAGACGAACATCTCCAATTCGTAGCTCTGCCATTTGGTCTGGCGACAGCCCCACGGGTGTTCACCAAGGTCATGGCGGCAGTGGTAGCAGTCTTGCACTCACAGGGACACTCTGTGATCCCTTACTTGGACGATCTACTTGTCAAGGCACCCTCTCAAGAGGCATGCCAACTCAGCCTGAATGTTGCGCTGGAGACTCTCCAGACGTTCGGGTGGATCATCAACTTCTCAAAGTCAAACCTGTCACCGACCCAATCACTAACGTATCTTGGCATGGAGTTTCATACCCTCTCAGCGCTAGTGAAGCTTCCGCTGGACAAGCAGCGGTCACTACAGACCGGGGTGCAGACTCTCCGTCACGGTCAGTCGCACTCCTTAAGACGCCTCATGCACTTCCTCGGGAAGATGGTGGCGGCAATGGAGGCGGTTCCGTTTGCGCAGTTTCATCTGCGTCCTCTTTATTGGGACATTCTCCGCCAATGGGACGGGAAGTCAACATCCCTGAACAGGAAAGTATCCCTTTCACAGACGGCCAAGGACTCTCTGCAATGGTGGCTTCTTCCCACCTCATTATCACAGGGAAGATCCTTCCTACCACCGTCTTGGGCGGTAGTCACGACAGACGCGAGTCTGTCAGGGTGGGGAGCAGTGTTTCTCCACCACAGGGCTCAGGGTACGTGGACTCAGCAGGAGTCCACCCTTCAGATCAATGTTCTGGAAATCAGAGCAGCGTATCTTGCCCTACTAGCCTTCCAACAGTGGCTGGAAGGAAAGCAGATCCGAATTCAGTCGGACAACTCCACAGCGGTGGCATACATCAATCACCAAGGGGGGACACGCAGTCGGCAAGCCTTCCAGGAAGTCCGGCGGATTATGATGTGGGTGGAAGCCACGGCCTCCACCGTATCCGCAGTTCACATCCCCGGCGTAGAAAACTGGGAAGCAGACTTCCTCAGCCGCCAGGGCATGGACGCAGGGGAATGGTCCCTTCACCCGGACGTGTTTCAGGAAATCTGTAGCCGCTGGTGAAGGCCGGACGTCGACCTAATGGCGTCCAGGCACAACAACAAGGTCCCAACCTTCATAGCACGGTCCCGCGATCACAGAGCTCTGGCGGCAGACGCCTTAGTGCAAGATTGGTCGCAGTTCCGGCTCCCTTATGTGTTTCCACCTCTGGCACTCTTGCCCAGAGTGCTACGCAAAGATCAGATCCGACTGCAGCCGCGTCATACTCGTCGCCCCAGACTGGCCAAGGAGGGCGTGGTATCCGGATCTGTGGCATCTCACGGTCGGCCAACCGTGAGCACTACCAGACCGTCCAGACTTACTGTCCCAAGGGCCGTTTTTCCATCGGAATTCTGCGGCCCTGAACCTGACTGTGTGGCCATTGAGTCCTGGATCCTAGGATCTTCAGGATTATCCCAAGGGGTCGTTGCCACCATGAGACAGGCTAGGAAGCCCACGTCCGCTAAGATCTACCACAGAACGTGGAGGATATTCTTATCCTGGTGCTCTGCTCAGGGAGTGTCTCCCTGGCCATTTGCATTGCCTACCTTTCTTTCTTTCCTGCAATCTGGGTTAGAAAAAGGTTTGTCGCTCGGCTCCCTTAAAGGGCAAGTCTCGGCGCTATCCGTCTTTTTTCAGAAGCGTCTAGCACGACTTCCTAAGGTGCGCACGTTCCTGCAGGGGGTTTGTCATATTGTACCCCCGGACAAGCGGCCGTTAGATCCATGGGATCTGAACAGGGTACTAGTTGCCCTCCAGAAGCCGCCCTTCGAGCCTCTGAGGGAGGTTTCACTTTCTAGACTATCACAGAAAGTGGCTTTTCTGGTAGCGATCACATCTCTTCGGAGAGTGTCTGAGCTAGCAGCGCTGTCTTCCAAGGCTCCCTTCCTGGTCTTCCACCAGGACTAGGTAGTGCTGCGCCCCATTCAGGAGTTTCTCCCGAAGGTGGTATCCTCTTTTCATCTTAATCAGGATATCTCTTTGCCTTCGTTTTGTCCTCATGCAGTTCATCGGTATGAGAAGGATTTACATTTGTTAGATCTGGTGAGAGCACTCAGAATCTACATTTCCCGCACGGCGCCCCTGCGCCGTTCGGATGCACTCTTTGTCCTTGTCGCTGGTAAGCGCAAGGGGTCGCAGGCTTCTAAGGCCACCCTGGCTCAATGGATCAAAGAACCAATTCTTGAAGCCTACCGTTCTGCTGGGCTTCCGGTTCCATCAGGGCTGAAGGCCCATTCTACCAGAGCCGTGGGTGCGTCCTGGGCATTACGACACCAGGCTACGGCTCAACAGGTGTGCCAGGCAGCTACCTGGTCGAGTCTGCACACTTTCACCAAACATTATCAGGTGCATACCTATGCTTCGGCGGACGCCAGCCTAGGTAGAAGAGTCCTGCAGGCGGCAGTTGCCTCCCCGTAGGGGAGGGCTGTCTTCGCAGCTCTAACATGAGGTATTTCTTTACCCACCCAGGGACAGCTTTTGGACGTCCCAATCGTCTGGGTCTCCCAATGGAGCGACGAAGAAGAAGGGAATTTTGTTACTTACCGTAAATTCCTTTTCTTCTAGCTCCTATTGGGAGACCCAGCACCCGCCCTGTTGTCCTTCGGGATTTTTGGGTTTTTTCGGGTACACATGTTGTTCATGTTGAACGGTTTTTCAGTTCTCCGATGTTACTCGGAGTGAATTTGTTTAACCAAGTTATTGGCTTTCCTCCTTTTTGCTTTTGCACTAAAACTGGTGAGCCAGTGATCCCACTGGGGGTGTATAGCCAGAAGGGGAGGGGCCTTACACTTTTTAGTGTAATGCTTTGTGTGGCCTCCGGAGGCAGTAGCTATACACCCAATCGTCTGGGTCTCCCAATAGGAGCTAGAAGAAAAGGAATTTACGGTAAGTAACAAAATTCCCTTCTTCTTCCCTTTGTTGTCCGTTGCAGATAAGTTCACGGATTCACCCATCGCCATGAACTCCAAGGTGAACGGGGACCACAATGACAAGGTGCTGATGCGCTGGGACAGAGGAGAAAGCAGCAGCGTCGACTATGACCTGGACTCTGATATGGTAAGTGCTCCGTAAGCCGAAACAACCCATCGGGACCCCCGAGTGTCAGAGGTTGGGAGCGGGGGTGGCCCTTGACGAACGGGGCCCCTCCGTGGGTGGCGCGGGGAGCGGGGGTGGCCCTTGACGAACGGGGCCCCTCCTTGGGTGGCGCGGGGAAGGCCCTTGACGCAAGGTGCCCCCCATGGGTTATTCTCTGCAGCATAAGTAAGTGCTCCATATGCCGAGATAACCCATTGGGACCCCCAAGTGTCAGAGCTTGGGAGCGGGGGTGGCCCTTGACGAACAGGGCCCCTCCGTGGGTGGCGCGGGGAAGGCCCTTGACGCAAGGTGCCCCCATGGGTTATTCTCTGCAGCATAAGTAAGTGCTCCATATGCCGAGATAACCCATTGGGACCCCCAAGTGTCAGAGCTTGGGAGCGGGGGTGGCCCTTGACGAACGGGGCCCCCATGGGTTATTCTCTGCAGCATAAGTAAGTGCTCCATATGCCGAGATAACCCATTGGGACCCCCAAGTGTCAGAGCTTGGGAGCGGGGGTGGCCCTTGACGAACGGGGCCCCTCCGTGGGTGGCGCGGGGAAGGCCCTTGACGCAAGGTGCCCCCATGGGTTATTCTCTGCAGCATAAGTAAGTGCTCCATATGCCGAGATAACCCATTGGGACCCCCAAGTGTCAGAGCTTGGGAGCGGGGGTGGCCCTTGACGAACGGGGCCCCTCCGTGGGTGGCGCGGGGAAGGCCCTTGACGCAAGGTGCCCCCATGGGTTATTCTCTGCAGCATAAGTAAGTGCTCCATATGCCGAGATAACCCATTGGGACCCCCAAGTGTCAGAGCTTGGGAGCGGGGGTGGCCCTTGACGAACGGGGCCCCTCCGTTGGTGGCGCGGGGAAGGCCCATGGGTTGTTCTCTGCAGCATAAGTAAGTGCTCCATATGCCGAGATAACCCATTGGGACCCCCAAGTGTCAGAGCTTGGGAGCGGGGGTGGCCCTTGACGAACGGGGCCCCTCCGTGGGTGGCGCGGGGAAGGCCCTTGACGCAAGGTGCCCCCATGGGTTATTCTCTGCAGCATAAGTAAGTGCTCCATATGCCGAGATAACCCATTGGGACCCCCAAGTGTCAGAGCTTGGGAGCGGGGGTGGCCCTTGACGAACGGGGCCCCTCCGTGGGTGGCGCGGGGAAGGCCCTTGACGCAAGGTGCCCCCATGGGTTATTCTCTGCAGCATAAGTAAGTGCGCCGTATGCCGAGATAACCCATTGGGACCCCCAAGTGTCAGAGCTTGGGAGCGGGGGTGGCCCTTGACGAACGGGGCCCCTCCGTGGGTGGCGCGGGGAAGGCCCTTGATGCAAGGTGCCCCCATGGGTTATTCTCTGCAGCATAAGTAAGTGCTCCATATGCCGAGATAACCCATTGTGACCCCCAAGTGTCAGAGCTTGGGAGCGGGGGTGGCCCTTGACGAACGGGGCCCCTCCGTGGGTGGCGCGGGGAGCGGGGGTTGCCCCTGACGCACGGGGCCCCCATGGGTTGTTCTCTGCAGCACAGATTATTTGAGGAGAGCCATCAGATTCAGTAAATCTGACCCCTGTTCCTTCCTCTCTCGCAGTGTAATGGTTGGAATCCTAACAAGATGTTCAACTTCAATGAGGACAACTACGGGGTGAAGACGACGTGCGACAGCAGCCTGTCCTCATACACGTGAGTGATGATCCTTGTGCCCGGTGTCTTTCGTCACCCTCGGTGAAGCTGCTTTGTTTCTCATCATGTTTTTTTTTTTTTAACCCCTTCACGACCCTTGACGGATCTATCCGTCATGGAGCGTGTGAGGTTAGTCCCCGCCCCCTGCCGTGGGCAGGTCCCGGCGATCCGCGCACATATCAGCGGTTTTCAACAGCTGACATATGTGCCTGCATGTTCCGAGTGGAATCGCATTCCACCCGGAACATTTAACCCCTTACGTCTCGCTGCCAAAGTCTGACAGCGAGATTTATATGTGTGCGGCCATTGCTTTTACTTACTGCCGACCCCACCGGAAGTCACGTGCCGGATCACGTGACTTTCGGTGGTTGCCATGGTAGCACAGGGTCATGTGATGACACCTGTAGCTAACATGAGTCACTTCCTCTCAGTGCCGGCATAATGCCAGCACGGAGAGTAAAGCAGCGTATCTGCAGTTCTCAGCTCTGTAGCTGAGATCTACAGATAGGGCAGAGCGATCGGATTGCTGATCGCTATAGTCCCCTAGGGGGACTAGTAAAATAATAAAAAAAAAGTTTTCAAAAAGAAATAAAAAACAAAAAAACCTAAAAGTTCAAATCACCCCCCTTTCACCCCATTAGGGTTAAAAGGGTTAAACAAATAAATAAATATACACAGATTTGGTATTGCCGCGTTCAGAAATGCCCGATCTATCAAAATATAAAATCAATTAATCTGATCAGTAAACGGCGTAGCGACAAAAAAAATCCAAACGCCAAAATTACGTTTTTTGTTTGCCGCAAGTTTTGCGCAGAATGCAATAACAGGCGATCAAATTGTAGCATCTGCGCAAAGATTGTACCATTAGAAACGTCAGCTCGAGACGCAAAAATATGCTGTCACTGAGCCATAGATCCAGAAAAATGAGAACGCTACAGGTTTCGGAAAATGGCGCAAAACGTGCGCCACTTTTATTGGACAAACTTGTGATTTTTTTTTAACCCCTTAGGTACAAGTAAACCTATACATGTTTGGTGTCTACAAACTCGCACCGACCTCAGGCATCAGAATAACACATCAGTTTTACCATATAGTGAACACGGTGAATAAAACCTCCCAAAAACTATTGTGCGATCACACTTTTCTTTGTCGCTCCATTGGGAGACCCAGACAATTGGGGTGTATAACTTCTGCCTCCGGAGGCCACACAAAGTATTACACTTTAAAAAGTGTAACCCCTCCCCTCTGCTATACACCCTCCCGTGCATCACGGGCTCCTCAGTTTTTATGCTTTGTGCGAAGGAGGCACACATGCACGCATAGCTCCACAATTTAGTCAGCAGCAGCTGCTGACTATATCGGATGGAAGAAAAGTGGGCCCATATAGGGCCCCCGGCATGCTCCCTTCTCACCCCACTCTGGTCGGCGGTGCTGTTAAGGTTGAGGTACCCATTGCGGGTACATAGGCAGGAGCCAACATGCTGTTTTCCTTCCCCATCCCTGCAGGGCTCTGGGTGAAGTGGGATCCATAATCGGTCTCCAGACACTGGGACCGTGCTCCCTCCGCAGCCCCTGGGGAATCTGCTGGACAGGAGCTGGGTATCGTCAGGGACATGGCCCTGCTACTGTGAGGTACTCTGTGTCCCCTTGTGGACGGCGCATGGAGCGCTTGTGTCATAACACGCTGCAGCACTGCTGGGCGTGTTAGTGCGCCGGGACTACCGCGCTGACCGCGCTTGTTTGCCGGCCGCGCTTATAACTCTAGTCCCCGGCTTCTGCGGCCTAGTACCGCATATTCCCACCCCCGGGCCTGCCAGTCAGGGGAAGGGAGGGACGCTGCAAGGGCAATGTGCTCTGTGTCCCCGTTGGGACGGCGCATAAAGCACCTTGGGCCCAGACGCTGCAGCGACTGCGGCGTTCGTATGGGTCCGGGACTACCGCGCCGACCGTGCACTGCCGGCCGGCCGCGATTTTAACTTTAGTCCCCGGCTTTTGCGGCCTAGTATGGGATTCTCCCGCCCCCAGGCCTGCCAGTCAGGGAAAAGGGCGGGACGGTCGGTATGACGCCGACAGTGAGGGCTGGAGTACACTGAGCTGTCCTCCGCCCCCCTCACTACCCACGCTGGGGCACCAGATTCCCGCACTTTTTTGTGACTACGCCCACGCCTCCCTCCTCCTCAGAGAACGCCGTCAGCCATGTTTTTCAGCAACTTCTGGCTGCAGCTGAGGGAGACCCGGGGCAGAGAATCTGGTGGCCACAAGCCACATCCGCAGCCCCTGGGGGAATCTGCCGGACAGGAGACGGAGTATCGTCAGGGACATGGCCCTGCATCTACAGGTACTCTGTGTCCCCGTTGGGATGGTGCATGAAGCACCTTGGCTCAGACGCAGCTGCGACTGCGGTGTGGATTTTTTGTCCGGGACTACCGCGCCGACCGTGCCTGTTTGCCGGCCGCGGTTTTTACTTTAGTCCCCGGCTTTTGCGGCCTAGTGTGTTAAACTCCCGCCCCTGAGCCTGCCAGTCAGGGAGAAGGGCGGGACGGTCGGTATGATGCCGACAGTGAGGGCTGGAGCACACCTCGCTGTCCTCCGCCCCCCCTCACTGATCACTATAGGCCACCAGTTCCCGCACTTTTGTGACTACAGGGACAGAGCCCTGCATCATAACGTACTCTGTGTCCCCTGAGGGACGGTGCATGCAGCATCTGTGTTACAAACGCCGCAGCGGTTGCTGACTGGTTTGTGAGACTGGGACTACCGCGCCGACCGCGCCATGTCTGCCGGCCGCGTTTTTAAATTTAGTCCCTGGCTCTTACGGCCTAGTGCCATATACTCCCGTTCTCGGGCCTGCCAGTCAGGGGTAACGACGGGACGGCCGACTGGACGTCGGCAGGGAGGGCTGGAGCATACGTTGGTATCCTCCTTCCCCCTCACTGAGCACTGGGGGGCACCAGTTTTTCAGGTGCTGTCCCCCCCTTGGTGCCGCAGTGTATATATAGCTATATGTTTATTTATATGGTATATGATCTCACTGTTCGGCAGCATTATTTGTTTTTGGCTGTATACCCTCACTGATTACTCTGCGGACGACATGCTGTTGTCTGCTCTTAAAGAGTAAGGGTGCCAAGGCACTGGCTTATTTTACAACCGGTACCTCTTGTGCGGCTATATTACGGGCACTGCACAGATGACAGCGACAGAGTTTGCATGATGAAATCAGCAAATCTCTGAATAGCTTTCACATCACAGGACTCTGTCTATGGACAGGGGGTCCGCTAAGATACTGGAAGCCTTGCAGTCCAGACCGATACCACAGGGCCAGGGAGCTGTGAGTTCATCGCTCCCGGGTCCCTCTGAGTCGGTACAACATCCTGGGGTAACACCCAGATCCCACGGTGAGAACTCCGTCACGGACCGCGGCCTATGATAGGCTAAGCGGGCCCGCTGGGAACCTTCCCCGACTTCATCAGGAGTGCGTGTTTCGATCACTCTAACTCCAGAGGGGCCGTCCAGTAGCACAGAACTTGACGGACAAGCGCTTACTAAGCGCCTTATTGACACGCGTTACCCTTTTCCCCCCTGACGTGCTTAACGGTTGGGCTCAGTGTCACAGAGTGGATCCTCCAGTCTCTAGGCTGGCGGCTAGATCCGTAGTAGGGGCAGATGTCCATCTCTCACGAATGCCACTGACAGGCAAATAACGCTTATGATGAAATCCATCTATGAAGCCATAGTGGCATCTTTCTTCGGCGCTCCATTGGGAGACCCAGACGATTGGGTGTATAGCTACTGCCTCCGGAGGCCACACAAAGTATTACACTAAAAAGTGTAAGGCCCCTCCCCTTCTGCATATACACCCCCCGTGGGATCACGGGCTCCTCAGTTTTATGCTTTGTGCGAAGGAGGTCAGACATCCACGCATAGCTCCACTGTTTAGTCAGCAGCAGCTGCTGACTATGTCGGATGGAAGAAAAGAGGGCCCATACTTGGGCCCCCAGCATGCTCCCTTCTCACCCCACTTTTGTCGGCGGTGTTTGTTAAGGTTGAGGTACCCATTGCGGGTACGGAGGCTGGAGCCCACATGCTGCTTTCCTTCCCCATCCCCCTGAGGGCTCTGGGTGAAGTGGGATCTTACCGGCCTCCAGGCTCTGAGGCCGGGCTCCATCCACAGACCCGGAGATCCTGCTGGAATGGAGCTGAGTATCGTCAGGGACAAGGCCCTGCAACGTTAAGGTACTCTGTGTCCCCGTACAGACCACGCACACACACACCAGCATGCTGGGTGTGTTAGTGCGCCGGGGACTACAGCGCTGCGCGCTGGGGCTATACTCACTGCAGCTTAGCTGAGTGAGTTAATGTGTGGGAAACTGCCGCGCCGGCCGCTGCTAGAAGCTGCGGCGCGGATGAGACTTGTGGTGCGCCGGGGACTTCCGCGCTGACCGTGCTTTTACGACGGCAGCGCTTATAAATCGAGTCCCCGGCTTTTGCGGCCTAGTTTCGTTTCCTTCCCGCCCCCGGGCCTGCCAGTCAGGGAAGGGGCGAGACGCTGTACAATGGTCAGCACCGAGGGCTGGAGTCTTATTTACATACTCCAGCCCCCTCACTGGGCACAGTGGGACGCCAGTTTCCCGCTCTTTGTCTGGGGCACGCCCACGGCCCGCCCCTCTTCACAGGACGCCGGCAGCCATTCCTGCATGCAGTCTAAGCTGGAGAACGGACACAGGCTCTGGGAGACCCGGTCAAGGGATTCTGGCGACCACACACCCGCTTAAGCGGGCGGTAAGCAGCACCTTGGTGCTGACCCCACTAGTGCCACAGTGTTTTGTGTACTTTATGCTTGTACCTATATTTGCACTGTACGGTCGCTTCTTGGCTATATACCCCTAGATTGCTCTGAGGAGACAACAGCATGTCGTCCGCAGAAAAGCAAGGGTGCCAAGGCACAGGCTTTCTATGCTGTCTGTACCGCATGTGAGGCTGTTTTACCGGCAGGTTCCACTAACCCCCATTGGGTAGAGTCTCTGCTAGTGGTGGCCCAGAGAGAGCCACCTGTGAAACTGTCCAGAGGACAGAGTTTGCAGTTTTTTGCTGATAAAATGTCTGGGACTATGACCAAGATTCTAGAAACTTTGCAGTCCAGGCCGGTGACTCAGACAATGGGCACTGTTGAATCAATGCCCCCCGGTCGCCCTCAGTTGGAACTAATACGTGCTCCAAGGGGGTCCCATACATCCCAGGCTGAAGGCTCTGCACGGACGACAGTCCCAGTCAGCCTAAGCGAGCTCGCTGGGAGAGACCCTCGACTTCACACACTGGTCAGGGTCTCAGCGAGAGGATTCTCTGTATGATGAGGCAGAGGTAGCTGATCAGGATTCTGATCCTGAGACCGCTTTCAATCTGGATGCTCCTAATAGTGACGCCATGGTGAATGATCTCATAGCGTCCATCAATAGACTGGTGGATATTTCTCCCTCAGCCCCTCCAGTGGAGGAGTCAGCTTCGCAGCAGGAGAAATTCCATTTCAGGTATCCCAAGCGTAAATTCAGTACTTTTTTGGGCCACTCTGACTTCAGAGAAGCAGTCCAGAAACACACGCTTATCCAGACAAGCGTTTCTCCACACGTCTTAAGGATACACGTTATCCCTTTCCCCCTGACGTGGTCAAGCGCTGGACCCAGTGTCCAAAGGTGGATCCCCCAATCTCCAGGCTTGCGGCTAGATCCATAGTTGCAGTGGAAGATGGGACTTCACTTAAAGATGCCATTGACAGACAGATGGTCCTCTGGTTGAAATCTGTCTATGAAGCTATCGGCGTGTCGTTTGCTCCGGCATTCGCAGCCGTATGGGCACTCCAAGCTATTTCAGCTGGTCTTGCTCAGGTGGACACTGTCACACGTACATCTGTGCCGCAGGTAGCGTCCTTAACCTCGCATATGTTTGCATTGCGACTTACGCTATTAATGCTGTCCTGGACTCTACGAGCCGTACGTCAGTGGCGTCCGCCAACTCCGTGGTTTTTACGCAGAGCCTTGTGGTTAAGGGAATGGAAGGCAGATTCTGCTTCCAAAAAGTGCTTAACCAGTTTGCCATTATCTGGTGACAGACTGTTTGGTGAGCGATTGGATGAAATCATTAAACAGTCCAAGGGTAAGGATTCTTCCTTACACCAGCCCAGATCAAACAAAACCCAACAGAGGAAAGGACAGTCGAGGTTTCGGTCCTTTCCAGGCTCGGGCAGGTCCCAGTTTTCCTCGTCCAAAAGGACTCAAAAGGCTCAGAGGGGCTCAGATTCCTGGCGGGCTCAATCACGCCCAAAGAAGGCAGCCGGAGGAACCGCTACCAAGGCGGTTTCCTCATGACTTTCAGCCCTCTCTCTCCGCATCCGCGGTCGGTGGCAGACTCTCCCGCTTTGGCGACATTTAGCTGCCACAGGTCAAAAACCGGTGGGTGAGAGACATTTTGTCTCACGTGTACAGGATAGAGTTCTGTTCTCGTCCTCCGGCTCGATTCTTCAGAACTTCCCCACCTCCCGACCGAGCCGATGCTCTTCTGCAGGCAGAAGGAGTGGTAATCCCTGTTCCTCTGCAGGAACAAGGTCACGGTTTTTACTCCAATCTGGTTGTGGTGCCAAAAAAGGACGGCTCTTTCCGTCCTGTTCTGGACCTAAAACTGCTCATCAAGCACATGAAAACCAGGCGGTTCCGGATGGAATCCCTCCGCTCCGTCATTGCCTCAATGTCTCAAGGAGATTTCCTAGCATCAATAGACATCAGGATGCTTATCTCCACGTGCCGATTGCTCCAGAGCACCAGCGTTTGCTACGATTCGTTATAGAAGACGAGCATCTTCAGTTCGTAGCCCTGCCCTTCGGTCTGGCGACAGCCCCACGGGTTTTCACCAAGGTCATGGCAGCAGTGGTAGCAGTCCTGCACTCTCAGGGTCACTCTGTGATCCCTTACTTGGACGATCTACTTGTCAAGGCACCCTCTCAAGAGGCATGCCAACACAGCCTGAACGTTGCGCTGGAGACTCTCCAGAGTTTCGGGTGGATCATCAACTTTTCAAAGTTAATTCTGACCCCGACCCAATCGCTGACATATCTTGGTATGGAGTTTCATACTCTCTCAGCGATAGTGAAGCTTCCGCTGGACAAACAGCGTTCACTACAGACGGGGGTGCAGTCTCTCCTTCAAGGCCAGTCACACCCCTTAAGACGCCTCATGCACTTCCTAGCGAAGACGGTAGCAGCAATGGAGGCAGTCCCTTTCGCGCAGTTTCATCTGCGTCCACTGCAATGGGACATTCTCCGCCAATGGGATGGGAAGTCGACGTCCCTAGACAGGAACGTCTCCCTTTCTCAGACGGTCAAGGACTCTCTTCAGTGGTGGCTTCTTCCCACCTCATTGTCAAAAGGAAAGTCCTTCCTACCCCCATCCTGGGCGGTGGTCACGACAGACGCGAGTCTGTCAGGGTGGGGAGCAGTCTTTCTCCACCACAGGGCTCAGGGTACGTGGACTCAGCAAGAGTCCACCCTTCAGATCAATGTTCTGGAAATCTGGGCAGTGTATCTTGCCCTGCAAGCCTTCCAGCAGTGGCTGGAAGGCAAACAGATCCGAATTCAGTCGGACAACTCCACAGCGGTGGCATACATCAACCACCAAGGCGGAACACGCAGTCGGCAAGCCTCCCAGGCAGTCCGGCGGATTCTGATGTGGGTGGAAGACAGAGCATCCACCATATCCGCAGTTCACATCCCGGGCGTAGAAAACTGGGAAGCAGACTTCCTCAGTCGCCAGGGTATGGACGCAGGGGAATGGTCTCTGCACCCGGACGTGTTTCAGGAAATCTGTAGCCGCTGGGGGATGCCGGACGTCGACCTAATGGCGTCTCGGCACAACAACAAGGTTCCGATTTTCATGGCGCGGTCTCACGATCAAAGAGCTCTGGCGGCAGGCGCCTTAGTTCAGGATTGGTCGCAGTTCCAGCTACCCTATGTGTTTCCCCCTCTGGCACTGTTGCCCAGAGTGCTACGCAAGATCAGCTCCGATTGCCGCCGCGCCATCCTCGTCGCCCCAGACTGGCCGAGGAGGTCGTGGTACCCGGATCTGTGGCATCTCACGGTCGGCCAACCGTGGGCACTACCAGACCGGCCAGACTTACTGTCCCAAGGGCCGTTTTTCCATCTGAATTCTACGGCCCTGAACCTGACTGTGTGGCCATTGAGTCCTGGATCCTAGCGTCTTCAGGATTATCTCAAGACGTCATTGCCACCATGAGACGGGTTAGGAAGCCGACGTCTGCCAAGATCTACCACAGGACGTGGAAGATATTCTTATCTTAGTGCTCTGCTCAGGGTGTGTCTCCCTGGCCATTTGCATTGCCTACTTTTCTTTCCTTCCTGCAATCTGGTTTGGAAAAAGGTTTGTCGCTCGGCTCCCTTAAAGGACAAGTCCCAGCGCTGTCTGTATTCTTTCAGAAGCGCCTAGCACGACTTCCTCAGGTACGCACGTTCCTGCAGGGGGTTTGTCACATTGTCCCTCCGTACAAGAGGCCGTTAGACCCATGGGATCTGAACAGGGTACTAATTGCTCTCCAGAAGCCGTCCTTCGAGCCTCTGAGGGATGTTTCACTTTCTCGACTTTCACAGAAAGTGGCCTTTCTGGTAGCGGTCACATCTCTTCGGAGAGTGTCCGAGCTAGCAGCGCGGTCAGCCAAAGCTCCCTTCCTGGTGTTTCACCAAGACAAGGTAGTGCTGCGCCCGATTCCGGAGTTTCTCCCTAAGGTGGTATCCCCCTTTCATCTCAATCAGGATATCTCCTTACCTTCCTTTTGTCCTCATCCAGTTCATCGATATGAAATGGATTTGCATTTGTTGGATCTGGTGAGAGCACTCAGAATCTACATTTCCCGCACGGCGCCCCTGCGCCGCTCGGATGCACTCTTTGTACTTGACTCTGGTCAGCGTAAAGGGTCGCAGGCTTCCAAATCCACCCTGGCTCGATGGATCAAGGAACCAAGTCTTGAAGCCTACCGTTCTGCTGGGCTTCCGGTTCCATCAGGGCTGAAGGCCCATTCTACCAGAGCCGTGGGTGCGTCCTGGGCATTACGGCACCAGGCTACGGCTCAGCAGGTGTGCCAGGCAGCTACCTGGTCGAGTCTGCACACTTTCACCAAGCATTATCAGGTGCATACCTACGCTTAGGCGGATGCCAGCCTAGGTAGAAGAGTCCTGCAGGCGGCGGTTGCCTCCATGTAGGGAAGGGCTGTTTTACGGCCCTAACTTGAGGTATTAATTTACCCACCCAGGGACTGCTTTTGGACGTCCCAATCGTCTGGGTCTCCCGATGGAGCGCCGAAGAAGAAGGGAATTTTGTTACTTACCGTAAATTCCTTTTCTTCTAGCTCCAATTGGGAGACCCAGCACCCGCCCTGTTTCCTTAGGGATTTTTGTTTTTTTCGGGTACACATGTTGTTCATGTTGAATGGTTTCAGTTCTCCGATGTTCCTTCGGATTGAATTTGTTTAACCAGTTATTGGCTTTCCTCCTTCTTGCTTTTGCACTAAAACTGAGGAGCCCGTGATCCCACGGGGGGTGTATATGCAGAAGGGGAGGGGCCTTACACTTTTTACTGTAATACTTTGTGTGGCCTCCGGAGGCAGTAGCTATACACCCAATCGTCTGGGTCTCCCAATTGGAGCTAGAAGAAAAGGAATTTACGGTAAGTAACAAAATTCCCTTCTTTGCTCCAGCCTTCGCAGCCGTGAGGGCACTCCAAGCTATCTCAGCTTCTCCGGCTGAGATTATTGCGGTTGCACATAACTCTGCCACGCAGGTTGTGTCCTTCACTTCTCAGGCGTAGGTTTTTTCGTTCTACGCCATGAACGCCGTTCCTGGACTCTGCGAGCCGTACAGCGGTAGCATCCACCAATTCAGTGGCAGTCTGCAGGGCCATGTGGCTACGTGAATGGAAGGCAGGCTCTGCTTCCAAGAAGTTCTTAACCGGTTTTCCATTTTATGGCGACCGTTTGTTTGGCGAGCAATTGGATGAAGTTACTAGACAGTCTCGTCCTTGCCGCAGTCCAAGACCGATGGGTGAGAGACATCCTGTCTCACGGTTACAGGATACAGCTCTGCTCTCGTCCGCCGACTCGTTTCTTCAGAACATCTCCGCTCCCCAAGCGAGCCGATGCACTTTTTCAGATGAACACTCTGAAGTCTAGATGTCACAAGGAGACTTCCTAGCATCAATTGACTTCAAGGGTGCTTATCTCCATGTGCCGATCACACCCGAGCTTCAACGCTTTCTGCGTTTCGCCATCAGGGATGAACTCCTTCAGTTCGTGGCACTGCCATTCGGCCGGGCGACAGCCCCACGGGTCTTCACCAAGGTCATGGCAGCAGTGGTGGCGGTCCTACAGGGCCACTCGGTGATCACTTACCTAGACGATCCTCTAGTCAAGACACCCTCCTGGGTGGCATGTCAACACAACCTGACCATTGCTCTGGAGACTCTCCAGTGGTTCGGGTGGATCATCAAAATTCCAAGGTCAAAACTGACACCGACCCAATCACTGACTTATCTCGGGATGGAGTTTTATACTCTCTCAGCGATAGTGAAGCTTCCGCTGCATAGTCAGCGTTCACTACAGACAGGGGCGCAATCTCTCTTTCTTCGGCGCTCTATTGGGAGACCCAGACGATTGACGATTGACGATTGGGTGTATAGCACTGCCTCCGGAGGCCACACAAAGCAATTACACTAAAAAGTGTAAGGCCCCTCCCCTTCTGGCTATACACCCCCAGTGGGATCACTGGCTCACCAGTTTTCTGCTTTGTGCGAAGGAGGTCAGACATCCACGCATAGCTCCACTGTTTGTAGTCAGCAGTAGCTGCTGGCTCTATTGGATGGAAGAAAAGAGGGCCCATATAGGGCCCCCAGCATGCTCCCTTCTCACCCGCGGTTGGTGCTTGTAAGGTTGAGGTACCTATTGCTGGTACGGAGGCTAGAGCCCACATGCTGTTTTCCTTCCACATCCCCTGGAGGGCTCTGTGGAAGTGGGATCTTGCCGGCCCCCAAGCCCTGGGGCCGGGCTCCATCCACAGACCCATAGAACCTGCTGGATGTGGAGCGGGAGTGCCGTTCAGGGACAAGGCCCTGCAACTTTCAGGTACTCTGTGTCCCCGGCAGGCACGGACACTCTCAGGGCTTGCTGAGCGTTGTAGTGCGCCGGGGACAGTGGCGCTGTACGCTGGGGGTTAGGTCACTGCAGCTTTGCTGAGTGACGTTGTGTATTGGGAACTACTGCGCCGACCGCTCCTGGAGCGGCGGCGCAGCTGCGACTTGTGGTGCGCCGGGGGCTTTGCGCCGACCGCGCTTTTACGGCGGCGGCGCTTCTAACTTTAGCCCCCGGCTTCTGCGGCCTAGCGCCGCTTCGTTCCCGCCCCCCACCCTGTCAATCAGGGTAGGGGAGACACGCTGCTCAATAGGCAGCGCCGAGGGCTGGAGCTTTATTTACATGCTCCAGCCCTCTCACTAGGCACAAGGGGAAGCAGACTTCCCGCTCTTCGTCGGTGTACGCCCAGGGCCCGCCCCCCCCCCTCCACAAGGACGCCGGCAGCCATTACACATGCGATCTGGCTGGGGAGAGGCAGCAGGCTCTGGGAGACCCAGACTAGAGGGATTTCTGGCGACCACACACCGCTCCTAAGCGGGCGGTAAGCTGCACAGTAGTGCTGGCCCCACTAGTGCCTCAGTGATATATAGTGTACTTTTGTCTTGGTACCATATATATATATATATATATAGTTGCACTGTAGGTCGCTTCTTGGCTGGACACCCTGTACTGCTCTGAGGAGGCAGCAACATGTCATCCGCAAAACGCAAGGCTGCCAAGGCACGGGCTGTGTGCACTGTTTGTACTGCATGTGGGGCTGATCTACCGGCAGGCTCCAATGATTCACATTGTGTGCAATGTTCAGTCCCAGTGGCACTTCGTCAGCCAGAGCCTATTGTGGTGGTAGCCCAGGCAGAGACGCCTGTGAACCCTGCCCCGGTGACGGGGACAGACTTTGCAGTGTTTGCTGATAAAATGTCTGAGGCTATGACAAAAATCCTGGAGACCTTGCAGGCCAGGCCAGTTCCTCAGACCATGGACACTGCTGTGGCTATGCTCTCTGGTCCCCCTCAGTTGGAACTAATCCGTACTTCAAGGGGGTCTCAAGCATCACAAGCTGAAGTCTCTGACTCGGATGACAGTCCCAGGCAGCCTAAGCGAGCTCGCTGGGAAAGACCCTCCACGTCATCACACTGCTCAGGGTCTCAGCGAGAAGAATCTCTCTGTGATGAGACTGAGGACGGTGATCAGGATTCTAATCCTGAGGCCCCTCTCAATCTGGATGCCCCTGAGGGTGACGCCATGGTTAATGACCTTATATCGGCAATTAATAGACTGTTGGATATTTCTCCCCCAGCTCCTTCAGCAGAGGAGGCAGCTGCACAGCAGGAGAAGTTCCATTTCCTGTATCCCAAGCGTAAATTAAGTGCTTTTTTGGACCACTCTGACTTCAGAGAATCAATCCAGAAGCACGACGCTCATCCAGACAAGCGTTTCTCTAAACGTTCTAAGGATACCCGTTATCCTTTTCCCTCTGAAGTAGCCAAACGCTGGACCCAGTGCCCAAAGGTTGATCCCCCAATTTCCAAGCTTGCGGCTAGATCCATAGTCGCAGTAGAGGATGGCGCTTCACTTAAAGATGCCAACGACAGACAGATGGACCTTTGGTTGAAATCTGTCTATGAAGCTATCGGCGCGTCGTTTGCTCCAGCATTCGCGGCCGTGTGGGCACTCCAAGCTATTTCAGCTGGTTTAGCACAGGTGGATGCTATCATACATCCAGCAGTGCCACAGGTGGCGTCCCTAACTTCGCAAATGTCTGCGTTTGCGACTTATGCTATCAATGCTGTCCTAGAATCTACGAGCCGTACCTCTATGGCGGCCGCCAATTCTGTGGTTTTGCGCAGAGCCTTATGGTTAAAGGACTGGAAAGCAGATGCTGGTTCCAAAAAATGCTTAACCAGCTTGCCATTATCTAGAGACAGACTGTTTGGTGAGCCATTGGCTGAAATCATAAAACAGTCCAAGGGTAAGGACTCTTCCTTACCACAGCCCAGAGCAAGTAAACCTCAACAGAAAAAGTGGCAGTCGAGGTTTCGGTCCTTTCGAGGCTCGGGCAAGCCCCAATTCTCCTCGTCCAAAGGGACTCAGAAAGGACAAGGGAGCTCAGATTCCTGGCGGGCTCACTCACGCCCCAGGAAAGCAAATGGAGGAACCGCTTCCAAGGCGGCTACCTCATGACTTTCGGCCTCCTCCCTCCGCATCCTCGGTCGGTGGCAGGCTCTCCCGCTTTTGCGACATTTGGCTGTCTCAGGTCAAAGACCGGTGGGTAACAGACATTTTGTCTCGCGGGTACAGAATCGAGTTCAGTTCTCGGCCTCCACTTCGGTTCTTCAGAAGCTCCCCACACCCCAACCGAGCAGATGTCCTGCTGCAGGCGGTGGACTCTCTAAGAGCAGAAGGAGTCGTGGTCCCTGTCCCCCCTCTAGAACGGGGGCGAGGATTTTACTCCAATCTCTTTGTGGTTCCAAAAAAGGACGGCTCCTTCCGTCCTGTTCTGGACCTAAAACTGCTCAACAAGCATGTGAACGCCAGGCGGTTCCGGATGGAATCCCTCCGCTCAGTCATTGCCTCAATGTCCCAAGGAGATTTCCTAGCATCAATAGACATCAAAGATGCTTATCTCCACGTGCCGATTGCTACGGAACACCAACGCTTTCTGCGCTTCGTGATAGGAGACGAACATCTTCAGTTCGTGGCTCTGCCATTTGGTCTGGCGACAGCCCCCCGGGTGTTCACCAAGATCATGGCAGCAGTGGTAGCAGTCTTGCACTCTCACGGACACTCTGTGATCCCTTACTTGGACGATCTACTGGTCAAGGCACCCTCTCAGGAGGCATGCCAACTCAGCCTGAATTTTGCACTGGAGACTCTCCAGGCGTTCGGGTGGATCATCAACTTCCCAAAGTCAAATCTGTCACCGACCCAATCACTAACGTATCTTGGCATGGAGTTTCATACTCTCTCAGCGATAGTGAAGCTTCCGCTGAGCAAGCAGCGGTCACTACAGACAGGGGTGCAGGCTCTCCTTCAAAGTCAGTCGCACTCCTTAAGACGCCTCATGCACTTCCTCGGGAAGATGGTGGCGGCAATAGAGGCGGTTCCGTTTGCGCAGTTTCATCTGCGTCCACTTCAATGGGACATTCTCCACCAATGGGACGGGAAGTCGACATCCCTGGACAGGAAAGTCTTCCTTTCCCAGACGGCCAAGGACTCTCTGCAGTGGTGGCTCCTGTCCACCTCATTATCACAGGGAAGATCCTTCCTACCACCGTCCTGGGCGGTGGTCACGACAGACGCGAGTCTGTCAGGGTGGGGAGCAGTGTTTCTCCACCACAGGGCTCAGGGTACGTGGACTCAGCAGGAGTCCACCCTTCAGATCAATGTTCTGGAAATCAGAGCAGTGTTTCTTGCCCTACTAGCCTTCCAGCAGTGGCTGGAAGGGAAGCAGATCCGAATTCAATCGGACAACTCCACAGCGGTGGCATACATCAATCACCAAGGAGGGACTCGCAGTCGGCAAGCCTTCCAGGAAGTCCGGCGCATTATGATGTGGGTGGAAGCCACGGCCTCCACCATATCCGCAGTTCACATCCCCGGCGTAGAAAACTGGGAAGCAGACTTCCTCAGTCGCCAGGGCATGGACGCAGGGGAATGGTCCCTTCACCCGGACGTGTTTCAGGAAATCTGTCGCCGATGGGGAAGGCCGGACGTCGACCTAATGGCGTCCCGGCACAACAACAAGGTCCCAACATTCATGGCACGGTCTCGCGATCAAAGAGCTCTAGCAGCAGACGCCCTAGTGCAAGATTGGTCGCAGTTCCGGCTCCCTTATGTGTTTCCACCTCTGGCACTCTTGCCCAGAGTGCTACGCAAGATCAGATCCGACTGCAGCCGCGTCATACTCGTCGCTCCAGACTGGCCGAGGAGGGCGTGGTATCCGGATCTGTGGCATCTCACGGTCGGCCAACCGTGGGCACTACCAGACCGACCAGACTTACTGTCCCAAGGGCCGTTTTTCCATCGGAATTCTGCGGCCCTCAACCTGACTGCGTGGCCATTGAGTCCTGGATCCTATCGTCTTCAGGCTTATCCCAAGGGGTCGTTGCCACCATGAGACAGGCTAGGAAGCCCACGTCTGCTAAGATCTACCACAGAACGTGGAGGATATTCTTATCCTGGTGCTCTGCTCAGAGAGTGTCTCCCTGGCCATTTGCATTACCTACCCTTCTTTCTTTCCTCCAATCTGGGTTAGAAAAAGGTTTGTCGCTCGGCTCCCTTAAAGGGCAAGTCTCGGCGCTATCCGTCTTTTTTCAGAAGCGTCTAGCACGACTTTCTAAGGTGCGCACGTTCCTACAGGGGGTTTGCCATATAGTTCCCCCGTACAAGCGGCCGTTAGATCCATGGGATCTGAACAGGGTACTAGTTGCCCTCCAGAAGCCGCCCTTCGAGCCTCTGAAGGAGGTTTCACTTTCTAGACTTTCACAGAAAGTGGCTTTTCTGGTAGCGATCACATCTCTTCGGAGAGTGTCTGAGCTAGCAGCGTTGTCTTCCAAGGCTCCCTTCCTGGTCTTCCACCAGGACAAGGTAGTGCTGCGCCCCATTCAGGAGTTTCTCCCGAAGGTGGTATCCTCTTTTCATCTTAATCAGGATATCTTTTTGCCTTCGTTTTGTCCTCATGCAGTTCATCGGTATGAGAAGGATTTACATTTGTTAGATCTGGTGAGAGCACTCAGAATCTACATTTCCCGCACAGCGCCCCTGCGCCTTTCGGATGCACTCTTTGTCCTTGTCGCTGGTAAGCGCAAAGGGTCGCAGGCTTCTAAGGCCACCCTGGCTCGATGGATCAAAGAACCAATTCTTGAAGCCTACCGTTCTGCGGGGCTTCAGGTTCCATCAGGGCTGAAGGCCCATTCTACCAGAGCATTGGGTGCGTCCTGGGCATTGCGACACCAGGCTACGGCTCAACAGGTGTGCCAGGCAGCTACCTGGTCGAGTCTGCACACTTTCACCAAACATTATCAGGTGCATACCTATGCTTCGGCGGACGCCAGCCTAGGTAGAAGAGTCCTGCAGGCGGCAGTTGCCTCCCCGTAGGGGAGGGCTGTCTTGCAGCTCTAACATGAGGTATTTCTTTACCCACCCAGGGACAGCTTTTGGACGTCCCAATCGTCTGGGTCTCCCAATAGAGCGCCGAAGAAGAAGGGAATTTTGTTACTTACCGTAAATTCCTTTTCTTCTAGCTCTTATTGGGAGACCCAGCACCCGCCCTGTTGTCCTTCGGGATTTTTGGTTTGTTTGCGGGTACACATGTTGTTCATGTTGAACGGTTTTCAGTTCTCCGATGTTACTCGGAGTGAATTTGTTTAAACCAGTTATTGGCTTTCCTCCTTCTTGCTTTTGCACTAAAACTGGTGAGCCAGTGATCCCACTGGGGGTGTATAGCCAGAAGGGGAGGGGCCTTACACTTTTTAGTGTAATTGCTTTGTGTGGCCTCCGGAGGCAGTGCTATACACCCAATCGTCAATCGTCAATCGTCTGGGTCTCCCAATAAGAGCTAGAAGAAAAGGAATTTACGGTAAGTAACAAAATTCCCTTCTTCGGGCCCAGTCACCCCTTGAGGCGCCTCATGCACTGTCCCATGAAGATGGTGACAGCAAGGGAGGCAGTTCCCTTGCGCAGTTTCGTCTGCGTCCGATTCTATCGGACACCGCAAATGGGACAGGAGGTCGACGTCCCTAGACAAGAACGTCTCTCTTTCCCTTGCAGCAAAACCTCTCTTCAGTGGTGTCTTCTTTCCACTTCCTGGGCGAAGGAAAAATCCTTCCGGCCCCCAGCCGGGGCTGGGGTCACGACGGACGCGAGTCTGTCAGGGTGGGGAGCGGTCTTCCTTCACCACTCGGCTCAGGGAACCTGGACTCCGACAGAGTCCTCCCCTCGGTTCAATGTTCTGGAGATAAGGGCAGTGGATCTAGCCCTAAAGGTGTTCCAGCGGTAGCTGGACGGCAGGCAGATCCGAATTCATTCGGACAACGCCAAGGCAGTTGCGTATATCAACCACCAGGGCGGCACGCGCAGTCGTCAAGCCTTCCGAGCAGTTCGGCGGATTCGGCTGTGGGCGGAAGCCACAGCCCCCAACATCTCCACAGTTCACATCCCGGGCGTAGAAAACTGGGAAGCAGATTTTTCTCAGTCGCCAGGGCATGGATGCAGGGGAATGGTCTTCACCCGCACGTGTTTCTAGAGATCTGTTGCCGTTGGGGAACGCCGGACGTCGATCTAATGGCGTCTCAGCACTACAACAAAGTCCCGGCATTCATGGCTCGGTCCAAGGATCACACAGCTCTGGCGGCAGACGCGCTAGTTCACGACTGGTCGCAGTTTCGACTGCCTTATGTATTTCCTCCTCTGGCACTACTGCCCAGAGTGTTACGCAAGATCAGGTCAGACTGTCGCCGCACCATCCTCGTTGCTCCAGACTGGCCGAGGTGATCGTGGTACCCGGATCTGTGGCACCTCACGGTGGGTCAACCGTGGGCACTCCCAGACCGACCAGACTTGCTGCCTCAAGGGCCATAATTCCTTCGGAATTCTACGGCTCTAATCCTCACTGTGTGGTGGCTCCTAGCGTCATCAGGAATATCTACAGATGTCATTGCCACCATGAGACAGACCAGGAAACCAACGTCAGCCAAGATCTATCAAAAGGACTTGGAGGATCTTCTTATCCTGGTGCTCTGATCAGGGTTTTACTCCCTGGCCGTTTGCCTTGCCCACTTTCTTTCGCAAAGGCTGGCCTTCCTAGTGGCAGTCACATCACTCAGAAGAGTATCTCAGCTGGCAGCGCTGTCATGCAAAGCCCCCTTCCTGGTGTTTCACCAGGATAGGGTGGTTCTACGTCCGGTCCCGGCCTTTCTCCCTGAGGTATCCCCGTTTCGTCTTACCCTCTTTGGGTCCGCATCCAGTTCACCAATGTGAAAAGGATTTGCATTTATTAGATCTGGTGAGAGCACTCCGGCTCTACATTTCTCGCACAGCGCCCCTGCGCCGGTCTGATGCGCTCTTGTCCTTATCGCGGACCAGAGTAAGGGATTTCAGGTTTTCAAGTCAACCTTGGCTCGGTGAATCAAGAAACCGATTCTTGAAGCATACCGTTCTTTTGGGCTTCCGATTCCTGCAGGGCTGAAGGCCCATTCTACCAGAGCCGTCGGTGTCCTGAGCATTGCGACACCAGGCTACGGCTCGGCAGGTGTGTCAGGCGGCTACCTGGTCGAGTCTGCACACTTTCACGAAACACTGTCAGGTGCATGCCGATGATTCGGCAGATGCCAGCCTAGGTAGGCGAGCCCTTCAGGCGGCAGTTGCCCACCTGTAAGAGGGGGCCGTTTTTCGGCTCTTTTTATCGAGGTATTCTGTTACCCACCCAGGGATTGCTTTTGGACATCCCAATTGTCTGGGTCTCCCAATGGAGCGACAAAGAAGAAGGGAATTTCTTTGTCGCTCTATTGGGAGACCCAGACAATTGGGTGTATAGGCTATGCCTCCGGAGGCCGCACAAAGTATTACACTCAAAAGTGTTAAGCCCCTCCCCTTCTGCCTATACACTCCCCGTGCTCCCACGGGCTCCTCAGTTTTTTGCTTTGTGCGAAGGAGGTCAGACACGCACGCACAGCTCCACAGATTGGTCAGCAGCAGCTGCTGACCATGTCGGATGGAAGAAAAGTGGGCCCATATAGGGCCCCCAGCATGCTCCCTTCTCACCCCACTCTTGTCGGTGGTGTTGTAAGGTTGAGGTACCCATTGCGGGTACGGAGGCTGGAGCCCACATGCTGTTTTCCTTCCCCATCCCCCTCAGGGTTCTGGTGGAAGTGGGATCCTATCGGTCTCCAGGCACAGGAGACCGTGCTTCATCCACAACTCCTGTGGAGCCTGCTGGATAGGAGCCGGGTATCGTTCAGGGACATGGCCCTGCTACTTGGAGGTACTCTGTGTCCCCGTGGGGACCGCGCACAGCAACACTCCAGCTTTGCTGGGTGTGCTAGTGCACCGGGGACCGCGGCGCTGACCGGGTTAATATGTGCCATTACACACTCAGCGTTGCTGAGTGTGTTTATGTATAGGGACTGCCGCATTGACCGCCGCTGCCTTGGAAACACTGCGGCGCGGCTGGGACTTGTAGTGCGCCGGGGACTTCCAAGCCGGCCGCGCTTTTACCGCGGCCGCGTTTATTACTAGAGTCCCCGGCTTTTTGCGGCCTAGTTTCCTTTCCTCCGCCCATAGCCCTGACAGGCAGGGGAAGGGCGGGACGCTGCACAGAACGAGCAGCACTGAGGGCTGGAGCATGCTTTGCATACTCCACTCCCCTCACTGTGCACAGTGCAGGCACCAGTTCCCGCTCTTTCTGGGTCACGCCCACGGCTCCCTCCTCTCCTCAGGACGCGTTCCTGTCAGCTCCTCGGACGCTGCAGAGGGGGACAAAATCTGGGAGACCCAGGCAGGGACTCTGGTGGCATCACAACCGCTTTAAGCGGGTGGTAAGCAGCACCTGTGGTGCTAGCCCCATTGTGCAGTAGTGTAACATTATATGTTTATTTTACACTGTATAGTGCACAGTTGATTTCTGGCTATATACCCTATTGTGTTGCTCAGGGAAGATAATAGCATGGCGCCCACAAAAGGCAGGGGTGCCAAAACACAGGCTTATTATGCTGCCTGCGCCGCATTTACAACCCCGCTACCGGCAGGTTCCACTGACCCTCATTGTATACAGTGCTCGGGCCCTGTGACACTTACTCAGCCAGAGCCTCTGCTAAGAGGGGCCCAGGGGGAGCCACCTGCTGAGAATGTCCAGGTGACGGGGACAGAGTTTGCAAAACTCTCTGAGACTATGGCTAAGATACTAGAAGCCTTGCAGTACAGGCCGGTATCTCAGCACAGGGACTCTGTTGAAACTTTGTTCCCTGGCCCCCCTCAGTTGGACCAACAATGTCCTCCCGGGGTATCTCATAGATCCCAGGCTGAGGGTTCTGACACAGACCCCAGCCCCAGACCGACTAAGCGAGCTCGCTTAGATTTTCCCTCGACATCATCATATTGTTCAGGGTCTCAGCGAGGGGAATCTCGAGTTGATGAAGCGGAGGTAGCTGATCAGGATTCTGATCCTGAGGGCGCTCTCAATCTTAATACTCCAGACGGGGACGCCATAGTGAACGATCTTATTGCATCCATCAATCAAATGCTGGATATTTCTCCCTCAGTTCCTCCAGCAGAGGAGTCGGCTTCTCAGCAGGAGAAATTCCGGTTCAGGTTCCCCAAGCGTACACCGAGTATGTTCCTGGACCACTCCGATTTCAGAGAGGCAGTCCAGAATCACCATGCTTGTCCAGATAAGCGTTTTTCTAAGCGCCTTAAGGATACACGTTATCCCTTTCCAACCTGTTAAAGGTTGGACTCAGTGTCCCAAAGTGGATCCGCCAATCTCCAGACTGGCGGCTAGATCCATACTTGCAGTGGAAGATGGGGCTTCACTCAAGGATGCCACTGACAGGCAGATGGAGCTCTGGTTGAAATCCATCTATGAAGCGATCGGCGCTTCTTTTGCCCCAGCATTCGCAGCCGTATGGGCGCTACAAGCTATCTCAGCAGGTCAAGCGCAAATTGAAGCAGCCACATGCACGTCCGCGCCACAAGTGGCGTCCATTACCACTCAGACCTCGGCATTTGCGTCTTACGCTATTAATGCTGTACTGGACTCTGCGAGCCGTACGGCGGTGGCAGCCGCCAATTCGGTGGTACTCCGCAGGGCCTTGTGGCTACGGGAATGGAAGGCAGATTCTGCTTCCAAAAAGCGCTTAACCAGTTTGACAATTTCTGGCGACAGATTGTTTGGTGAGCGTTTGGATGAAATCATCAAACAATCCAAGGGAAAGGATACATCCTTACCCCAGCCCAAACCGAACATACCCCAAAAGAGGAGAGGGCAGTCGAGGTTTCGGTCCTTTCGGGGCTCGGGCAGGTCCCAATTCTCCTCGTCCAAAAGGCCTCAGAAAGAGCAAAGGAACTCTAATGCATGGCGGTCTAAGTCACGTCCTAAAAAGACCACCGGAGGGGCAGCTAACAAAGCGGCTTCCTCATGACTTTCGACCTCCTCATTCCGCATCCTCGGTCGGTGGCAGGCTCTCCCGCTTTTGCGACACCTGGCTGCCACGAATAAAAGACCGCTGGGTGAGAGACATTCTGCCTCACGGTTACAAGATAGAGTTCACCTCTCGTCCCCCGACTCGATTCTTCAGGTCATCACCGCCACCCGAGCGAGCCGAGGCTCTTCTGCAGGCGCTGGGCATTCTGAAGGCAGAAGGAGTGGTGTTCCCTGTTCCTCTTCAGCAACAGGGCCATGGTTTTTACTCCAACTTGTTTGTGGTCCCAAAGAAGGACGGGTCTTTTCGACCTGTCCTGGACCTGAAACTTCTCAACAAACACGTAAAGACCAGGCGGTTCCGGATGGAATCCCTCCGCTCCGTCATCGCCTCAATGTCCCAGGGAGATTTCCTTGCATCGATCGATATCAAGGATGCTTATCTCCACGTACCGATTGCTCCAGAGCACCAGCGCTTCTTGCGCTTCGCCATAGGGAACGAACACCTGCAGTTCGTGGCACTGCCGTTCGGCCTGGCAACAGCCCCACGGGTTTTCACCAAGGTTATGGCTACTGTAGTAGCGGTCCTCCACTCTCAGGGTCACTCGGTGATCCCGTACTTGGACGATCTGTTGATCAAGGCACCCTCTCTAGAGGCATGCCAACACAGCCTCGACGCTACCCTGGAGACTCTCCAGAGTTTCGGGTGGATCATCAATTTTCCAAAGTCAAATCTGACACCGGCCCAATCGCTGACATACCTTGGCATGGAGTTTCATACCCTCTCAGCGATAGTGAAGCTTCCGCTGATCAAGCAGCGGTCACTACAGACAGGGGTACAATCTCTCCTTCAAGGTCGGTCACACACCTTGAGACGCCTCATGCACTTCCTGGGGAAGATGGTGGCAGCAATGGAGGCAGTTCCTTTCGCGCAGTTTCACCTGCGTCCTCTTCAATGGGACATCCTTCGCAAATGGGACAGGAAGCCGACGTCCCTCGACAGGAACGTCTCCCTCTCGCAGGCGACCAAAGCTTCCCTTCGGTGGTGGCTTCTTCCCACTTCATTATCGAAAGGGAAATCCTTCCTACCCCCATCCTGGGAGGTGGTCACGACGGACGCGAGTCTGTCAGGGTGGGGAGCGGTTTTTCTCCACCACAGGGCTCAGGGTACGTGGACCCAGCAAGAGTCCTCGCTTCAGATCAATGTTCTGGAAATACGGGCAGTGTATCTTGCCCTGAAAGCGTTTCAGCAGTGGCTGGAAGGCAAGCAGATCAGAATTCAGTCAGACAATTCCACAGCGGTGGCATACATCAACCACCAAGGCGGCACACGCAGTCGGCAAGCCTTCCAGGAAGTCCGGCGGATTCTACTGTGGGTGGAAGCCACGGCCTCCACCATCTCCGCAGTTCACATTCCAGGCGTGGAAAACTGGGAAGCAGATTATCTCAGTCGCCAGGGCATGGACGCAGGGGAATGGTCCCTTCACCCGGACGTGTTTCAGGAGATCTGTTGCCGCTGGGGGGTGCCGGACGTCGACCTCATGGCGTCCCGGCACAACAACAAGGTACCAGCGTTCATGGCACGGTCTCAAGATCCCAGAGCTCTGGCGGCAGACGCCTTAGTTCAGGATTGGTCGCAGTTTCAGCCCCCTTATGTGTTTCCTCCGCTGGCACTGTTGCCCAGAGTGTTACGCAAGATCAGGGCCGACTGCAGCCACGTCATCCTCGTCGCTCCAGACTGGCCGAGGCGGTCGTGGTACCCGGATCTGTGGCATCTCACGGTCGGCCAACCGTGGGCACTACCAGACCGACCAGACTTGCTATCTCAAGGGCCGTTTTTCCATCTGAATTCTGCGGCCCTCAACCTGACTGTGTGGCCATTGAGTCCTGGATCCTAGCGTCTTCAGGGTTATCTCAAGACGTCATTGCCACTATGAGACAAGCTAGGAAACCAACGTCCGCCAAGATCTACCACAGGACGTGGAAAATTTTCCTGTCGTGGTGCTCTGCTCAGGGTATTTCTCCCTGGCCTTTTGCCTTGCCCACTTTTCTGTCCTTCCTTCAATCTGGACTGGGAAAGGGGTTTGTCGCTCGGCTCCCTTAAGGGATAAGTCTCGGCGCTCTCTGTGTTTTTTCCAGAAGCGCCTAGCCAGACTTCCACAGGTACGCACGTTCCTGCAGGGGGTTTGTCACATCGTCCCTCCATACAAGCGGCCGTTAGAACCCTGGGATCTGAACAGGGTGCTGAAGGTTCTTCAGAAACCACCATTCGAGCCAATGAGGGATATTTCTCTCTCACGCCTTTCGCAGAAAGTGGTTTTCCTAGTTGCAGTCACTTCACTTAGGAGAGTGTCTGAGCTAGCAGCGCTGTCATGCAAAGCCCCTTTCCTGGTGTTTCACCAGGACAAGGTGGTTCTGCGTCCGGTTCCGGAATTTCTCCCTAAGGTGGTATCCCCCTTTCATCTCAATCAGGATATCTCCTTACCTTCTTTTTGTCCTCATCCAGTTCACCAATGTGAAAAGGATTTGCACTTGTTAGATCTGGTGAGAGCACTCAGACTCTACATTTCTCGTACGGCGCCCCTGCGCCGCTCGGATGCACTCTTTGTCCTTGTCGCTGGCCAGCGTAAAGGGTCACAGGCTTCCAAATCAACCCTGGCTCGGTGGATCAAGGAGCCAATTATCGAAGCTTACCGTTCGGCTGGGCTTCCGGTTCCCTCAGGGCTGAAGGCCCATTCTACCAGAGCCGTGGGCGCGTCCTGGGCTTTGAGGCACCAGGCTACGGCTCAGCAGGTGTGTCAGGCGGCTACCTGGTCGAGCCTGCACACTTTCACGAAGCACTATCAGGTGCATACCTACGCTTCGGCGGATGCCAGCCTAGGTAGACGAGTCCTTCAGGCGGCGGTTGCCCACCTGTAGGAAGAGGCCGTTTTACGGCTCTCTTACGAGGTATTATTTTACCCACCCAGGGACTGCTTTTGGACGTCCCAATTGTCTGGGTCTCCCAATAGAGCGACAAAGAAGAAGGGAATTTTGTTTACTTACCGTAAATTCCTTTTCTTCTAGCTCTAATTGGGAGACCCAGCACCCGCCCCTGTTTTTTTGTGTACACATGTTTGTTCATGTTGAATGGTTTCAGTTCTCCGATATTCCTTCGGATTGAAGTTACTTTAAACCAGTTTATAATTCTTTTTCCTCCTTCTTGCTTTTGCACCAAAACTGAGGAGCCCGTGGGAGCACGGGGAGTGTATAGGCAGAAGGGGAGGGGCTTAACACTTTTGAGTGTAATACTTTGTGCGGCCTCCGGAGGCATAGCCTATACACCCAATTGTCTGGGTCTCCCAATTAGAGCTAGAAGAAAAGGAATTTACGGTAAGTAAACAAAATTCCCTTCTTTGTTTACTTACCGTAAATTCCTTTTCTTCTAGCTCCTATTGGGAGACCCAGCACCCGCCCCTGTTCCCTTCGGGCTGTTGTTCTTTTGTGTACACATGTTCATGTTGAATTGTTCTTTTGGTTCATGGTTTCAGTTCTCCGAACATCCTTCGGATTGAATTTACCTTAGACCAATTTATAAGTTTCCTCCTTCCTGCTTTTGCACCAAAACTGAGGAGCCCGTGATGCACGGGAGGGTGTATAGCAGAGGGGAGGGGTTACACTTTTTAAAGTGTAATACTTTGTGTGGCCTCCGGAGGCAGAAGCTATACACCCAATTGTCTGGGTCTCCCAATAGGAGCTAGAAGAAAAGGAATTTACGGTAAGTAAACAAAATTCCCTTCTTTCTTCGGCGCTCCATTGGGAGACCCAGACGATTGGGTGTATAGCACTGCCTCCGGAGGCCACACAAAGCAATTACACTAAAAAGTGTAAGGCCCCTCCCCTTCTGGCTATACACCCCCAGTGGGATCACTGGCTCACCAGTTTTCTGCTTTGTGCGAAGGAGGTCAGACATCCACGCATAGCTCCACTGTTTAGTCAGCAGTAGCTGCTGACTATATCGGATGGAAGAAAAGAGGGCCCATATGGGGCCCCCAGCATGCTCCCTTCTTACCCCACTTGTGGTTTGTAAGGTTGAGGTACCCATTGCGGGTACGGAGGCTGGAGCCCACATGTTGTTTTCCTTCCCCATCCCCCTGAGGGGCTCTGAGGAAGTGGGATCTTACCGGCCACCAAGCCCTGAGGCCGGGCTCCATCCACAGACCCATAGAACCTGCTGGATGTGGAGCGGGAGTGCCGTTCAGGGACAAGGCCCTGCAACTTTCAGGTACTCTGTGTCCCCGTATGACAGGCCACGCACACCCCAGACTTGCTGGGTGTGCTAGTGCGCCGGGGACTGTAGCGCTGTGCGCTGGGCTTATAGTCCCCGCAGATTACTGGGGGACTTTATGTGTGTGGATCGCCGCGCCGACCGCCCCTGGAGCGGCGGCGCAGCTGCGACTTGTAGTGCGCCGGGGACGCGCCGACCGCGCTTTTACGGCGGCGGCGCTTCTAACTTTAGTTCCCGGTTTTTCTGCGGCCTAGCTCCGCTTCGTTAACGCCCCCCACCCTGTCAATCAGGGTAGGGGAGAGACGTTGTTCAATCGGCAGCGCCGAGGGCTGGAGCACGATTTACATGCTCCAGCCCTCTCACTGAGCACAGTAGGACACAGGCTTCGCGCTTTTTCTCTGTGCACGCCCTAGGCCCGCCCCCAGGCTTGCAGCTCCCCAGGACGCCGGCAGCCATTATACACATGCAGTCTGGCTGGAGAACGGACGCAGGCTCTGGGGGACCCAGGCTAGGGATTTCTGGCGACCACACACCCGCGCTAAGCGGGCGGTAAGCAGCACATACGTGCGGCCCCACTAGTGCCACAGTGTTATATTTGTGTACTGTTTTTCGCTGTACCAGATATATTTATATATATTTATATATACTGCACTGTTCGGTCGCTTCTTGGCTGTATACCCTATATTACTCTGGGGAGACAACAACATGTCATCCACAAAACGCAAGGGTGCCAAGGCAAGGGCTGCTTACACTGCTTGTACAGCATGTGGGGCTAATCTACCAGCAGGCTCCAACGACTCTCATTGTGTGCAATGTTCAGTCCCAGTGGCACTTCGTCAGCCAGAGCCTATGGTGGTGGTAGCCCAGGCAGAGTCGCCTGCGACCCCTGCCCCGGTGACGGGGTCAGAATTTGCAGTTTTTGCTGATAAAATGTCTGTGACTATGGCAAAAATCCTGGAAACCTTGCAGTCCAGGCCAGTTGCTCAGACCATGGACACCGCTGTGTCTATGTTCCCCGGCCCCCCTCAGCTGGAATTAATCCGTAATTCAAGGGGGTCCCAGGCATCACAGGCTGAGGGCTCTGACTCCGATGACAGTCCCAGTCCGCCTAAGCGAGCTCGCTGGGAGAGACCCTCCACGTCATCACGCGGATCAGGGTCTCAGCGAGAAGGGTCTCTATATGATGACTCAGAGGTGGGTGATCAGGAGTCTTGTCCTGACGCCGCACTCAATTTGGATACGCCAGATGGTGACGCCATGGTAAATGACCTTATAGCGGCCATCAATAGGCTGTTGGATATTTCTCCCCCAGCCCCTTCTGCAGAGGAGGCAGCTGCACAGCAGGAGAAATTCCATTTCCTGTATCCCAAGCGTAAATTGAGTACTTTTCTGGACCACTCTGACTTCAGAGGATCCATCCAGAAACACAATACTTATCCGGACAAGCGTTTTTCTAAACGCCTTAAGGATACACGTTATCCTTTTCCCCCTGACGTGGTCAAACGCTGGACCCAGTGTCCAAAAGTGGACCCTCCAATATCCAGGCTGGCAGCTAGATCCATAGTTGCAGTGGAGGATGGGGCTTCACTTAAAGATGCCAATGACAGTGACAGACAGATGGACCTTTGGTTGAAATCTGTCTATGAAGCTATCGGCGCGTCGTTTGCTCCAGCATTCGCGGCCGTGTGGGCGCTCCAAGCTATTTCAGCTGGTCTGGCGCAGGTGGACTCTCTCATACGTCCAGCAGTGCCGCAAGTGGCGTCCCTAACTACACAAATGTCTGCGTTTGCGACCTACGCTATCAATGCGGTACTGGACTCTACGAGCCGTACCTCAATGGCATCCGCCAACTCTGTAGTTTTGCGCAGAGCCTTGTGGTTAAAAGAATGGAAAGCAGATTCTGCTTCTAAAAAATGTTTAACCAGCTTGCCATTATCTGGAGACAGACTGTTTGGTGAGCAATTGGCGGAAATCATTAAACAGTCCAAAGGTAAGGACTCCTCCTTACCCCAGCCCAGATCAAGCAAACCTCTACAGAGGAAGTGGCAGTCAAAGTTTCGGTCCTTTCGAGGCTCGGGCAAGCCCCAATTCTCCTCGTCCAAAGGGACTCAGAAAGAGCAAAGAAGCTCTGATTCCTGGCGGGCTCACTCACGCCCCAAGAAAGCAACCGGAGGTACCGCTTCCAAGGCGGCTGCCTCATGACTTTCGGCCGCCTCCCTCCGCATCCTCGGTCGGTGGCAGGCTCTCCCGCTTTTGCGACATTTGGCTGCCACAGGTCAAAGACCGGTGGGTAACAGACATTTCTTCAGCGCTCTATTGGGAGACCCAGACGATTGGGGTATAGCTACTGCCCTCTGGAGGCCACACAAAGCACTACATTAAAAGTGCAAGGCCCCTCCCCCTCTGGCTATACCCCCCCCGTGGCATCACGGGTTCTCCAGTTTTAGCTTTGTGTGCGAAGGAGGTCAGACATTCCATGCATAGCTCCACAGATTTTAGTCAGCAGTAGCTGCTGACTGTTTCGGATGGAAGAAAAGAGGACACATATAGTGTTCCCAGCATGCTCCCTTCTCACCCCTGGATGGTGTTGTAAGGTTGAGGTACCTATTGCTGGTACAGGGCTGGAGCCTGACATGCTGTTTTCCTTCCACATCCCCTGGTAGGGCTCTGTGGAAGTGGGATCCTGCCGGCCTCTCAGCTCTGATGCCGGGCTCCATCCACAGACCCATTAGAACCTGATGGAGACGGAGCAGGAGTACGATCAGGGACAGGCCCTGCATCATACAGGTACTCTGTGTCCCCGGCAGGCACAGACACACTCCGGGCTGGCTGGGTGTTGTAGTGCGCCGGGGACCGCAACGTGGAGTTGGTGTCCCTACAGATTACTGGGGGATTGTTTGTGTTTGGGAACGCAGCGCCGACCCCCTCTGGACCGGGCGGCGCTGCTGTGACTTGTGGTGCGCCGGGGATCCGCCGTCCGCGCTTTTACGGCGGCGGCGGTTATAAATTTAGTCCCCGGCTTTTTGGGCCTAGGACGCCGGCAGCTCCGTTTCGTTCCCGCCCCCACCCTGTCATTCAGGGTAGGGGAGAGACGCTGTTCGCTAGCAGCGACGAGGGCTGGAGCCTGTTTTACATGCTCCAGCCCTCTCACTTGGCACAGAGGGAAGCAGGCTTCCCGCTCTTGGCCAGGAACGCCCAGGGCCCGCCCCCCTTCCTCTCTCGAGACGCCGGCAGCCATTACATGCATGCCTGGCTGGAGGAAGGACGCAAGGCTCTGGGAGACCTGGACTAGGGGCTATCTGGCGACCACACACCCGCTTTTTAAGCGGGCGGTAAGCGATTTGTCTGTGCTGGTCCCTCTAGTGCCTCACGGTGTATCGGTGTACTGTACAGATATATAGATATTGTATTTCTTGCACTGTGAGGTGCGCTTCTGGCTGCATATCCCAGATCACTCTGTGGAAGCAGCAACATGCCATCCTCAAAACGCAAGGCTGCCAAGGCCAGGGCTGTGTATACTGCGTGTGCTGCATGTGGGGCTAATCTACCAGCAGGCTCCCATTGTGTGCAATGCTCCGACCCGGTGCTGCTTCGCCAGCCGGAGTCGGGAGAGGTAGCGACCCAGGCTGAGACGCTTGTAAGTTCTGCCCCGGTGACAGGGACGGACTTTGCAGTTTTTGCAGATAACATGTCTGTATCTATGGCAAAAATCCTTGAAACCTTGCAATCTATGCATGGGGCTCAGTCCCTGGGCACGGCGAGGCCTCTGTCCTCAGGTCCCCCTTACTTGGAATGTATCCAGCCCACAGGGGGGTCCCCGGCTTCACAGGCCGAGGATTATGACTCAGATGATGGCCCCAGCCACCCTAAGCGAGCTCGCTGGGAAAGACCCTCGACGTCTTCACACTGCTCAGGGTCTCAGCGCAATCAGTCTCCCTGTGATGTGTCTGATGAGAGTGATCAGGAATCCACTCCTGGAACCCCTCTCAACCTGGATACCCCGGATGGGGATGCCATGGTAAACGACCTTATCTCAGCCATCAATAGGCTGTTGGATATTTCTCCCCCAGCCCCTTCAGCAGAAGAGGCGGCTGCGGAGCAGGAGAAGTTTCGTTTCCTTGATCCCAAGCGTAAATTGAGTGCTTTGTTAGATCACTCTGACTTCAGAGAATCAATCCAGAAGCACGACGCTCACCCAGAAAGGCGTTTCTCTAAACGATCTAAAGATACGCGTTTCCCTTTCCCCCCTGAGGTGGTCAAGCGCTGGACACAGTGTCCAAAGGTAGACCCCCCGATTTCCAAACTTGCAGCTAGATCCATAGTTGCAGTGGAGGATGGCGCTTCACTTAAAGATGCCAATGACAGACAGATGGACCTTTGGTTAAAATCTGTCTATGAAGCTATCGGCGCGTCGTTTGCTCCGGCATTCGCAGCCGTATGGGCACTCCAGGCTATTTCAGCTGGCTTAGCAAAAGTGGATGCTATCATGCATCCAGCAGTGCCGCAAGTGGCGCACCTTACCACGCAGATGTCGGCGTTTGCGTCTTACGCTATCAATGCGGTCCTAGAATCTACCAGTCGCACTTCAATGGCGTCCGCCAATTCGGTAGTTTTGCGCAGAGCCTTGTGGTTAAAGGACTGGAAAGCAGATGCTGGTTCCAAAAAATGTTTAACCAGTTTGCCTTTGTCTAGAGATAGACTGTTTGGCGAGCCATTGGCTGACATCATTAAGCAGTCCAAGGGTAAAGACTCCTCTTTACCACAACCCAGAACATCCAAACCTCAGCAGAAAAAGTGGCAGCAGAGGTTTCAGTCCTTTCGAGGTTCGGGCAAGACACCATTTACCTCGTCCAAAGGGACTCAGAGGACGCAAAGAAACTCAGATTCGTGGCGGACTCACACACGCCCCAAGAAAGCAAATGGAGGTACCGCTTCCAAAGCGGCTACCTCATGACTTCCAGCCCCCCCCCTCCGCATCGCCGGTCGGGGGCAGGCTCTCCCGCTTTTCCGGCATTTGGATGTCACAGGTCAAAGACCGGTGGGTGACGGACATTTTGTCTCGCGGGTACAGAATCGAGTTCAATTCTCGTCCTCCAGCTCGGTTCTTCAGAACCTCCCCACGTCCAGACCGAGCAGATGCTCTGCTGCAGGCGGTGGATTCCCTAAAAGCGGAAGGAGTGGTTATCCCAGTCCCTCCTCAGGAACAAGGGCAAGGGTTTTACTCCAATCTCTTTGTGGTTCCAAAAAAGGACGGCTCGTTCCGTCCTGTTCTGGACCTAAAACGGCTCAACAAACATGTGCACGCCAGGAGGTTCCGGATGGAAACCCTCCGCTCTGTCATTGCCTCAATGTCCAGAGGAGATTTCCTAGCATCAATAGACATCAAAGATGCTTATCTCCACGTGCCGATTGCTACAGAGCACCAACGCTTTCTACGCTTCGTGATAGGAGACGACCATCTTCAGTTCGTAGCTCTGCCATTTGGTCTGGCGACAGCCCCACGGGTCTTCACCAAGGTCATGGCGGCGGTGGTAGCAGTCTTGCACTCTCAGGGACACTCGGTGATCCCTTACCTAGACGACTTATTGGTCAAAGCTCCCTCTCAGGAGGCATGTCAGCACAGCCTGAATGCTACGCTGGAGACTCTACAGTCTTTCGGATGGATCATCAACTTTCCAAAGTCGATCCTATCACCGACTCAGTCACTAACGTATCTTGGCATGGAGTTTCATACTCTAGCAGCGATAGTGAAGCTTCCGCTGGACAAGCAGCGGTCACTACAGACAGGGGTGCAATCTCTTCTGCAGGGCCAGTTGCATCCCTTGCGACGCCTCATGCATTTCCTAGGAAAGATGGTGGCAGCCATGGAAGCAGTTCCCTTTGCGCAGTTTCATCTGCGCCCACTTCAATGGGACATTCTCCGCCAATGGGACGGGAAGTCAACGTCCCTGGACAGGAAAGTCTCGCTTTCCCAGACGGCCAAGGACTCTCTACAATGGTGGCTCCTTCCCACCTCATTGTCTCAGGGAAGATCCTTCCTGCCCCCATCCTGGGCAGTAGTCACGACAGATGCGAGTCTGTCAGGGTGGGGAGCAGTATTTCTCCACCACAGGGCTCAGGGGACGTGGACTCCGCAGGAGTCCACCCTTCAGATCAATGTTCTGGAGATCAGAGCAGTGTATCTTGCTCTACTGGCCTTCCAACAGTGGCTGGAAGGAAAGCAGATCCGAATCCAATCGGACAACTCCACAGCGGTGGCATACATCAACCACCAAGGAGGGACGCGCAGTCGGCAAGCCTTCCAAGAAGTCCGGCGCATTCTAATGTGGGTGGAGGACAGAGCATCCACCATATCCGCGGTTCACATCCCAGGCGTAGAAAACTGGGAAGCAGACTTCCTCAGTCGCCAGGGCATGGACGCAGGGGAATGGTCCCTTCACCCGGACGTGTTTCAGGAAATCTGTCGCCGCTGGGGAGTGCCGGACGTCGACCTAATGGCATCCCGGCACAACAACAAGGTCCCGGCATTCATGGCGAGGTCGCGCGATCAAAGAGCTCTGGCGGCAGACGCCTTGGTTCAAGATTGGTCGCAGTTTCAGCTCCCATACGTGTTTCCGCCTCTGGCGCTCTTGCCCAGAGTGCTACGCAAGATCAGATCCGAGTGCAGCCGCGTCATACTCGTCGCTCCAGACTGGCCGAGGAGGTCGTGGTATCCGGATCTGTGGCATCTCACGATCGGTCGACCGTGGTCACTGCCAGACCGACCAGACTTACTGTCCCAAGGGCCGTTTTTCCATCAGAATTCTGCGGCCCTGAACCTGACTGTGTGGCCATTGAGTCCTGGATCCTAGCATCTGCTGGATTATCTCAGGGAGTCGTTGCCACAATGAGACAAGCTAGAAAGTCGAATTCGGCTAAGATCTACCACAGAACGTGGAAGATTTTCTTGTCCTGGTGCTCTGCTCAGGGAGTGTCTACCTGGCCATTTGCATTGCCCAAGTTTCTTTCCTTCCTGCAATCGGGGTTAGAAAAGGGCTTGTCGCTCAGCTCCCTTAAAGGGCAAGTTTCGGCACTATCCGTGTTTTTTCAGAAGCGTCTAGCACGTCTTCCTAAGGTGCGCACGTTCCTGCAGGGGGTCTGTCATATTGTGCCCCCGTACAAGCGACCGTTAGATCCATGGGATCTGAACAGGGTACTAGTTGCTCTCCAGAAGCCGCCCTTCGAGCCTCTGAAGGAAGTTTCCTTTTCTCGGCTGTCGCAGAAAGTGGCGTTTCTTGTTGCGATCACATCGCTTCGGCGAGTGTCTGAGCTGGCAGCTCTGTCATCTAAGGCTCCCTTCCTGGTGTTCCACCAGGACAAGGTTGTGCTGCGCCCCATTCCGGAGTTTCTTCCTAAGGTCGTATCCTCTTTTCATCTTAATCAGGATATTTCCTTGCCTTCTTTTTGCCCTCATCCGGTTCACCGGTATGAAAAGGCCTTACGTTTGCTAGATCTGGTGAGAGCACTCAGAATCTACATTTCCCGCACGGCGCCCATACGCCGTGCCGATGCACTTTTCGTCCTTGTCGCTGGTCCGCGCAAGGGGTTGCAGGCTTCTAAAGCCACCCTGGCTCGATGGATCAAAGAACCAATTCTAGAGGCCTACCGTTCTGCGGGGCTTCCGGTTCCTTCAGGGCTAAAAGCCCACTCCACCAGAGCCGTGGGTGCGTCCTGGGCATTACGTCACCAGGCTTCGGCTCAACAGGTGTGCCAGGCGGCTACCTGGTCCAGTCTGCACACTTTCACCAAGCATTATCAGGTGCATACCTATGCTTCGGCGGATGCCAGCTTAGGTAGAAGAGTCCTGCAGGCGGCAGTGACACCCCCGTAGGGGAGGGCTGTTTTGCAGCTCTAACATGAGGTATTTATTTACCCACCCAGGGACAGCTTTTGGACGTCCCAATCGTCTGGGTCTCCCAATAGAGCGCTGAAGAAGAAGGGAATTTTGTTACTTACCGTAAATTCCTTTTCTTCTAGCTCTTATTGGGAGACCCAGCACCCGCCCTGTTGTCCTTCGGGATGTTTTTTTGTTGTTTGCGGGTACACATGTTGTTCATGTTGAACGGTTTTTCAGTTCTCCGATGTTGTTCGGAGTTAATTTGTTTAAACCAGTTATTGGCTTCCTCCTTCTTGCTTTGGCACTAAAACTGGAGAACCCGTGATGCCACGGGGGGGTATAGCCAGAGGGGGAGGGGCCTTGCACTTTTAATGTAGTGCTTTGTGTGGCCTCCAGAGGGCAGTAGCTATACCCCAATCGTCTGGGTCTCCCAATAAGAGCTAGAAGAAAAGGAATTTACGGTAAGTAACAAAATTCCCTTCTTTGTCTCACGGGTACAGGATAGAGTTCAGTTCTCGTCCTCCGCCTCGGTTCTTCAGAACTTCCCCACATCCCGACCGAGCAGATGCCCTTCTGCAGGCGGTGAATTCTCTAAGAGCAGAAGGAGTGGTGGTCCCTGTTCCTCTTCAGGAACGAGGTCAAGGTTTTTACTCCAATCTCTTTGTGGTGCCAAAAAAGGACGGCTCATTCCGTCCTGTTCTGGACCTAAAACTGCTCAACAAGCATGTGAACGCCAGGCGGTTCCGGATGGAATCCCTCCGCTCAGTCATTGCCTCAATGTCTCAAGGAGATTTCCTAGCATCAATAGACATCAAAGATGCTTATCTCCACGTGCCGATTGCTACAGAGCACCAACGCTTTCTACGCTTCGTGATAGGAGACGACCATCTTCAGTTCGTAGCTCTGCCATTTGGTCTGGCGACAGCCCCACGGGTGTTCACCAAGATCATGGCGGCAGTGGTAGCAGTCTTGCACTCTCAGGGACACTCTGTGATCCCTTACTTGGACGATCTACTGGTCAAGGCACCCTCTCAAGAGGCATGCCAACTCAGCTTGACTGTTGCACTGGAGACTCTCCAGACGTTCGGGTGGATCATCAACTTCTCAAAGTCAAATCTGTCACCGACCCAATCACTAACGTATCTTGGCATGGAGTTTCATACTCTCTCAGCGATAGTGAAGCTTCCGCTGGACAATCAGCGGTCTCTACAGACTGGGGTGCAGGCTCTCCTTCAAAGTCAGTCGCACTCCTTAAGACGCCTCATGCACTTCCTCGGGAAGATGGTGGCGGCAATAGAGGAGGTTCCGTTTGCGCAGTTTCATCTGCGCCCACTTCAATGGGACATTCTCCGCCAATGGGACGGGAAGTCAACATCCCTGGACAGGAAAGTCTCCCTTTCCCAGACGGCCAAGGACTCTCTGCAGTGGTGGCTTCTTCCCACCTCATTATCACAGGGAAGATCCTTCCTACCACCGTCTTGGGCGGTGGTCACGACAGACGCGAGTCTGTCAGGGTGGGGAGCAGTTTTTCTCCACCACAGGGCTCAGGGTACGTGGACTCAGCAGGAGTCCACCCTTCAGATCAATGTTCTGGAAATCAGAGCAGTGTATCTTGCCCTACTAGCCTTCCAGCAGTGGCTGGAAGGAAGGCAGATCCGAATTCAGTCGGACAACTCCACAGCGGTGGCATACATCAACCACCAAGGGGGGACACGCAGTCGGCAAGCCTTCCAGGAAGTCCGGCGGATTCTGATGTGGGTGGAAGCCACGGCCTCCACCATATCCGCAGTTCACATCCCCGGCGTAGAAAACTGGGAAGCAGACTTCCTCAGTCGCCAGGGCATGGACGCAGGGGAATGGTCCCTTCACCCAGACGTGTTTCAGGAAATCTGTCGCCGATGGGGAAGGCCGGACGTCGACCTAATGGCGTCCCGGCACAACAACAAGGTCCCAGCCTTCATGGCACGGTCTCGCGATCAAAGAGCGCTGGCGGCAGACGCCCTAGTGCAAGATTGGTCGCAGTTCCGGCTCCCTTATGTGTTTCCACCTCTGGCACTCTTGCCCAGAGTGCTACGCAAGATCAGATCCGATTGCAGCCGCGTCATACTCGTCGCCCCAGACTGGCCGAGGAGGGCGTGGTATCCGGATCTGTGGCAGCTCACGGTCGGCCAACCGTGGGCACTACCAGACCGACCAGACTTACTGTCCCAAGGGCCGTTTTTCCATCGGAATTCTGCGGCCCTGAACCTGACTGTGTGGCCATTGAGTCCTGGATCCTAGCGTCTTCAGGATTATCCCAAGGGGTCGTTGCCACCATGAGACAGGCTAGGAAGCCCACGTCCGCTAAGATCTACCACAGAACGGGGAGGATATTCTTATCCTGGTGCTCTGCTCAGGGAGTGTCTCCCTGGCCATTTGCATTGCCTACCTTTCTTTCTTTCCTGCAATCTGGGTTAGAAAAAGGTTTGTCGCTCGGCTCCCTTAAAGGTCAGGTCTCGGCGCTATCCGTCTTTTTTCAGAGGCGTTTGGCACGCCTTCCTAAGGTGCGCACGTTCCTACAGGGGGTTTGCCATATCGTACCCCCGTACAAGCGGCCGTTAGATCCATGGGATCTGAACAGGGTACTAGTTGCCCTCCAGAAGCCGCCCTTCGAGCCTCTGAGGGAGGTTTCACTTTCTAGACTATCACAGAAAGTGGCTTTTCTGGTAGCGATCACATCTCTTCGGAGAGTATCTGAGCTGGCAGCGCTGTCATCCAAGGCTCCCTTCCTGGTCTTCCACCAGGACAAGGTAGTGCTGCGCCCCATTCAGGAGTTTCTCCCGAAGGTGGTATCCTCTTTTCATCTGAATCAGGATATCTCTTTGCCTTCGTTTTGTCCTCATGCAGTTCATCAGTATGAGAAGGATTTACATTTGTTAGAGCTGGTGAGAGCACTCAGAATCTACATTTCCCGCACGGCGCCCTTGCGCCGTTCGGATGCACTCTTTGTCCTTGTCGCTGGTAAGCGCAAAGGGTCGCAGGCTTCTAAGGCCACCCTGGCTCGATGGATCAAAGAACCAATTCTTGAAGCCTACCGTTCTGCTGGGCTTCCGGTTCCATCAGGGCTGAAGGCCCATTCTACCAGAGCCGTGGGTGCGTCCTGGGCATTGCGACACCAGGCTACGGCTCAACAGGTGTGCCAGGCAGCTACCTGGTCGAGTCTGCACACTTTCACCAAACATTATCAGGTGCATACCTATGCTTCGGCGGACGCCAGCCTAGGTAGAAGAGTCCTGCAGGCGGCAGTTGCCTCCCTATAGGGGAGGGCTGTCTTGCAGCTCTAACATGAGGTATTCTTTACCCACCCAGGGACAGCTTTTGGACGTCCCAATCGTCTGGGTCTCCCAATGGAGCGCCGAAGAAGAAGGGAATTTTGTTACTTACCGTAAATTCCTTTTCTTCTAGCTCCTATTGGGAGACCCAGCACCCGCCCTGTTGTCCTTCGGGATTTTTGGTTGTTTTTCGGGTACACATGTTGTTCATGTTGAACGGTTTTCAGTTCTCCGACGTTACTTCGGAGTGAATTTGTTTAAACCAGTTATTGGCTTTCCTCCTTCTTGCTTTTGCACTAAAACTGGTGAGCCAGTGATCCCACTGGGGGTGTATAGCCAGAAGGGGAGGGGCCTTACACTTTTTAGTGTAATTGCTTTGTGTGGCCTCCGGAGGCAGTGCTATACACCCAATCGTCTGGGTCTCCCAATAGGAGCTAGAAGAAAAGGAATTTACGGTAAGTAACAAAATTCCCTTCTTTTGCGGTTTTTCCACACTTGGAATTTTTTTGCTATTTCTTCGGTGCTCCATTGGGAGACCCAGACGATTGGGTGTATAGCACTGCCTCCGGAGGCCACACAAAGCATTACACTAAAAAGTGTAAGGCCCCTCCCCTTCTGGCTATACACCCCCAGTGGGATCACTGGCTCACCAGTTTTCTGCTTTGTGCGAAGGAGGTCAGACATCCACGCATAGCTCCACTGTTTAGTCAGCAGTAGCTGCTGACTATGTCGGATGGAAGAAAAGAGGGCCCATATAGGGCCCCCAGCATGCTCCCTTCTCACCCCACTTGTGGTTTGTAAGGTTGAGGTACCCATTGCGGGTACAGAGGCTGGAGCCCACATGCTGTTTTCCTTCCCCATCCCCCTGAGGGGCTCTGAGGAAGTGGGATCTTACCGGCCCCCAAGCCCTGAGGCCGGGCTCCATCCACAGACCCACTGAACCTGCTGGATACGGAGCGGGGTACCGTTCAGGGACAAGGCCCTGCAACTGTCAGGTACTCTGTGTCCCCGTACAGACAGGCACACACACGCCAGACTTGCTGGGTGTGTTAGTGCGCCGGGGATAGTAGCGCTGCACGCTGGGGTTTGAGTCACAGCAGCTTAGCTGTGTGACTTCATGTGCTGGGAACTACCGCGCCGGCCACTCTCGGAGCGGCGGCGCGGCTGGGACTTGTAGTGCGCCGGGGACTTAGCGCCGACCGCGCTTTTACGGCGGCGGCGCTTATAAATTTAGTCCCCGGCTTTTGCGGCCTAGCTCCGTTTCGTTCCCGCCCCCTCCCTGTCAATCAGGGAAGGGGACAGACGCTGTGCAATCGTCAGCGCCGAGGGCTGGAGCCTTATTTACATGCTCCAGCCCTCTCACTAGACACAGTGGGACGCAGGTTTCCCGCTTTTAGTCTGAGCACGCCCAGGGCCCGCCCCCCCCTCCACAGGACGCCGGCAGCCATTCCTGCATGCAGTCTGGCTGGAGGACGGACACAGGCTCTGGGAGACCCAGACTAGGGATTTCTGGCGACCACACACCCGCGTTTAGCGGGCGGTAAGCAGCACATTAGTGCTGGCCCCACTTGTGCCACAGTGTTGTATTGGTGTACTTTTTCCTGTACCAGATATATATATATATATATACTGCACTGTACGGTCGCTTCTTGGCTGTATACCCTATATTGCTCTGAGGAGACAACAACATGTCATCCACAAAACGCAAGGGTGCCAAGGCAAGGGCTGTATACACTGCTTGTACAGCATGTGGGGCTAATCTACCAGCAGGCTCCAACGACTCTCATTGTGTGCAATGTTCAGTCCCAGTGGCACTTCGTCAGCCAGAGCCTATGGTGGTGGTAGCCCAGGCAGAGACGCCGGTGAACCCTGCCCCGGTGACGGGGACAGAATTTGCAGTCTTTGCTGATAAAATGTCTGTGACTATGACAAAAATCCTGGAGACCTTGCAGTCCAGGCCAGTTGCTCAGACCATGGACACTGCTGTGTCTATGTTCTCCGGTCCCCCTCAGTTTGAACTAATCCGTACTTCAAGGGAGTCCCAGGCATCACAGGCTGAGGGCTCTGACTCCGATGACAGTCCCAGTCCGCCTAAGCGAGCTCGCTGGGAGAGACCCTCCACGTCATCACGCGGGTCAGGGTCTCAGCGAGAAGTGTCTCTATATGATGAGACAGAGGTGGGTGATCAGGAGTCTTGTCCTGACACCGCACTCAATTTGGATACGCCAGATGGTGACGCCATGGTAAATGACCTTATAGCGGCCATCAATAGGCTGTTGGATATTTCTCCCCCAGCCCCTTCAGCAGAGGAGGCAGCTGCACAGCAGGAGAAATTCCATTTCCTGTATCCCAAGCGTAAATTGAGTACTTTTCTGGACCACTCTGACTTCAGAGAATCAATCCAGAAACACAATGCTTATCCGGACAAGCGTTTTTCCAAACGCCTTAAGGATACACGTTATCCCTTTCCCCCTGACGTGGTCAAACGCTGGACCCAGTGTCCAAAAGTGGACCCTCCAATATCCAGGCTTGCAGCTAGATCCATAGTTGCAGTGGAGGATGGGGCTTCACTTAAGGATGCCAATGACAGACAGATGGACCTTTGGTTGAAATCTGTCTATGAAGCTATCGGCGCGTCGTTTGCACCAGCATTCGCGGCCGTGTGGGCGCTCCAAGCTATTTCAGCTGGTCTGGCCCAGGTGGACTCTTTCATACGTCCAGCAGTGCCGCAAGTGGCGTCCTTAACTACGCAAATGACTGCGTTTGCGACCTACGCTATCAATGCGGTACTGGACTCTACGAGCCGTACCTCAATGGCATCCGCCAACTCTGTAGTTTTGCGCAGAGCCTTGTGGTTAAAAGAATGGATTGCAGATTCTGCTTCTAAAAAATGTTTAACCAGCTTGCCATTATCTGGAGACAGACTGTTTGGTGAGCAATTGGCGGATATCATTAAACAGTCCAAAGGTAAGGACTCTTCCTTACCCCAGCCCAGATCAAACAAACCTCAACAGAGGAAGTGGCAGTCTAAGTTTCGGTCCTTTCGAGGCTCGGGCAAGCCCCAATTCTCCTCGTCCAAAGGGACTCAGAAAGAGCAAAGGAGCTCTGATTCCTGGCGGGCTCACTCACGCCCCAAGAAAGCAACCGGAGGTACCGCTTCCAAGGCGGCTGCCTCATGACTTTCGGCCGCCTCCCTCCGCATCCTCGGTCGGTGGCAGGCTCTCCCGCTTTTGCGACATTTGGCTGCCACAGGTCAAAGACCGGTGGGTAACAGACATTTTGTCTCACGGGTACAGGATAGAGTTCAGTTCTCGTCCTCCGCCTCGGTTCTTCAGAACTTCCCCACATCCCGACCGAGCAGATGCCCTTCTGCAGGCGGTGAATTCTCTAAGAGCAGAAGGAGTGGTGGTCCCTGTTCCTCTTCGGGAACAAGGACAAGGTTTTTACTCCAATCTCTTTGTGGTGCCAAAAAAGGACGGCTCATTCCGTCCTGTTCTGGACCTAAAGCTGCTCAACAAGCATGTGAACGCCAGGCGGTTCCGGATGGAATCCCTCCGCTCAGTCATTGCCTCAATGTCTCAAGGAGATTTCCTAGCATCAATAGACATCAAAGATGCTTATCTCCACGTGCCGATTGCTACAGAGCACCAACGTTTTCTACGCTTCGTGATAGGAGACGACCATCTTCAGTTCGTAGCTCTGCCATTTGGTCTGGCGACAGCCCCACGGGTGTTCACCAAGGTCATGGCGGCAGTGGTAGCAGTTTTGCACTCTCAGGGACACTCTGTGATCCCTTACTTGGACGATCTACTGGTCAAGGCACCCTCTCAAGAGGCATGCCAACTCAGCCTGAATGTTGCACTGGAGACTCTCCAGACGTTCGGGTGGATCATCAACTTTTCAAAGTCAAATCTGTCACCGACCCAATCACTAACGTATCTTGGCATGGAGTTTCATACCCTCTCAGCGATAGTGAAGCTTCCGCTGGACAAGCAGCGGTCACTACAGACTGGGGTACAGGCTCTCCTTCAAGGTCAGTCGCACTCCTTAAGACGCCTCATGCACTTCCTCGGGAAGATGGTGGCGGCAATGGAGGCGGTTCCGTTTGCGCAGTTTCATCTGCGCCCACTTCAATGGGACATTCTCCGCCAATGGGACGGGAAGTCAACATCCCTGGACAGGAAAGTCTCCCTTTCCCAGACGGCCAAAGACTCTCTGCAGTGGTGGCTTCTTCCCACCTCATTATCACAGGGAAGATCCTTCCTACCACCGTCCTGGGCGGTGGTCACGACAGACGCGAGTCTGTCAGGGTGGGGAGCAGTTTTTCTCCACCACAGGGCTCAGGGTACGTGGACTCAGCAGGAGTCCACCCTTCAGATCAATGTTCTGGAAATCAGAGCAGTGTATCTTGCCCTACTAGCCTTCCAGCAGTGGCTGGAAGGAAGGCAGATCCGAATTCAGTCGGACAACTCCACAGCGGTGGCATACATCAATCACCAAGGGGGGACACGCAGTCGGCAAGCCTTCCAGGAAGTCCGGCGGATTCTGATGTGGGTGGAAGCCACGGCCTCCACCATATCCGCAGTTCACATTCCTGGCGTAGAAAACTGGGAAGCAGACTTCCTCAGTCGCCAGGGCATGGACGCAGGGGAATGGTCCCTTCACCCGGACGTGTTTCAGGAAATCTGTCGCCGCTGGGGAAGGCCGGACGTCGACCTAATGGCGTCCCGGAACAACAACAAGGTCCCAACCTTCATAGCACGGTCTCGCGATCACAGAGCTCTGGCGGCAGACGCCTTAGTGCAAGATTGGTCGCAGTTCCGGCTCCCTTATGTGTTTCCACCTCTGGCACTCTTGCCCAGAGTGCTACGCAAGATCAGATCCGACTGCAGCCGCGTCATACTCGTCGCCCCAGACTGGCCGAGGAGGGCGTGGTATCCGGATCTGTGGCATCTCACGGTTGGCCAACCGTGGGCACTACCAGACCGTCCAGACTTACTGTCCCAAGGGCCGTTTTTCCATCGGAATTCTGCGGCCCTGAACCTGACTGTGTGGCCATTGAGTCCTGGATCCTAGGGTCTTCAGGATTATCCCAAGGGGTCGTTGCCACCATGAGACAGGCTAGGAAACCCACGTCCGCTAAGATCTACCACAGAACGTGGAGGATATTCTTATCCTGGTGCTCTGCTCAGGGAGTGTCTCCCTGGCCATTTGCATTGCCTACCTTTCTTTCTTTCCTGCAATCTGGGTTAGAAAAAGGTTTGTCGCTCGGCTCCCTTAAAGGGCAAGTCTCGGCGCTATCCGTCTTTTTTCAGAAGCGGCTAGCACGATTTCCTAAGGTGCGCACGTTCCTGCAGGGGGTTTGTCATATCGTACCCCCGTACAAGCGGCCGTTAGATCCATGGGATCTGAACAGGGTACTAGTTGCCCTCCAGAAGCCGCCCTTCGAGCCTCTGAGGGAGGTTTCACTTTCTAGACTATCACAGAAAGTGGCTTTTCTGGTAGCGATCACATCTCTTCGGAGAGTGTCTGAGCTAGCAGCGCTATCATCCAAGGCTCCCTTCCTGGTCTTCCACCAGGACAAGGTAGTGCTGCGCCCCATTCAGGAGTTTCTCCCGAAGGTGGTATCCTCTTTTCATCTTAATCAGGATATCTCTTTGCCTTCTTTTTGTCCTCATGCAGTTCATCGGTATGAGAAGGATTTACATTTGTTAGATCTGGTGAGAGCACTCAGAATCTACATTTCCCGCACGGCGCCCCTGCGCCGTTCGGATGCACTCTTTGTCCTTGTCGCTGGTAAGCGCAAAGGGTCGCAGGCTTCTAAGGCCACCCTGGCTCGATGGATCAAAGAACCAATTCTTGAAGCCTACCGGTCTGCTGGGCTTCCGGTTCCATCAGGGCTGAAGGCCCATTCTACCAGAGCCGTGGGTGCGTCCTGGGCATTACGACACCAGGCTACGGCTCAACAGGTGTGCCAGGCAGCTACCTGGTCGAGTCTGCACACTTTCACCAAACATTATCAGGTGCATACCTATGCTTCGGCGGACGCCAGCCTAGGTAGAAGAGTCCTGCAGGCGGCAGTTGCTTCCCCGTAGGGGAGGGCTGTCTTCGCAGCTCTAACATGAGGTATTCTTTACCCACCCAGGGACAGCTTTTGGACGTCCCAATCGTCTGGGTCTCCCAATGGAGCGCCGAAGAAGAAGGGAATTTTGTTACTTACCGTAAAATCCTTTTCTTCTAGCTCCTATTGGGAGACCCAGCACCCGCCCTGTTGTCCTTCGGGATTTTTAGTTGTTTTTCGGGTACACATGTTGTTCATGTTGAAAGGTTTTCAGTTCTCCGACGTTACTTCGGAGTGAATTTGTTTAAACCAGTTCTTGGCTTTCCTCCTTCTTGCTTTTGCACTAAAACTGGTGAGCCAGTGATCCCACTGGGGGTGTATAGCCAGAAGGGGAGGGGCCTTACACTTTTTAGTGTAATGCTTTGTGTGGCCTCCGGAGGCAGTGCTATACACCCAATCGTCTGGGTCTCCCAATAGGAGCTAGAAGAAAAGGAATTTACGGTAAGTAACAAAATTCCCTTCTTTTCAAGTACACTATATGGTAAAACTTATGGTTTCATTTAAAAGTACAACTCGTCCCGCAAAAAACATGCCCTCGTATGGCAAGATTGACAGAAAAATAAAAATGTTACGGCTCTCGGAAGAAGGGGAGCAAAAAACAAAACCGCAAAAATGGAAAACGCCCGGGGGCTGAAGGGGTTAAACATTACATTTTTATTAGAATATTGAATGTCTTCTGCTTCAGTTCAGTAGTTTCCAGAAATTGACTTTCTTCCCTTTGTTGTCCGTTGCAGATAAGTTCACGGATTCACCCATCGCCATGAACTCCAAGGTGAACGGGGACCACAATGACAAGGTGCTGATGCGCTGGGACAGAGGAGAAAGCAGCAGCGTCGACTATGACCTGGACTCTGATATGGTAAGTGCTCCGTAAGCCGAAACAACCCATCGGGACCCCCGAGTGTCAGAGGTTGGGAGAGGGGGTGGCCCTTGACGAACGGGGCCCCTCCGTGGGTGGCGCGGGGAGCGGGGGTGGCCCTTGACGAACGGGGCCCCTCCGTGGGTGGCGCGGGGAAGGCCCTTGACGCAAGGTGCCCCCATGGGTTATTCTCTGCAGCATAAGTAAGTGCTCCATATGCCGAAATAACCCATTGGGACCCCCAAGTGTCAGAGCTTGGGAGCGGGGGTGGCCCTTGACGAACAGGGCCCCTCCGTGGGTGGCGCGGGGAAGGCCCTTGACGCAAGGTGCCCCCATGGGTTATTCTCTGCAGCATAAGTAAGTGCTCCATATGCCGAGATAACCCATTGGGACCCCCAAGTGTCAGAGCTTGGGAGCGGGGGTGGCCCTTGACGAACGGGGCCCCTCCGTGGGTGGCGCGGGGAAGGCCCTTGACGCAAGGTGCCCCCATGGGTTATTCTCTGCAGCATAAGTAAGTGCTCCATATGCCGAGATAACCCATTGGGACCCCCAAGTGTCAGAGCTTGGGAGCGGGGGTGGCCCTTGACGAACGGGGCCCCTCCGTGGGTGGCGCGGGGAAGGCCCTTGACGCAAGGTGCCCCCATGGGTTATTCTCTGCAGCATAAGTAAGTGCTCCATATGCCGAGATAACCCATTGGGACCCCCAAGTGTCAGAGCTTGGGAGCGGGGGTGGCCCTTGACGAACGGGGCCCCTCCGTGGGTGGCGCGGGGAAGGCCCTTGACGCAAGGTGCCCCCATGGGTTATTCTCTGCAGCATAAGTAAGTGCTCCGTATGCCGAGATAACCCATTGGGACCCCCAAGTGTCAGAGCTTGGGAGCGTGGGTGGCCCTTGACGAACGGGGCCCCTCCGTGGGTGGCGCGGGGAAGGCCCTTGACGCAAGGTGCCCCCATGGGTTATTCTCTGCAGCATAAGTAAGTGCTCCATAAGCCGAGATAACCCATTGGGACCCCCAAGTGTCAGAGCTTGGGAGCGGGGGTGGCCCTTGACGAACGGGGCCCCTCCGTGGGTGGCGCGGGGAAGGCCCTTGACGCAAGGTGCCCCCATGGGTTATTCTCTGCAGCATAAGTAAGTGCTCCATATGCCGAGATAACCCATTGTGACCCCCAAGTGTCAGAGCTTGGGAGCGGGGGTGGCCCTTGACGAACGGGGCCCCTCCGTGGGTGGCGCGGGGAGCGGGGGTGGCCCCTGACGCACGGGGCCCCCATGGGTTGTTCTCTGCAGCACAGAGTATTTGAGGAGAGCCATCAGATTCAGTAAATCTGACCCCTGTTCCTTCCTCTCTCGCAGTGTAATGGTTGGAATCCTAACAAGATGTTCAACTTCAATGAGGACAACTATGGGGTGAAGACGACGTGCGACAGCAGCCTGTCCTCATACACGTGAGTGATGATCCTTGTGCTCGGTGTCTTTCGTCACCCTCGGTGAAGCTGCTTTGTTCCTTCATCATGTTTTTTTTTTTTTTAACCCCTTCACGACCCTTGACGGATCTATCCGTCATGGAGCGTGTGAGGTTAGTCCCCGCTCCCTGCCGTGGGCAGGTCCCGGCGATCCGCGCACATATCTGCTGTTTTCAACAGCTGACATATGTGCCTGCATGTTCCGAGTGGAATCGCATTCCACCCGGAACATTTAACCCCTTACGTCTCGCTGCCATAGTCTGACAGCGAGATTTATATGTGTGCGGCCATTGCTTTTACTTACTGCCGACCCCACCGGAAGTCACGTGCCGGATCACGTGACTTTCGGTGGTTGCCATGGTAGCACAGGGTCATGTGATGACACCTGTAGCTAACATGAGTCACTTCCTCTCAGTGTCGGCATAATGCCAGCACGGAGAGTAAAGCAGCGTATCTGCAGTTCTCAGCTCTGTAGCTGAGATCTACAGATAGGGCAGAGCGATCGGATTGCTGATCGCTATAGTCCCCTAGGGGGACTAGTAAAATAATACAAAAAAAGTTTTCAAAAAGAAATAAAAAACAAAAAAACCTAAAAGTTCAAATCACCCCCCTTTCACCCCATTAGGGTTAAAAGGGTTAAAAAAATAAAAAAATATACACATATTTGGTATTGCCGCGTTCAGAAATGCCCGATCTATCAAAATATAAAATCAATTAATCTGATCAGTAAACGGCGTAGAGACAAAAAAAATCCAAACGCCAAAATTACGTTTTTTTTTGCCGCAAGTTTTGCGCAGAATGTAATAACAGGCGATCAAAAAGTAGCATCTGTCCAAAGATTGTACCATTAGAAACGTCAGCTCGAGACGCAAAAAATAAGCTGTCACTGAGCCATAGATCCAGAAAAATGAGAACGCTACAGGTTTCGGAAAATGGCGCAAAACGTGCGCCACTTTTATTGGTCAAACTTGTGATTTTTTTAACCCCTTAGGTACAAGTAAACCTATACATGTTTGCTGTCTACAAACTCGCACCGACCTCAGGCATCAGAATAACACATCAGTTTTACCATATAGTGAACACGGTGAATAAAACCTCCCAAAAACTATTGTGCGATCACACTTTCTTCGGCGCTCCATTGGGAGACCCAGACGATTGGGGTGTATAGCACTGCCTCCGGAGGCCACACAAAGCATTACACTAAAAAGTGTAAGGCCCCTCCCCTTCTGGCTATACACCCCCCGTGGGATCACGGGCTGCTCAGTTTTCAAGCTTTGTGCGAAGGAGGTCAGACATCCACGCATAGCTCCACTGTTTAGTCAGCAGTAGCTGCTGACTATATCGGATGGAAGAAAAGAGGGCCCATTCTAGGGCCCCCAGCATGCTCCCTTCTCACCCCATTCCTATTGGCGGTGTTTGTTAAGGTTGAGGTACCCATTGTGGGTACGGAGGCTGGAGCCCACATGCTGCTTTCCTTCCCCATCCCCCTGAGGGGCTCTGAGGAAGTGGGATCTTACCGGCCCCCAAGCCCTGAGGCCGGGCTCCATCCACAGACCCGTAGAACCTGCTGGATACGGAGCGGGGTACCATTCAGGGACAAGGCCCTGCAACATTCAGGTACTCTGTGTCCCCGTATGGACAGGCCGCGCACACTCCAGACTTGCTGGGTGTGCTAGTGCGCCGGGGACAGTAGCGCTGCGCGCTGGGGTTACAGTCACTGCAGTTTCTCTGAGGGACTTTATGTGTTGGGGACTGCCGCGCCGGCCGCCCCTGGAGCGGCGGCGCGGCTGAGACTTGTGGTGCGCCGGGGACTTAGCGCCGACCGTGCTTTTACGACGGCGGCGCTTATAAATCTAGTCCCCGGCTTTTGCGGCCTAGCTCCGCTTCGTTCCCGCCCCCACCCTGTCAATCAGGGCAAGGGAGAGACGCTGTACGATGGTCAGCGCCGAGGGCTGGAGTCTTATTTACATACTCCAGCCCTCTCACTGGGCACAGTGGGACGCCAGTTCCCGCTCTTTGTCTGCAGCACGCCCAGGGCCCGCCCCTCTCCACAGGACGCCGGCAGCCATTCCTACATGCAGTCTGGCTGGAGAACGGACACAGGCTCTGGGAGACCCAGACAAGGGATTTCTGGCGACCACACACCCGCGTTAAGCGGGCGGTAAGCAGCACATTAGTGCTGGCCCCACTAGTGCCACAGTGTTATATTGGTGTATTTTTTTCTCTATACCATATATATATATATATATTGCACTGTAAGGTCGCTTCTTGGCTGTATACCCTATATTGCTCTGAGGAGACGACAACATGTCATCCGCAAAACGCAAGGGTGCCAAGACACAGGCTGTATACGCTGCTTGTGCCGCTTGTGGGGCTGATCTACCGGCAGGTTCCAAAGACCCCCATTGAGTGCAATGTTCGGTCCCTGTGCCACTTCGTCAGCCGGAGTCTATGGTGGTAGTGGCCCAGGCAGAGTCACCGGTGAACCCTGTCCCGGTGACGGGGACAGAGTTTGCAGTTTTTGCTGACAAGATGTCTGTCACTATGACAAAAATCCTAGAGACCTTGCAGGCCAGGCCAGTTACTCAGACCATGGACACTGCTGCGTCAATGTTCCCCGGTCCCCCTCAGTTGGAGTTAATCCGTGCTTCAAGGGGGTCCCAGGCATCTCAGGCTGAAGGCTCTGACTCAGATGACAGTCCCAGGCAGCCTAAGCGAGCTCGCTGGGAGAGACCCTCCACGTCATCACGCTGGTCAGGGTCTCAGCGAGACGAGTCTCTGTATGATGAGACAGAGGAGGGTGGTCAGGAGTCTAATCCTGAGACCGCTCTCAATCTGGATACTCCTGATGGTGACGCCATGGTAAATGACCTTATAGCGGCCATCAATAGACTGTTGGATATTTCTCCCCCAGCCCCTTCAGCAGAAGAGGCAGCTGCACAGCAGGAGAAGTTCCATTTCAGGTATCCCAAGCGTAAACTGAGTACTTTTCTGGACCACGCTGACTTCAGAGAATCAGTCCAGAAACACCATGCTTATCCAGACAAGCGTTTCTCCAAACGTCTTAAGGATACACGTTATCCCTTTCCCCCTGACGTGGTCAAACGCTGGACCCAGTGTCCAAAGGTGGATCCCCCAATCTCCAGGCTTGCGGCTAGATCCATAGTTGCAGTGGAGGATGGGGCTTCACTTAAAGATGCCAATGACAGACAGATGGACCTTTGGTTGAAATCTGTCTATGAAGCTATCGGCGCGTCGTTTGCTCCAGCATTCGCAGCCGTGTGGGCACTCCAAGCTATTTCAGCTAGTCTGGCACAGGTGGACTCTATCATACGTCCAGCAGTGCCGAAAGTGGAGTCCTTAACTTCGCAAATGTCTGCGTTTGCGACCTATGCTATCAACGCTATCCTGGACTCTACGAGCCGTACCTCAATGGCGTCTGCCAACTCGGTGGTTTTGCGCAGAGCCTTGTGGTTAAAAGAATGGAAAGCGGATTCTGCTTCCAAAAAATGTTTAACCAGCTTGCCACTATCTGTAGACAGACTGTTTGGTGAGCAATTGGCTGACATCATTAAACAGTCCAAGGGTAAAGACTCCTCCTTACCCCAGCCCAGATCAAGCAAACCTCAACAAAGGAGGTGGCAGTCGAGGTTTCGGTCCTTTCGAGGCTCCGGCAAGGCCCAATCCTCCTCGTCCAAAGGGACTCAGAAGGAGCAAAGGGGCTCAGATTCCTGGCGGGCTCACTCACGCCCCAAGAAAGCAACCGGAGGAACCGCTTCCAAGGCGGCTGCCTCATGACTTTCGGCCTCCTCCCTCCGCATCCTCGGTCGGTGGCAGGCTCTCCCGCTTTTGCGACATTTGGCTGCCACAGGTCAAGGACCGGTGGGTAACAGACATTTTGTCTCACGGGTACAGGATAGAGTTCAGTTCTCGTCCTCCGCCTCGGTTCTTCAGAACTTCCCCACATCCCGACCGAGCAGATGCTCTTCTGCAGGCGGTGGGCTCACTAAGAGCAGAAGGAGTGGTGATCCCTGTTCCTCTTCAGGAACAAGGGCAAGGTTTTTACTCCAATCTCTTCGTGGTTCCAAAAAAGGACGGCTCGTTCCGTCCTGTTCTGGACCTAAAGCTGCTCAACAAGCATGTGAACGCCAGGCGGTTCCGGATGGAATCCCTCCGCTCCGTCATTGCCTCAATGTCTCAAGGAGATTTCCTTGCATCAATAGACATCAAAGATGCTTATCTCCACGTGCCGATTGCTACAGAGCACCAACGTTTTCTACGTTTTGTGATAGGACACGAACATCTCCAGTTCGTAGCTCTGCCATTTGGTCTGGCGACAGCCCCACGGGTTTTCACCAAGGTCATGGCGGCAGTGGTAGCAGTCTTGCACTCCCAGGGACACTCGGTGATCCCTTACTTGGACGATCTACTTGTCAAAGCACCCTCTCAAGAGGCATGCCAACACAGCCTGAATGTTGCGCTGGAGACTCTCCAGACTTTCGGGTGGATCATCAACTTTTCAAAGTCAAATCTGTCACCGGCTCAATCACTAACGTATCTTGGCATGGAGTTTCATACTCTCTCAGCGATAGTGAAGCTTCCGCTGGACAAGCAGCGGTCACTACAGACAGGGGTACAGTCTCTCCTTCATGGTCAGTCGCACTCCTTAAGGCGCCTCATGCACTTCCTAGGGAAGATGGTGGCAGCAATGGAGGCAGTCCCGTTTGCACAGTTTCATCTGCGCCCACTTCAATGGGACATTCTCCGCCAATGGGACGGGAAGTCAACTTCCCTGGACAGGAAAGTCCCTTTCCCAGACGGCCAAGGACTCTCTGCAATGGTGGCTTCTTCCCACCTCATTATCACAGGGAAGATCATTCCTGCCCCCATCCTGGGCAGTGGTCACGACAGACGCGAGTCTGTCAGGGTGGGGAGCGGTTTTTCTCCACCACAGGGCTCAAGGGACGTGGACTCAGCAGGAGTCCAGCCTTCAGATCAATGTTCTGGAAATCAGGGCAGTGTATCTAGCCCTACTAGCCTTCCAGCAGTGGCTGGAAGGAAAGCAGATCCGAATTCAGTCGGACAACTCCACAGCGGTGGCATACATCAACCACCAGGGAGGGACACGCAGTCGGCAAGCCTTCCAGGAAGTCCGGCGGATTCTGTTGTGGGTGGAGGACAGAGCATCCACCATATCAGCGGTTCACATCCCGGGCGTAGAAAACTGGGAAGCAGACTTCCTCAGTCGCCAGGGTATGGACGCAGGGGAATGGTCCCTTCACCCGGACGTGTTTCAGGAAATCTGTCGCCGCTGGGGGGTGCCGGACGTCGACCTAATGGCGTCGCGGCACAACAACAAGGTCCCGACGTTCATGGCACGGTCTCGCGATCAAAGAGCTCTGGCGGCAGACGCCTTAGTGCAAGATTGGTCGCAGTTCCGGCTCCCTTATGTGTTCCCACCTCTGGCACTCTTGCCCAGAGTGCTACGCAAGATCAGATCCGATTGCAGCCGCGTCATACTCGTCGCCCCAGACTGGCCGAGGAGGTCGTGGTACCCGGATCTGTGGCATCTCACGGTCGGCCAACCGTGGGCACTACCAGACCGACCAGACTTACTGTCCCAAGGGCCGTTTTTCCATCGGAATTCTGCGGCCCTGAACCTGACTGTGTGGCCATTGAGTCCTGGATCCTAGCGTCTTCAGGATTATCCCAAGGAGTCGTTGCCACCATGAGACAGGCTAGGAAGTCCACTTCTGCTAAGATCTACCACAGAACGTGGAGGATTTTCTTATCCTGGTGCTCTGCACAAGGAGTATCCCCCTGGCCATTCGCGTTACCTACTTTTCTTTCCTTCCTGCAATCTGGGTTGGAAAAGGGCTTGTCGCTCGGCTCCCTTAAAGGGCAAGTCTCGGCACTATCCGTGTTTTTTCAGAAGCGTCTAGCACGACTTTCTCAGGTGCGCACGTTCCTGCAGGGGGTTTGTCATATCGTCCCTCCGTACAGACGGCCGTTAGATCCATGGGATCTAAACAGGGTACTAGTTGCTCTCCAGAAGACGCCTTTCGAGCCTCTGAAGGATGTTTCACTTTCACGACTCTCACAGAAAGTGGCCTTTCTGGTAGCGGTCACGTCTCTTCGGAGAGTGTCTGAGCTAGCAGCGCTGTCATCCAAGGCTCCCTTCCTGGTGTTCCACCAGGACAAGGTAGTGCTGCGTCCCATTCAGGAGTTTCTCCCTAAGGTGGTATCCTCTTTTCATCTTAATCAGGATATTTCCTTACCTTCCTTTTATCCTCATCCAGTTCATCGGTATGAAAAGGATTTGCATTTGCTAGATCTGGTGAGAGCACTCAGAATCTACATTTCCCGCACGGCGCCCCTGCGCCGCTCGGATGCACTCTTTGTCCTTGTCGCTGGTAAGCGCAAAGGGTCGCAGGCTTCCAAAGCCACCCTGGCTCGATGGATCAAAGAACCAATTCTTGAAGCCTACCGTTCTGCTGGGCTTCCGGTTCCATCAGGGCTGAAGGCCCACTCTACCAGAGCCGTGGGTGCGTCCTGGGCATTACGACACCAGGCTACGGCTCAACAGGTGTGCCAGGCAGCTACCTGGTCGAGTCTGCACACTTTCACCAAACATTATCAGGTGCATACCTATGCTTCGGCGGACGCCAGCCTAGGTAGAAGAGTCCTGCAGGCGGCAGTTACCTCCCCGTAGGGGAAGGCTGTCTTTGCAGCTCTAACATGAGGTATTTCTTTACCCACCCAGGGACTGCTTTTGGACGTCCCAATCGTCTGGGTCTCCCAATGGAGCGCCGAAGAAGAAGGGAATTTTGTTACTTACCGTAAATTCCTTTTCTTCTAGCTCCTATTGGGAGACCCAGCACCCGCCCTGTTGTCCTTCGGGATTGTTGGTTTTTTTCGGGTACACATGTTGTTCATGTTGAACGGTTTTCAGTTCTCCGATGTTACTTCGGAGTGAATTTGTTTAAACCAGTTATTGGCTTTCCTCCTTCTTGCTTTAGCACTAAAACTGAGCAGCCCGTGATCCCACGGGGGGTGTATAGCCAGAAGGGGAGGGGCCTTACACTTTTTAGTGTAATGCTTTGTGTGGCCTCCGGAGGCAGTGCTATACACCCCAATCGTCTGGGTCTCCCAATAGGAGCTAGAAGAAAAGGAATTTACGGTAAGTAACAAAATTCCCTTCTTTTCTTTGTCGCTCCATTGGGAGACCCAGACAATTGGGTGTATAGCTTCTGCCTCCGGAGGCCACACAAAGTATTACACTTAAAAGTGTAAACCCCTCCCCTCTGCCTATACACCCCCCCGTGCATCACGGGCTCCTCAGTTTTTATGCTTTGTGTGAAACACCGAGCTTTTCCAGATAAGCGCTTTACTAAGCGCCTTAATGACACACGTTATCCCTTCCCCCCTGACGTAGTCAAGGGTTGGGCTCAGTGTCCCAAGGTGGATCCTCCAATCTCTAGACTGGCGGCTAGATCCATAGTTGCAGTGGCAGACGGTGCATCACTCAAGGATGCCACTGACAGGCAGATAGAGCTCCTGATGAAATCCATCTATGAAGCTATCGGCGCGTTCTTTGCTCCGGCATTCGCAGCCATATGGGCACTCCAAGCTATCTCAGCTTGCCAGTCTGAGATTAATGCAGTTACACGTGCCTCTACTCCACAGGTTGTGTCCTTAACCTCTCAGGCGTCGGCGTTTGCGCCCTACGCCATGAATGCTGTCCTGGACTCTGCGAGCCGTACGGCGGTAGCATCCGCCAATTTGGTGGCAGTCCGCAGGGCCATGTGGCTACGTGAATGGAAGGCAGACTCTGCTTCCAAAAAGTTCTTAACCGGTTTGCCATTTTCTGGCGACCGCCTTTTTGGCGAGCAATTGGATGAAATCATTAAACAATCCAAGGGAAAGGACTCGTCCTTACCCCAGTCCAAACCAAACAGACCTCAACAACGGAAGGTACAATCGAGGTTTCGGTCCTTTCGGCCCTCAGCCAGGTCTCAATTCTCCTCGTCCAACAGGCCACAGAAGGGTCAGAGGAACTCTGATGCATGGCGGTCTAAGTCACGTCCTAAAAAGACCGCCGGAGGAACCGCTCCCAAAGCGGCCTCCTCATGACTTTCGGCCTCCCCAAACCGCATCCTCGGTCGGTGGCAGGCTCTCCCGCTTTTGCGACGCCTGGTTGCCACATGTCCAAGACCGATGGGTGAGAGACATTCTGTCTCACGGTTACAGGATAGAGTTCCGCTCTCGTCCTCCGACTCGTTTCTTCAGAACATCTCCACCTCCCGAGCGAGCCGATGCTCTTCTTCAGGCGGTGAGCACTCTGAAGGCAGAAGGAGTGGTGATCCCTGTTCCGCTTCAGCAATGGGGTCACGGTTTTTACTCCAACTTGTTTGTGGTGCCAAAAAAGGACGGATCTTTCCGTCCCGTTCTGGACCTCAAACTGCTCAACAGACACGTGAAAACCAGGCGGTTCCGGATGGAATCTCTCTGCTCCGTCATCGCCTCGATGTCCCAAGGAGACTTCCTAGCATCAATCGACATCAGGGATGCTTATCTCCACGTGCCGATTGCACCAGAGCATCAGCGCTTCCTGCGTTTCGCCATCGGGGACGAACACCTTCAGTTCGTGGCACTGCCTTTCGGCCTGGCGACAGCCCCACGGGTCTTCACCAAGGTCATGGCATCCGTGGTGGCGGTCCTACACTCTCAGGGACACTCGGTGATCCCTTACTTGGACGATCTCCTTGTCAAGGCCCCCTCTCGGGTGGCATGCCAACACAGCCTGAACATTGCTCTGGAGACTCTCCAGAGATTCGGGTGGATCATCAATTTCCCAAAGTCAAAATTGACACCGACCCAATCGCTGACATATCTCGGGATGGAGTTTCATACTCTCTCAGCGATAGTGAAACTTCCGCTGGACAAACAGCGTTCACTACGGACAGGGGTGCAATCGCTCCTTCGAGCCCAGTCGCACATCTTGAGGCGCCTCATGCACTTCCTAGGGAAGATGGTGGCAGCAATGGAGGCAGTTCCATTTGCGCAGTTTCATCTGCGTCCACTTCAATGGGACATTCTCCGCAAATGGGACAGGAAGTCGACGTCCCTCAACAGGAACGTCTCCCTTTCTCGGGCAGCCAAAGGCCTCCCTTCAGTGGTGGCTTCTTCCCACTTCTTTGTCGAAGGGGAAATCATTCCTACCCCCATCCTGGGCTGTGGTCACGACGGACGCGAGTCTGTCAGGGTGGGGAGCGGTCTTCCTCCACCACAGGGCTCAGGGTACCTGGACTCAGCCAGAGTCCTCCCTTCAGATCAATGTTCTGGAGATAAGGGCAGTGTATCTAGCCCTAAAGGCGTTCCAGCCGTGGCTGGAAGGCAGGCAGATCCGAATTCAGTCGGACAACGCCACGGCGGTGGCATACATAAACCACCAAGGCGGCACACGCAGTCGGCAAGCCTTCCAGGAAGTTCGGCGGATTCTGCTGTGGGTGGAAGCCACAGCCTCCACCATCTCCGCAGTTCACATCCCGGGCGTAGAAAACTGGGAAGCAGACTTTCTCAGTCGCCAGGGCATGGACGCAGGGGAATGGTCTCTTCACCCGGACGTGTTTCAAGAGATCTGTTGCCGCTGGGGGAAGCCGGACGTCGACCTAATGGCGTCCCGGCACAACAACAAGGTCCCGGCATTCATGGCACGGTCTCAAGATCACAGAGCTCTGGCGGCAGACGCATTAGTTCAGGATTGGTCGCAGTTTCGGCTGCCTTATGTATTTCCTCCTCTGGCACTGCTGCCCAGAGTATTACGCAAGATCAGGTCCGACTGCCGCCGCGCCATCCTCATCGCCCCAGACTGGCCGAGGAGGTCGTGGTACCCGATCTGTGGCATCTCACGGTGGGTCAACCGTGGGCACTACCAGACCGTCCAGACTTGCTGTCTCAAGGGCCATTTTCTTTGTCGCTCCATTGGGAGACCCAGACAATTGGGTGTATAGCTTCTGCCTCCGGAGGCCACACAAAGTATTACACTTAAAAGTGTAAAGCCCCTCCCCTTCTGCCTATACACCCCCCGTGCATCACGGGCTCCTCAGTTTTTATGCTTTGTGCGAAGGAGGCTGACATCCACGCATAGCTCCACATCTTAGTCAGCAGCAGCTGCTGACTATGTCGGATGGAAGAAAAGAGGGCCCATATAGGGCCCCCAGCATGCTCCCTTCTCACCCCACTCTGGTCGGCGGTGCTGTTAAGGTTGAGGTACCCATTGCGGGTACATAGGCAGGAGCCACATGCTGTTTTCCTTCCCCATCCCTTAATGGGCTCTGGGTGAAGTGGGATCCTAATCGGTCTCCAGGCACTGAGGCCGTGCTCCCTCCGCAGCCCCTGGGGAATCTGCTGGACAGGAGCCGAGTATCGTCAGGGACAAGGCCCTGCTACTGTGAGGTACTCTGTGTCCCCGTGGGGACCGCGCATGGAGCGCTGGTGCCATATACACTGCAGCACTGCTGGGTGTGTTAGTGCGCCGGGGACGACCGCGCAGGCCGCGCTGTGAGGTACTCTGTGTCCCCGTGGGGACCGGGCATGGAGCGCTGGTACCATATACACTGCAGCACTGCTGGGTGTGTTAGTGCGCCGGGGACTACCGCGCCGGCCGCGCTTATATGCGGGCCGCGCTTATAACTTTAGTCCCCGGCTTTTGCGGCCTAGTAGCGCATATTCCCGCCCCCAGGCCTGTTAGTCAGGGGAAGGGCGGGACGCTGCACAGAACGTCAGCGCTGAGGGCTGGAGCATACTCTGTATCCTCCTCCCCCCTCATTCAGCTCAGTGGGGCTCCAGATTCCCGCACTTTCTAGGGCACGCCCTCGGCCCCCTCCTCCCCACAGAACGCCGGCAGCCATTCCTGTCAGCTCTTCTGACGCTGGAGAGGAGAGAAAGCTCTGGGAGGCCCAGGCAGGGAAGCTGGTGATCACACAACTGCTTTGAGCGGTCGGTAAGCAGCACCTGAGGTGCTGGCCCCACTGAGTGCCAGAGTGTACATATATATATATATGCTTATATGCTATACATCTACACTGTACGGTCGCACTGTTGATTTTTGGCTATATACCCTCCTGGATTGTACTCAGAGGAGACAACAGCATGTCGTCCGCAAATAGCAAGGGTGCCAAAGCACAGGCTTACTTTGCAACCTGTACCTCATGTGCGGCTATACTACCGGCAGGTTCCACTGAGCCTCATTGTGTGCAATGCTCGGCCCCTGTGGCACTTACTCAGCCGGAGCCTCTGCTACTGGTGGCCCAGGTGGAACCACCTGCTACCACTGTCCAGGTGACAGGGACGGAGTTTGCAGTATTTGCTGACAAACTGTCTGAGACTATGGATAAATGGTCTGCTAGGATACTAGAAGCCTTACAGTCCAGACCGGTAACTCAGGCCCCGGGCACGGTTCAATCATTGACCCCAGGCCCCCCTCATTTGGAGCTGCAAAGTGCTCCTGGGGTGAACCATGGGTCCCAGGGTGAGGTCTCTGACATGGACCGCAGTCCCAGGCCGCCTAAGCGAGCTCGCTGGGAAATTCCCTCGACTTCATCACATTGTTCAGGGTCTCAGCAGGAGGACTCTCTGGATGATGATGCGGATCAGGATTCTGACCCTGAGACCGCGCTCAACCTGGATACACCTGATGGTGACGCCATAGTGAATGACCTTATAGCAACCATCAATCAGGTGTTGGATATTTCTCCACCAGCTCCTACAATTGAGGAGTCAGCTTCTCAGCAGGAGAAATTCCGTTTCAGGTCTCCCAAGCGTCCATTGAGTATGTTTCTGGATCACTCTGACTTCAGAGATGCAGTCCAGAAACACCGAGCTTGTCCAGATAAGCGTTTTTCCAAGCGCCTTAAGGATACACGTTATCCCTTCCCCCCTGACGTTGTCAAGGGCTGGGCTCAGTGTCCTAAGGTGGATCCTCCTGTCTCCAGACTGGCGGCTAGATCCATAGTTGCAGTGGAAGATGGGGCTTCACTCAAAGATGCCACTGACAGACAGATGGAACTATGGTTGAAATCCATCTATGAAGCTATCGGCGCGTCTTTTGCTCCAGCATTCGCAGCCGTATGGGCACTCCAAGCTATCTCAGCTTGTCATGCGCAGATTAATGCAGTCACACGTACATCTGCTCCGCAAGTGGTGTCCTTAACCTCTCAGGCTTAGGCGTTTGCGTCCTACGCCATTAATGCTGTCCTGGACTCTACGAGCCGTACGGCGGTAGCATCCGCCAATTCGGTGGCAGTCCACAGGGCCATGTGGTTACGTGAATGGAAGGCAGACTCCGCTTCCAAAAAGTTCTTAACCGGTTTGCCATTTTCTGGCGACCGCCTGTTTGGTGAACGATTGGACGAAATCATTAAACAATCCAAGGGAAAGGACTCATCCTTACCCCAGTCCAAACCAAACAGACCTCAACCACGGAAGGTACAATCGAGGTTTCGGTCCTTTCGGCCCGCGGGAAGGTCTCAGTTCTCCTCGTCCAAAAGGCCTCAAAAGGATCAGAGGAACTCCGATTCATGGCGGTCTAAGTCACGTCCTAAAAAGACCGCCGGAGGAACCGCTCCCAAGGCGGCCTCCTCATGACTTTCGGCCTCCTCACACCGCATCCTCGGTCGGTGGCAGGCTTTCCCGCTTTTGCGACACCTGGCTGCCACAGGTAAAAGACCGATGGGTGAGAGACATTCTATCCCACGGTTACAGGATAGAGTTCAGCTCTCGTCCTCCGACTCGATTTT